>NW_017728924.1:3747738-3782826 GCF_001723895.1 Crocodylus porosus | reverse complement strand
GGTGGGAGTCTACTACAGACCTCCCACCCAAAGTCCTGAGCTTGACCAGGAGTTCACCCGGGAACTGGCTGAGGCTGCATGCTCCAGGACCATGGTTGTCATGGGTGACTTCAGTTACCCGGACATCTTGTGGGAGGATCACTCAATTTTCAAGGAAGAACAAGCATCATGCAGAAAGCCACTTCCAGCCCTGCTCTGTTTAAAATGTTTCTTGCTCAGGACATCGTTATACATTAACCGGGTACAAATATGAGCACACAAGTCATCTGTGTTGGATTTCCAAACACTTACTAGGGAAGGTAAACTCAGAAAGTTTCTAAAAATGAAAAGTCTGAGCCATGCAAAACACCTCAAAAAGCCATTTGTATTTCCTACAAATTAATATTTTAACTCAAGAACTGCAACTTCTTATCTCCAGGCCCTTCAGCATGTCCAAGCAGACAAATCCCTTTTGTCAGCTGAGCTCCATTAGTTTACTCCAAATGTATGCCCCTAGGATGGATATATGCTATTTTTTTAAACAACGTATCTACATCTGTTAATACAATGATGCCAGATGCTGTCTCCAAAGAGCTATAACTCCAGCAGGACTTTCTGGCAAGTTTTTTATTACTGCTGTAGCGGATAACTTCCCTGTGTGTTATAATCAGCTTGTAGTCATCCAGCTCTTTCTACTCTCTGTTAGAGAAACAGATAATATTGAAATACCTGAATAGAGATCACCTAAAAGTCTGCTTGCTAATAAAAGTGCTAATATCAAGGACAGCAGGAGGAGAAAAACACTGTGCAGCTTGTTTTATTGTATGCAGAGCTGATATATGTCAAGACTAGCAGGGTACACAGTGTATATACCAGAAAATTGAACTGAACCGTTGAGCGAGAGGCCAGCACTGGCATATCTAATTTGGGCCCCTGCAAACTTCATGGCATTTGGTTTTATACACACTTTTTTGGAACCAAGACCATAACAGTAGGTTCAGATGAGACCCATGATAGCTGTGGTCTATTCTGGAGGTAGAATAAATCTCAGGATGACAGCTTGCAAAATTATAGAGCCACTGAATCCAGGTTGGCTTCAACACTTACCCCTTAGCCATAAGCATAAATTCAAGCCTGTTAAAAACTGTCCCTTGGCACATTGCCGATTACATGAAAATTATTTGCCATTTTTCAGATGAAAACTCAAACATGCCAATTTTTTTCAATTGCTGGTCAAATGTGCCAGCACTAGGACATATAGTACCTGATAAATAATAACAACCATTATTTTCTAACTCTACCCTTTCACCTCTAAAATGCCTTGCAAGCATTTATCATCTAGTCATCCCAGACATCCCACTAAAGAGGTAAACAAGCCTCTTCTTACAGAACGGGAAATGGAATCACTCAAAAGTTAAACAACTTGCTTAAGGTTGTGGGCAGATGCAAAAACAAAAAGGCTAGGCTCTCAGCAGAGTTTGAGCCAGGGACATTCACCACTAAGGCTAGGGACAGACATTCAAAAAGCCTGAGCCTGACTTGATTCAATCTTTGCAGGTTAGTCTAACCTGACTAGGCTGAACTGGTTTGAAACTGGACAGACATTCTCTCTGGACTGAGGAAATTCAGGGACATGCCTGCAGTGGCTTAGGCTAGAAGCCAAGGGGTGCTAAAGCAGCCCTCTCTCCCCTTACACAATGCTGCGCTGAGCCGGGGGTGGGGGGCATGGGAAGGCCCTGGCAGGACTCTCTCTGCATGGTCCCAGGCTTTTCCTCGCTGGCTGCTCAAGGGGCAGGAGTGTTGCCAGCCCCTAGCCCTGGGCTACCACTGTGAGGCAAGGGGAGGTGAGCAGTGTGTGCATTTGTTCATGAAAAGGAGCTTTTCAGTCTCCCTCCCTGCTTCATCATACTGTCTTCAGCAAACTGATAGGTGAGCAAGCCAGGCGAGGGGGGGCGGTGCTGATAACAGTCTTTATCACCTGATTAGCAATACAATATCCTCTCTCCACATTACTTCAAGCTTCTTAAACAGCTTACTGACTGACCTTAGCTCCAGAAGTCCTAAGTGGTCACTGTTCTGTCTGCCTATCCCAGTGAAACTGGAAAGAGTCGCACACCTCTCGCCATTAGCTAGCATACCACATGCTGGCTACAGTCTGTGCTGCGGCAAAGAGAAGGGAGGTATCTCTGCTGAAGCAGTGAGTGGGGAGAGCCAGAGGGAAGGGGGCACAGGGAAGCCAGCAGACCCTGCTGTGCCTGCAAGTCTGTGCCGAGCAACAGCCAGGAAGCAGAGGGGAGGGGCCAACCCTGCTGCGAAGCAGAGAGCCCTGCCCAGCCTATAGAGCATGCTGGGATGTTGGGGGAGTCTGATTTAACTTAAACCAGCAAGGGGTCTGGGACAG
The DNA here is from genome assembly GCF_001723895.1 of Crocodylus porosus. NCBI lineage: Eukaryota > Metazoa > Chordata > Crocodylia > Crocodylidae > Crocodylus > Crocodylus porosus. The sequence continues at coordinate 3,780,446 of NW_017728924.1, read as the reverse complement.
ACATTGCATGAACTGGTTAGAGCCAAAATCAGTTAAGTGTGATACTACTTTCAACCAGGTTTGTCTCAAACCGGTTTCACCCATTTTCAAACTGGTTTCTGTGCACTGAACATCTGTTCTATTACAGGTTTAAACTAGTTTCTGGTCACTTACACCGGTTTATGTGTAGTATCTGTCCTTAGCTTAAGAGAACAAGAATCTATTACATAAACTAAAATAATACTTCAATTTTCTGCTGGGTGCAGTGTATTTTTATCCATTTATACAGATCAGCCATTAGAGACAGAGAAAGACTAATTCTACCACCGTGGATTAAATGTGAACAGAATCTGATGGGAACAAGCATCTAACCCAAACTGATGGGGCCATGGCTACCCAGGCTCATAAATACTAGAAAAAGATACGTAAGTTAGTTCCATAAGGGAATATCTACATTTAAAAAATAACAGTTGTAGTATTCTACAATTCACTGAAATACACATTTGTGCACAGAATGCAGGTTTAGTCTGATAAAATTGAACATGGTGCTTGCACAGATAAATCCACCACAGCTTTTTCTATGGTTTACAACATAGATGCAACCCAGAATAAAAATGCTGCAACACATGGTTGCTTTCTTTCCTACGTACTAGAGCAAAGCTGTGTTAATTATACGCTGAAAAGCTAGAAGACTGTCTTCAGATCTGGAGAATCTTGCATAATTGTTTTGAACAGATGATTACGTGTCTGGTGTTAAAGGAACTCAGTAAATGACATTATTATTTAGCAGTCAGTGGAGTAATTACATATTCAGTGAAAATAGCAAGAGCTTCCAGAACTGAACCAACATGGCTTCAGAGTAGTGACACGTGTATATTACTTTTCTTTTTTTGTATTTTCATTTTTGTACTACCCGATAGTATTCCCATTTTAGCCACTCGCTAAAAAGTTGCAAGCTCCCTTAAATGCTTTTGCATCTCATCAAAAATATTCCCCTTACTTTAAGCCATTGCTTTTCAAGGGCAAAGTAATTAAAAGCTGTCTTTGTTTTTTAATTCAAGACATGGCTGTGCTAAGTAAATTATAAAGTTTCTTGTTTGGAAGCTGGACTGCAATGGGAATACCTTGTAAAAGCTACACAGTAGCACCTGCATTTTTACACAAACAAAAACTCAGTCCTTGAGTTCCTCTTCCTACATCTGCAAACAATGATTTTTTCAGTGCTTTCCGAATTTGTCAAAGAGGTCTCTCTCAAACTTCTCTATGTCCTGCCTCTTTCTTCAAAGACTTTCAGTTCTTTCTTCTCAGAAGCTATTTTTTGCATGATGGCTGATGTCAAGATCTCTACTATAATCACATCTTTCTTCTCCTTCTGATGCCTCAAAGAGCTCTCCTTTAAAGTAACATGCTTCCTGTCTTTTGTTACTTTGGTTGGTATTGGTATTACACAGCTCTCCCTGCTCTTAGACTAGGATCAGGTCACTACCTATGTTAAGTCAAATGTTTAATGCTCTATAGAGACAAAACTGAATTGTGAGCACCTGCATTTCGTCTCTCCAGGACCTTGTGACTAGTAATACAGTCACCAACAGCCTGTTTTGTTCCAGAGCCCTGTTGTAAAGTCTTTCTTCTGCCTCCACTTTGCTTTCCCTCAGGTGGACAACCAGGCCAGCCAAGAGACTATTCTCTTGATGTTTGCTCTGAAATATCCTCCTGCAAAGAGCAAAGTTATTTTGATCCAGAAACATACTTCAAGATTTCTCAATTTTGTTCGACTATCCATCACTAGTGTATCTATTATCACCTCAAATTAAATTGCAATACTGATAGTCCTGCTGGACTTCAAGGCATCTGTTTCTTCTCCTTTCTTAGGAACCAACTCTGCTTGGGTTAGGTTATGTCCAGCAGGTGGACTCCCTCTGTGCACACACGTAATACCACAATGCACCTGCTCCATAACACAATGCTAAAGAGCCGGGTGGGGCTGACACCTCTTCCTGACCTGTGCAGGTGAGCAGCATAGGCACTAGCCTGCTCTTTTCTGCTTACTTTGCATATCTGCAAATATGATTGATGCGTGGAAAGTTAATCCATCCTTTAACCTTGGTGTTACCTTTACCCAGAATCTTCCTTTCTTTATCCATATTCTCATAAATCTTCAAGATATCACTTTCTGGATGTATACCATATCTGCAAGGCAGGGGTTTCATTTTTGATACGTGGTGAAAAAAAACTGGACTTACTGCTTTTCGTGTCAGCAATGCCCTTCAAAAAGCCACTATCCAACCACTTTGCCAAGTCCAACATTTTGCAGCATGCTTTTGTCCCAGTGTTTTTCACACTGGCTTTTTGTGCACCTTCCTGCACACAGCATACATTATAGCTCTCCAGTTTCATATGACCAGCTTAGTCGCTTCTTCCTGTTGCACAAGATGTCTCTTCTCAGTGTCTGCTTTCATATTTTCACAATCTTCTTTTCACCCTTCCAAATCCAGCCTGACTTCCCCATCTTACACCAATGGCTGGAGGGTAAGTGGGAAATAGCATCTGATCCAAAATCTGCTGTAGACAATGGAAAGACGCCCTATGGGTGCCACTGGGTATTGAGGCAGGCCTCTAGTTGTGAGCTCCTTCCCTCTTAGGACCCCCAGCTGTTTGGTTTTTCCACTGGTGATTGTTAATTTGGTCCCTTCATTATCACTTTGCTCCAGTGCCTCTCTCATTTTCTCCCCAGCTTTATATCAATTGATTTCTTTTGCAGGGCCATATAGAGGCCTGACTTGTGCAGCTGTGCAAGGCACTAATGGAACACCCTTCTCCTTCTCCCATCCTCATAGTGCTCCATGGGGCTACTTGTACAAGGAGAGGGAAGTGGGTAGGGAAGGATGATGTGTAACTCCAGCCACACTGGTCAGCAAAGAATCAAGGAAGAAGTATGGAAATTTCAACAGAGCCTAAGTTCTTACTTCTCTTACTACTTTGTTGAGTGTTTCATCTCCCTCCTTCTCCAGCCCTCCCTGTATGTATGTTAAAATATATGCACACTAGGAGTCAGACAAAAGATAACATTGGAATGGTCCCAATACATTTTTTCAAAAGCCTGTTCAAAGAAATGTACACCTCTTGCTTCCTCAAGATGCCTAGAGAGCCATTCCCCTTTGCCAGGATGTGTTAAAACCTTTGTTCTATCAAAATAAAAGCTTAACGAATCGGATGCGGCCAGTACGGCATTTTCCACTTTCCCCTTTTTGATAAGTGTTATTTTCCCTCCTTGGTTATATTTGTTAGTGAGTACAAATAATTTTTAATGGTGCAATTTATAAGCTATAATAATGCCTTTCCATTTACAAAAGGATGCGTCGGGTTTGAAAAGCCTGTCTGGTACAAATTACTTGCTGCTTCAAGAAGTATTGCTTTATCGACACGGCCAGTCCATTTCCAGAACCACTTCAGCTAAACAAACCAAGTTTTGCTTTAAACAAAAAGCTGTTAAAAAGAAAGGAGAGTGAACAACTGCCATAAAAAATAAAGGGGAGAGGGCTACCGTGAAGACCGCCCCATTTGTAATGAGGCCATCCTTTATTCATAACCACCCTGAAACCCCAAATCAATGTTACGGACAACACAGAGGCATCTCTGGTTTCAATGCCATGCTGCAGTGCAAAGATGGTTTTTAGGGAACTTTGTAACTTTTGTGCCAAGTCGCTCCAATTTTGCACTGCTGTATTCTGATGTCAGAATTGTAAAATCCTGATGGAAAAGTTTCTCCTTCTAATGAAAGATGTTAATCCTGATCCAAGATAATGCCAAGGGAAAGGAACAAGGGAAGCATAACTGTCATAGCTCTAACTTGGCAATTTATGCTGGCAAAGATCCACAGCTAGGACAAGTTATATCACTGGAAGATTTGGTTCATGTAATATGTGTAGAAAACAACAGGGCTTGTGATGTTTTAATATGGACAACCCAAATAAAGTCCTCTCTCTTAGCTCTCAGTTGAGATAAAGATCATGGGTCTGACAATGGAAATACATTTTCTGTGATCTCTTTAGATATGTCATGATACATATAAGGTAGCATTTTTGCCAGAAAGCAGAACTATGCAGTTGCACTATGTTCAGCAACCTTCAAATTTGATAGACAATTATGAGTTCTCTCTTTTCTTCCCCCTTTCTTTGCCCTTGCAGAATTCATTTCTGATCAACATCTGAATCAGCCTAAGTTATTAAGTGACACATCCTGGCACTGCAGGGATTTATTTATCAGGCCTGTAAATTAGATACACCAAGTTAAAAGGCTGTGTGTATTATCTGCTTTTATTGCATGACTGTGTTGGCTTGCTTTTACTTTTCTCTCACATCAGTGAAAAAGTTTCAAGATAAGCTTGCTGCAGAAGTGATGGATGTCACCATTATTAATTATTCCACCCATTACAAGGAATAGAATAAATCACTTTTTGTCTCGAGACTGTCACACAAGATATAGTAGAGCACAACAGGCACTGCAGACCTCTTTTATTAAGAATTTGTTCTTCCTGTTATATGAGAGATGGGACTATATTTACTTAATAAACGTATATTCTTTTAATGGGACAAAGATGGGTGCAATTGAAGTGATTGCACTTTCTGAGCTACAGTAATAATTTGTTATGTGTGGTCAATAAATGTCTTATTTCCGGCATCTTTAATAGACGAGTATGTTGGCTTGCCATAGACACCTTTACTATTTAAAGGGAATAGTGTCAGTCAGGGATTAAATTGCATTTTACTTCTTACAAGTGCCATGCTTGACTTCTGTTATCAACTGCATAAGTAGCAGTTTTGTTATTCATAAGATATTGATTCATCGTCACTTTTAGATATGCCTTAAAGCATTTGGGATTAAAGTGCTCTAGCTATGATAATAAAATGGGGGCTGCATCTATTATAATGACAATGTTACTGCTGTAATCCCCACGCTCACACAAGTAGGAAGAGGTATACCAGCACCTCTGGCTGGCTTTGGCAGGGAAGTTGGAAAATCTGAGCAAAACTGTACTGCTGTGCAGAAAAGTAAGATCCTGCTTCTGGTGAGAAAATCTTTTCTAATTCAACCATGCACATTATTATATCTCTATATTAGAAAAAACAGAAGGCATCAGATCATTCTTAATCGCACACAAATCATGAATAAAGTTAGGCAAACATATCCTTCTGCCAGTAATCCTATCCAAACATGTGAGCCTGCCATAGTTAGCCCAACCAAAATTGCCTTTGGAAGGATTCAGTTTATGATGCCCTCAGAGATTCAAAGCTTGAGGACCAACACACAGTTACCTTTGCTGGAGCAAAACAAAACAAAGCACAGACCCTTATAAAAGACAGGTCTCATGAAGGCGTAAGGGCAAAGGACTCAATGAAAGGGTAGGAAACTTTGGGATCAAGACATGAATGAGTCAGATAGGTACTTCCAGATTGCCCCTAGCAAAATGGGGCATGAGGTGCTTAATGCACTTCTGCATCCCATTACTAAATACCAAGATGACATAAGCTCAATAGACATGTGTTCACATGGTTCTCAGCTGAAACAACAGATTGTGGGCATATGCGGTGGCTCAGGGTACTGATTCCTACCCGTGTTATAGCATTAAAAAGTATAGGTTAATTTAGAAAAACCCAGGACTTCCCAAACACAGAAAAGTTTGGCGAGACCAGTACTATATTGACATCAACTGTAGACCCAGGAATGGGGTAAGAGAGATGTGGCTCCCACACTTTGGCTGCGCCACAAATGCACAGTGAGCTGCGAATCATTGCCAGGCCCGTGCTGGACAGTGAAGTCTCCTGCCAGGGCTTTGAGCTCACCAAATAATTGGGATGGTGTCTGGTGAGACCCCCTGCTTTCATGTGACTCATGAGCTTGGGGATAAGTGCCCCTTGCTATTCACCCTGTCTGCTTCCTCCCTGAATTAAGCAGAAGGGGAAAGGATGGAGAAGAGCGGTGGAGGCAGGGCTCACCCTCTGGGCTGCAGAGCCGTGTGAAAGCAGGGATTTTGGTCAGGCTCCCACTGAGACCTTGCATACCGAATGTTACCACGCTCCCTCTGGATCCACCCTGTGCACATTACATATAAAACATCCACCATCAAACCAGAAGGCTTAATTTTAAGCACATCCTTAAGGGCAATTCTCATTGACATTCAAGGAAACCAAGTGTGTTCTTATGCGCACTGCTGAGTCAGGGCCACGAGAAACATCTCTGCCTGTGCAGCCTCCTTTTGCACTCTTGATCAGTCCAGGTCCTCAAGTATCCCACTGAAATCTTATGAAGACGATGGTTAGGACCGTGGATCCCAGGTGCAGAGCTCAAGTGGGTCCCAGGACCTCTCTTCACACAAATAGAGAAGACAACAGGATACTAGAACTACGGGACACCCAATGAAATTAGTAGCTGGGTTTAGGTTTAAAACCAACAAGAGACAGTACTTTTTATGCAATTTAGAGTTAACTTGTGGAATTCATCGTCACAGGAGGCAGATAGTACAGCCAGGTTCAAAAAGGGACTAGACAGATTCATGGATGATGGATCTGTTGGTAGCTGTTAACAGAACGATTAGAGAAGCTTCTTCCAGCATCTCTAAACCTATAATGTTGGATGCCGCGGAGGGTACTGAATAGAAGACAGATCTCTTGATATACATCCAGTTCAGTGCTCTCCCTCTATAGCATCCACTTGTGTCACTGGCGGAGACACCACAGAGGGCTAGATGGAGCACTGCTCTGGCCCAGCATGGCACTTCTTATGTTCATAGCATGGAATGAAACTGAGAAACAATGTCCATGAATACTCTTATGCAGGTATTAGCATTTCCCTATTAATTCTCAAAAATACATTTGTACAGCTTCCCAGTCCTAATGCATTAACTCCTAACCTCATTACAAGGCTCTCCATTGTCATTTCACATAAGAGAGCATGAATTTCTTCCTTTTCTGCACTGATGACCAAAAGAATAAAGATTCTTGTTGAGTTTAAAGGGAAGAGAAAATAAAAACATTCAACCTCCGCTTTCAAAAGCTGTGTGTAACTTTAAAAAAAAAGCATTTTCTGCCTGCTAAAAATCTGAGCTATTCAAAAACAACTTCAATTTTAAAACTTCAAACTTGGTTTGAACTTGATCCCGGCTGAGGGCCTTTGCTATGGCACATCTGGGGGGGAAATGTGATTGCAAATTGAAGCAATCGAGGTTAGCTGATTGCATGGTAATTTTCATAGCTCTGAATGAATATATTTCTTTTTACAGTGCAAGAGGAAAGAGTTTTGTGGGTGATATCTCCTACTGGCCCAACTGAATGGTTGAGATAAAATTAGATGAGCTTTCGAATGCAAGGCCTTCTTTGTCAGGTCGCAGTATACGTTAAGTTTGTAGCTGGAGAGATCCCTCCAAATTGTAAAGCAAACTTACGTGCCAGCCAAGGCTTGGCCACCTTTGCTCAGGCTGAACTCTCTTCTGAGAAATATCACTTTTTTCAAACATTAAACTTCTTAAATGTTCAATGGTCCAATTGCTCAGCAGAAGATTGTATGCAATGAGCCTAATTCCCAGTTTTATAAAGGTGTAATTGCACTGGCTTCAATAACATTTATTTTGATTTACACAGGGCTTAGTGGAAGGAAACGGGGGCCTATTAGTTCATAACAGCTCAGTTCCCATGATGATCTAGATAAGTGCCTCCTGGAGTGCAGAGTGGGAGCCAGAGAGTAACTGAAGACCAGTGAATAGATGCTTAAAGGAGTGTAGTTCTGTCGCTTTAAATAATTTTGATATTGATGCTTTTGAAAGCTCAACACAGCTTGGCCAGACACTATGTGAGTGGAAGGTCACCAAGCCAGGAAGGAGCCTATTTTACATACTTGCTTTTGCATCCCAGAACTTGTTACTGGCATCAGTTATGACTGTAGCAGAATCACCTTCAACTTTATAGGTCTGCAAATACCCTCACTTCAGTTTCTGGATATAATGGTTTCTTGAAAATCAAGATAATCATTTGATATTTACTCACTCGGTTACTTTTTTTTTTTTTGATCTTCACTGTTCACATTAGGCCCTGTCATTTTTATTTATTCTGGGTACTTGTATATTAGCGGTTGTTATTCTAGTTACTTACAAAGACGAGAGGGCATTTTTCTTCCAAGTCAGTGATTTATAAAACATACCCCTTTTGGACTCAAATTTCTTAGGCTTGAACACAGCCTAGAGTTGATTCTTCTTCCAACAACAAAATCTGTTCAAATATTTTTCAGCCAGACACTAAACAACAAGGGCAAGATTAGACATAGCGTATACTAAAACACTTGGGGCCTGATTCTGTTCTCAGCGTAGGTTTTATGTTACATTTATGTCAGCAGTGTTACTTTTCATTTACCTTGGTATAACAGGGCTCAGAATCGTGTCCATTTGACCTAGTAAAGAAAGGCTCTGATCTTGTATGGGGCCTTTGAGCCTTCTGGTAATACAAACAACACCTACTTACTAATTTACAGCTGAGGCTAGAAACCTGCGCTGTAAATACAAACCAATGCCAAATTTTTAACCTTATCAATTATGCAGATAAAGAATATGCTCAGAGACAAAGGTAGCAGAGCTATGCTACTGTTTATATCTCCTACTTTATATTGCGTTCACATTCTAGCGACAAGACACCCCTTGGAGTGATGTACAACACAGGCCACAACCACTTCAGGGTCCCGTATCACCGCAACAGTGCATCTATTATGTTGACAAATGAGCTTGGTATGAGAAATTGTAGCCAAATGTTTTCCAGTGATTCAATCTATTCCCCTTCCATGTTTCCTCAGCAAAGACAAATAGCATTTTAGATCTCAAACGTATTCTGCTATAAAAGGGTTTATGACTATCTGTCTTAAAATAATAATTAGTAGGAGAGACCTTCAGAAGATGCATAAAAAATTATTCATATTGCTGTTGCTGGTGCTAATATTGCTTTCCACAGTCTGACTTCAGATTCGGGTTTACAGTCATATACGATATTTTGTCAATGTTCACAAAAACAATCGTGGGTGTTCTTGTATCTTAGATGCTTTTGTCTGAAAACCGGGCACTACATTTTTATTTCGTCTTCTTCCCTTTCACAACATGAATTTAGCCAGCAGTTGTTGGCAAACCATGTTATCAGGGTGAAAGTGAAGAAATATAAAATTGATTTGAACTGAAACAGAAGCAGAGTAATACGAGTATACAAAGGCAAGAATATTCTTACTTAAAAAAATGCAGTCACTCTCCCATAAGGCATCCAAAAAGTGAAATAGATAAAACCCTTCAAATAAAGTACTTTTAACAAAATGAGCACTAGTACCGTTTTCTCCAGAGCCCAGAGAATTCAAACACAGGAACAAGATATATTATTTCAATGAAAAGAAACACATTACACCTTCATTTTTTAAACTTAGTCTTTATTATTGATTTTTAAGAATGTCCTGCTTTAACAAGACCTTTCCACCTCACAACTCATTTCTTTCCATAGTTGGATACTTTGAGGGAAATCATAATAAAAAGTGCTTAACACTAATATATATTTTGGGGGGGGGGAGTGTACGCGCACGTGAGTGCGTGTATCAAAGTGGAAGTGAAAGTGAAATCCAGCATCCACGGAAGAGGCTACCACCAGAGATTTAGGGAGGTAAGGAATACCTCTAGGAAGAAAATGCTGTTTTCAAAAGATATGAATCGGGACTGAGAACAAAACTATGAACATCTTGATATGCCCTCTGACGACCATGTGGAGGACAGTTTTGGAGGGCACCATGATGAAAAAAGGCCATACCCACTCGCTCTGACCCTGCATCAAATGTAACATGGGCACTGTTAAACCAGCACTGGGAACACGACTAATCAACACACCTGGTAACTAAGAGTAGGCATGGCCTGGGCACGTACAAAACCTTGGCTACATTGCATATTTTCCACACGTGCTGCATGTGCAAAATGTGCAAGCAGGGTAGGTGCTTCATAACAGTGGAGACGGACTCAAAATGTCTACAATATATTTACAATAGGATGGAGCCCTTTCTGTTTCTAAAGTCCGTCTGCCTCCTCCAGGACAGTCCATAACCTTAGTAAGTTTCTATAAAAATTAAGTCATTATATCTACTCCTCTTGCAGGTGGGTCTGTAATGCTAGAAAGTGCACAAGACAACAGCAGGCCACCAAGTGGTCACATAGGCCGACGTCCAGCTAAGCACAGATATTTGGTTCCCCGTGCCATACGCGCTCTGGTGCATGCCAAGTTATCCCGAGGGTAGTAGGGGAGGCTGGGTCCAGCACTGCGCTGACCCCAGCAGCCTTACCTGGGGTCCTGGGTGCCTCCTGGGGCTGCAGCCATGGTAATCATAATAAAAGGCATGGTGATCATCATCACCTGGCATGGTGATCCTGCCAGGTGTGGCCTGGCTGGCAGCCACAGCACAGCTCTGGGTGGCCTGGCTGCGCTTTTCAGTGGTGCACACTCCATCAAAAAACCCATGGGAAGAAAAAAAAACCAGAGCAGCACATGCACAGGCAGTGTGCCCTTACAGCATGGAGACATGTTTGCGGCACCACATACTGCATGGCCGTGCTCGTCTAGATGCACGCATAGATAGTGCTAGGTTAAGGCCACTGCTCCTGCTGGCTCGTCCATGTCCTGATGTGCTGCGACAACTGGCAGAGACCATTAGCGAAGGGTCCAACTTCGGAGGGAATCTCAGCCAGCAGTACAAGTTGCATCCTGCTTCTGAGCAGTTGTCCAGTTGCTCCAGTATTCACCTCTCTCCAGCTGCAGCCAGATACGAAAATGCTTAGGAAGAAACTTCAGGAAACTCTGTATTGGACAAGTGTGGAAAAAGGCTCCCAAAAGGGAAGTGTCACTTTGGCCACGTCCGTATGGTGCAATACTAAGACATGCTCCACATGCACCGACTCCCAAACCAGTAGTAATCAAGCCACATCACTCTGCTGATATGTGTGAATAAGCTCTGCCTCTCAGAGGCAACACTACATTAGCACAGCTATGCTACTTTCAAGTAGTGAACTCTGCCTGTTTCAGCATGACGCTGCCCACCAAAGCCTGAGGGTTTGCCCTGTGCTTTTTGAACCTGCTAGTGTAATCACAGATGGCTTTGTGAACAATCCAACTGAATTCTTACTGAGTCCAAGTGATGCTTCACAGCAATAGGTTTCACGGGTGAGCTGCAATAATCCCTACCCTCTACACAGCATGTTTCATCAATAGCACTTTGCAAAGGGAGTCGGTACGATTAATGTGCTTTTAAAGATGGGGAAACCAAGGCACGAGCCAAGAATACCGGCCACTGGCTGAGCCAGGAGGAGACCCCAACCCTCTTGAAACCCAGGTGCTACCTTTTGATCCAATACTTTATTCTCTCTAAAAAGAAAGTCTTTGTTACCAGCTTTAAGCTTGTTGAGTCATTTCTGTTGAACATCTCTAACCTCACTTGGCATGTGTAATATAAGAATGGATAAATAGGAGCATCTGATTCACCTTCCCCGTACCATTCATTATGCACTGAGATACCTGGCAGGCTATGAGCTCTTTGGAGCAGGGATCAAATCTCCTTCTACATATTTAATGTCCAGGAGAAAATGGTGGGCACTTAATAAATAATAATCCATTGCACCTAAAAGAAAAACCTACGTCCTGTTTATTCGTAAAATATACCGGGCAAAATTCTCCAAGGCAGTATCACAGCTGACCCCCTGAAAATCTGCATCTCTGCCTGTTCAAGCTACAGAGTCTATATTTGCTTTTTGCTGGGTAATTGCACACAACCATCAATTTCTACATGCACAATTAACCCATTTGCCACACCAAAGACCCTGTTCATGTGTGGACAAATACAGGATTACCTAGGCACAGCTGGCTCGTATGCAAATTTGGCAGGTGCTAGGTGGGTGCATGAATCCGCACATTTCTCCTGCGGGGTCAGTGGCTTTTCCAGGTTTGCCACAGGGACTGATGATGTAGCACGCTTCATTCTGCCATTATCTATAGCCCGGTAAGAAGAAGCCATACCAGAGACAGAGGAAATCTGAAGCTGTGCCCCTTCCTCTCAAAGAAGTGTGTTGTTTTGTGAAATCCCGACTCTTGCTAAAAGACAACTGCTCCAATTATATTCAGTTTGACTGACACATGCAAAAGAATATGCTCAGGAGAAAAACATTACACTAAACAAGTAAGTAACAACAAGCAAGGCGGTATCGAGTTTAATTCCCCCTTCCCTAATATTTCGCATTGTTGCAGAGTGTCTGCCCAGATCCCAGCCTTGCTTCCCACAGAAGTGAATGAGGGTAAGATTTTATTTTTTTTTTGTTGGGGGAAAAAAAAATAAAAATCCTTGAAAGGAGGTGTCTGTATCCACCAAGCATGATGCATGGCAGTTCGATAACAACAGAAGCTATAACTTATCTACTCGCATAGGCAAAATCCTAATTTGTAACGTCTGAAACTGTTGACGTTATTGCCCGAGAACAATTTGATATGTGAGGGCTTTTCACTCGCCCGTATTTATCATGTGGCGTGACAATCTACTAGCTTCTGTCAATGACCTCATTATGGCGTCAGGTAGCAATCTCGGCTGGAAAGGGTTCACCTCTCAATGACATCAGATGCAAACGGCAGGTGAATTATGGATCTTTGTCACCTTGAGTTGAAACCCGAATGTCAGCAGAGCCAGTAACAAACACCTCATCTTAATGAACAGAGCCCTTCTCCGCTACAGAAAAGCTGGTGCAGCAGTGCAATATTTAAACTCTACAAAGTCCTTATTAAATGTGACAGCAGCAGCTGTAGCAACTAGAGCACTGGCAGAGCAATGAAAGGAATTAAAGCTCTTTTGAGGGATGAAAAAACAGGTACAATTTTAAATATTAAAACGGTGATCTGGGCCGATAGGTGACATGAAAACAACGGCAGCTAGCCAGAGGTTCCTAAGATGTTGAAAGCCATAGCGATCACCCTCTCCCAACGTCAGGAAAGGGAACAGTTTTTCCAGCCTACCTCATCCACATGAAACTGGTACATGTGATTCCTTCTCCTTGTCTTGAGTTCGATGGATCCTATTCCTTTATCTCCTCTATCACAAGATTCAGTTCAGCCGAAGCAATCAATATTTGCTTATGAAATACATAATTGAACTATCTTAGCCATGAATCATTGTGCTCTTAGATTGCAGAGCGTAGTCTGAAAACCAAAAGGTATTTTTATCCCTATTTATACAATTTTACACAATGCATATCTCTGATGTACCCAGATGGCTTTTATGGAACTAATGTATTGATAATTTCCTTGAGAAAGCAACTCTGAAGTATGTCCATACTTTATTATATTGCCTCAGTTGGGCTGGCATAATCTATAGCAATTTGAATGCTCTTACATGGGACTTCAGGAAGAAACATTTTTTGCTAAACTTGCTCAAACAGTCCTAAGTGCCTTACATCAGTACATGGGTAAATTCTGAAACCTTTCACTAAATCGGCTAAATAAAAGCTGTTAAAGACATGGCCCTGTGTCATGGCTGGATGTTCTAGATCAGAGGTTCCCAAATTTTTTTCTTATTGCATACCCCCTTCCCGATTTACCAGCTGCCTGTGTACCCCTACCAGCATACACTTTATATTGTAACCCCTTAAATGCCCATTATTAGTATAATAAAATAAAACCACCATTACACAATTTCTCCTGCATACCCCACGGAGATGTGTTGCATGTCCCCACGGGGACATGTCGCACAATTGGGAGCCCCTGTTCTAGACACCAAAATCCACACCCTTGGCCATATAACCTTCCCCGCACCAGCGGGCTGCGATCACAATACTGTCCTGTTGACTGGTGAATTGTCCAAAGCTTCTCTGGAGATTTCTATGTCAACTGAGAGATGCTGTTTTTCAAGTAGGAATACAGTTGCTTCCCTACCTCTGGGAAGCACAAAAGGAATGATAGCATTCCTTTTGTGGAATAAATATGAAATAAATGTTACAGATAGGCAGTATGGAGTAGATGTAGCTGCTCTTTTATCTCAACACATGGCTCGTTTAGTCCCGAGCTGGGACATGCTGGTCAGGTAATATAGAAAAGGTTTGGATTTATACAGAGCAAAATTTGGCTAGTAAAAAGGAAAGTGGGAAAGGGGGTGGAAATGTTACCCCCGTTGATGAAATTAAGTTACCCCCCTTGATGAAACATATAAATTCTTAGGAAAACCCACGAAGATTCACTCTTATCCATGGGAAGCGTAGTTGTTTCACCATCTGATTCATATTGATAACTGCATACTTAAAATCAGCTGGTTACCAAGCACTGTGCACCCCTGCCTTTCCTACTATATTGGTCTACCCTCCTATCTTTACTTCATACCACATTGCAAACCTATTCGGTAAATACTTTTAATTCTTATCTTGTTGACAACCAATTCCTTTGACAGCCCATGAACCCACCGAAGCATGGGATGCAAATGACTGCTTTCTTGCCTTTCTTTCTTTCTGCTTCCTTGCAGAAGCACTCCACACAGGTGGTCATGGACAATATATACAGACCATAGCCTCAGCCCTCCCTTTAAAACAAGGACCAGTACCCTAGGTTACAAAAGACACAGTGCATACAAGTATAAAGAAACTCTCTGCTGGCTGATCACTAGTAGAAGTAGCTTTGTCCCCCATCAGTTGTTTCTCTACTTTAATTTAGGAGGTGAGAGGAACAGTTGAGGCACTTGACAGAGGAGGTGTGGCATGGATGGGACATGGTATAGTACTGCTTGTCAATGCTCAGTCCTCCCCAACATAAATTAGAGCCGCTCCTTTGTAGCTATGATTTGCATGAGCTACAAAATCTTTCACTTATAAAGCAGTTGGCTGTTTGAACCTAGCCTTAGATGAAATCAAATGTGTTTACCATCTCAAACCCACATACAATGCACTAGCAATGTTGGTCCCATGCATGGTGGACATGTGACCATACCAGAAAAGCCACTGACACATTTGGAAATGTTACAGATAGGCAGTATGGAGTAGATGTAGCTGCTCTTTTATCTCAACACATGGCTCGTTTAGTCCCGAGCTGGGACATGCTGGTCAGGTAATATGGAAAAGGTTTGGGGTATAAAAAGCCACTTTGGAGATTTATACCCCTGTATTGCCTATTACCTTTATGGTCCAATATGGGTCTAAATACCCTAGTCTGGTTTGCAGATCTCTAAATTATTGCCTGCTTAAGGCAGAGCATTTCATCTGAAAGAGCTGTCAGAACCAAGCACTCGTCATAAGTAATGAGTTCAGAGGGTTTTTTTTAAACATCTAAAAAGATAAAAGAATGGAGTTACTTAGCATTCTCATCCCATGGTCTGCAACCCGGTTGTATGTCCTAAACTATTCTGACATGGTAAAAAAACAGCTCATCCCAGGCTGTAAACAAGTCAGTGCATGAAAGTAATGAAACCAAGGAGCTACATATTCTTAATTAAAGTTACATATGATTAAATGCATTTTAAGTTGACAGTGTTACTTTGCTTTGCTTATAAGAAATCAATCCATACAGTAAAAGGCAAAGAAGAAATTAAGTATTTTATCAAATTGTTATATGGCTTTAAAGGAAAGAGGATTAAAACAACAACAACAACATCATGTTTTTTCCTATGTCCTTTCAAGTTTAAAATTGCAAGGGACAGAGCAAACATTTGTAACTTATTAGCTTCAGACTTCTGGAGAATATCATAAGAATAACATCTGAGCCTGCAGCAATACCACCCAGTGCTGTTATCCTGTCTGATCTCATAAGCTAAGCAGGGTCAGGCCATGTAAGTACTTGAATAGGACACCTTTGAGGATCACCTACGTGCTGCAAGAAATCGTGTTTGCAAATCAGCAGGGGTTACTCTTCCTTCTACACAACAATTTTTCATGCCCACTGTCCAGCAGTAGTACGGTGTGGTTCAAACCAGACAAAGGAGTCAACACAAGGATATGCAACCAAAACCCTTGCACTCGGCGCAGTACTAACCACTCTGATCATATTCCAACTATTCTGATTTCTCAAGCCATTTTAAATAGCAAAGAACACGTTTTTCACTTCCTGGTCTCCTATTTTTCATAGCACTGCCAAGCAGTGTTAAACCAGCTGTGACACCCAAGCTGACACCATTTCTGTAGTGAGTCAAGTCCATAGACACCATAGAGATGTGCGTCTGATCTGTGGTTTGGAGCTCTTCAGCATAAGTTTACTCTGTGTGTGAGTGCACAAATGCAGGAGCGAGAGTGAATGGGTGAATTCGTGCATGATTACTAGGAGAACAAGCATCCAACCTAACTTTTCCCTTTTGTTAAGGAAGCCCCTTTTGCATAAAAACAGAGAGCATCTGGGTTTATTGCAATGGCTGTACTTCACCTCACTTCAGAGAGCAACAAAGCCTTCATACTATCAGTCATGTACTAAATCACCTGTGTTACAAAAAGCACAATATACTCAGAGAGTGTAGCTGCAGCTAAGCAGCTCGCAAAAGAAAAGGCAATTCTTAAGGAGGAGCTCATGCCTGACATTTACGGCATATAGGAAGTGATTGAGCAAGGTACAGTCGCTGTGCACAATGACAGATCATCGGATAAACGAGGAGCTGAAAACAAGTTTGGAAGGCTTGGCTGTCCACATCAATAAATTAGACAATAGCAAATAATCAATGTTACAAACTGCAAACTGCTGATTTAAGTCGGGAGGCAAAAATCTAGTTGAAGCGTCTGACGATGACAGAGAACCAGGGGCCAACACGGGTCAATAAAAAGTAAAGTTATTTGCCATTCTAATTACTTTGCATGTTCACAAGATAGGAAGGCAGTTAGTGAAGCTGTAAAGCAAAGCACCAGGAGTACTGACACAATATATAATTCATAGACTGCAGCATATTGCTACATTTCTCATCACCCTAAAGCGTGCATCTTACTGTACTTTTCCAGGAAATATGGGGTAATATTTAACGGTTGTCTTCCAAAATAATTTTTCACCAAACCATGTATAAACAGGTCACTCCGGTCAGCAGCAGAGTCATCAATTTGGATCATTTTTGGAGACAGAGAATTAAAGAGCTCTTGCCCTTACGGATTCATTTGGAGCATTTTCACTTGAACTGCTCCATAGTTCCCACAGCAAGCCCTAATGGACTTGTGCAGCTGAAGATACGGGGCCACGTCCTCCCTTGGAGTAAATTGGCGCAGCTGTACTGAAGGCAAAAGGGCTGTGCCAATTTAGGAGGGCCTAGCTGGAATTCATTTAGAGAGGATATGCTAACGATAGAAGATGTGACTGGCAGATGTTGCAGGTGAATTGTCATCTTTATTGTGTTTCTTCCTGGCTTGTGCCTCTCTATCTGCCTTTTTCTGTTTTGCAGCTGACACACGCTACTCAGCAGGTTCAGTTTGCTTCCTCGGACACTGTAAAAAATGCACAATCTGAGAGAGGCTCTTCTAAATTGCTCCTTCCTCCAAACCGCCCAAATCCAAAATGGATTTTGTGGGAGCACATGCTGCATTTGAAAAGTAGCAAGAATTTCAGTTTTCAGAGAGTGCTTCTGCAAGCGCTATAGACACAGAAGCTATAAAACCCGTATTGATGCTGCTGACACAGAACTTAAAAGCAAGAATAGGGAGAGCTCCGCCAGTGTAGATATATCTGCACTTCCCATCTACTCAATAAAAAGCTACAGTTACCCAAATTAGTATTTGCTCTTTGTAACTGGTAGATTACAATGTCTCAAAAATACTCTTGCAACCAGAGGTGGGAAAAAACGGATTGTTTCTTTTAACTAAATAATGCTTTCTTCACATTTACTGTTGAGTCGAAGTGACTTAACACATTGTGAGAATTTCCAGTGAATTTATTTTCTCGGCTGTGACCCATGTCCTTTGAAATTCGTGCTGTACAGAGGCTCAGTGCTGGCCAGAGATAGTTGGGAATTTATCAGTGGAAGGTTTTGCTGTCGGAAAATAACATGCGTTTTACTGAAACCCAGGTCAAGACAGTTCTTCAGGGTCATAATATAAGCGGGAGGCCCTCAAATAGAAGAAAAGACACTCACTTAGGTTCAGATCTGGGTTTCTCCATGACTTGGGGAAACCTAGGTTTCCTGCATCCTGGGAGAGCGCCCCGATCCTTGCTTTTCTGGGGTGTCTCTCTCCCTCTTTCAAAAACTTCTAAAGGTCTTTGTATTACAACTTATTGCACAAAGAAAGGCAGTGTCAAATGTACCAGTATTTTTGCCTTCAGTAGCTCAGTTTGGCCACAAAAAGACTCGCGAGCACTCAGACTGGGTTTTCCTCTTTGTAGTTCTATGTGAGGGCTTGAAGAAACTATTTGGGGGGATCTCTGGGTAAACAGTGCACCCCCTCCTGCAAACACAGGGGACTGTGCTTGATGGCTCTTATGCTCCTATATTTCATTGTCTAAAAGAGATTAGCATGACTTCAAATCAAGAGGGCAGATTGACAAGAAATGTCTCTGGGGGAGAGAAATGTTACTTTGCTCTTTCTGCATTATACTGGACTGGACTGAAACAGTTGGCTTGCTGAGAACTACTGGCTGCGTGTGTGGAGACTCACCGCTCACCCGTTCGGGTGGGTAGATAGAGATACTAAGGTAATTAGCAGCATCCCGGCAGCACCGGTTGGACAAGTGAAATCCAACAGCCCTCCGAGAGAAGTAAAAGGAACGTGAATATTTGAAGTATTCACAAAAGAAAGCCCTTGACACGCACTGATTCAAGCAACACTTCTTTTTTTCCACCACCCCCCCCAACAGGAAAGCTCTAATTTTTTGGCAATTCCTCTGTTGCTTTAAATAGGCTGTCATTTCCATGATGGTTTGAGAACCCAGCTGTGGAATTCATTCCATGGTCCTTTAATGCTGGATGTGTCAGCACTTGACCTATTTCTGACTTGGTGCATTGTCATAAAAAAGGAAGGCTTCCTTTAGAAAAAGCAAAGTACTGTAAAATGTAATGCATCATTTACATGAAAATGTAGTGAAGGAAACGCTGAGAACAAACTCTGCGCTCAGTAACAGCCGTTGTTAGGTGGGGCTCTCAGCAAATGCTGAGCGTAGGCAGGTTCATCCTAACTGAATGACTGACCCCACGACGGCATCAGAATATTATCCACGTGGAGAAGTAATTTAATTTTTCTAGAGACATCTACGGATCCAGTAGTCAGAGAGGATAACTCCCCAGATAAGATGTGTACTACAGATGTCTCATTAGCTGCATGTCAGTTCAGCCTCTTTTGGGGAGCTAAATGAAGAGTTTAGGGCTCCTTCTGGTTTGAGGTATGGTAAGCGGGAGGGTGCAAGTCATAATTATGCTTGATATTTTGATGATGGAAATGAATTAGGAAAGAAAAAACTCCCTTAAAATCATGGGAAACGTCCCTGAAATCCTGGCCTGTTTTGCCGAAGAATGCTGGATTTGGTCTAACGATAGCCAAGGCAAATGGGTAGTGAGTGTCTGACATACTTGATCAAACATTTTGTACAGTGGCTTGCAATCTATATAATTTATGAAAGGAGGGAATTATGGACTGGAGGGCAAAAATAGCTTGTTAAGGACAAAATTGGGCTGTAAAATAGAAAGTGCCAATCTGCTCTCCTTGAATTCCTATAGCTCCCAGTGAAGCTGGTAAGATTAGAACTGAGGCCTCTGGCTGTAAACAGTAAATTCGCTGCCGAGACGGGGTTATGGCTGAAGCAGTCAGATGAGACCAACGGAGGACATGTATTCTGCACCGGGTGTTAAAAATGGAGAGGAAAATCAAGCACCAAGTATGAAATGAGCTTCTTCCAAGCCAAGGAAAAAGGCCTACAGCTGACGAGAGAGAACAAGAAGGGTCTCCCGGTGTGGAGGAGCAGGGATGGATTTTGGACAATACGCAAGATCCAATATATTCTGGTGCATCCTCACAGGGGAAAATGTTCTTTCCAAAGGGACAAAGATAAACGTTTCTCTCTGGAAGGAAGAGTCTAGCAGCTGTTTCCAGGACTAGGGAAATGAGATCCTTGTGCAGACATTTCTTCCCAGCCCCCATCAGCACTAAGAGTGCAAATATGTAATGTAGAGCAAATCCTGAAGGACAGTATAACCCTGCCTCACTCACTTCAGAGGCATTTTACTTTAGAATGCTTTTCAAACTGTTTTATCGTGAAAATCTGCTAGCAGCTTTAGGGGCTCTTTGAAGTATTTTCTGCTTTACTGAGACAACAAACTGCCTGACTTATTTGGAAAAAAAAAATACAATTAAGGAGAGGCTAGAAACTCCCAACAGGTTTGCTGGCTAAGATCACAGTAGGAAAAAGAGCCCCAGGGCCATGAAAATTAGGTGAAACAAAGCGGGTTGGAAACTGGAATTTACATTTTGCAGGAAATTCTGGGAGTGTTTACAATTTGTCCCAAATCGAATTGAAAAGCTGAAAACAGATTCCATTTTTTTAATGATTACGACTCATCAACACATTTCATTTGGATCATATGCTATCACCATGGGCAGATCTAGAATTTTGGAAAGGGACATGCATGTGGTGAGGTGCACTGCCTCATGTAGACCAACACCTTTTTCTCCTGTTAAAAATAAACCAGAAGCTCGACTAATATGTTTGGGGACTAGAGCTATTTCATTCAGGTTAAGATTGAGGCAAAAATACATATAACTTCTTTGGAATGAGTTAAAAAAAATTCCCAGGGCTGTGAAATAGGAGCTTCATTACCATTCATTGAGAAGAGACAGCAGAATTGCAAAGCAAAGGATAGCTTGACTGGTGGAAGATCAAGACCATTGGAGAGAAGAGAGGCTTGTTAACACCTGTTGAATGAAGAGTTCAGAAGGAATCAGCACTGCCTGGCTAGAAATGCTGCTGCCACAGCTAAGTAGGTGGTTTTAAACTGTGGGCAGACCAGGTATCGAAGTGGGGTGCACGTGTACCAGTGTACCCCTCCTGGCTCCCCCCCGGCTGTAAGTGTAGCCCCTTGGCTCCCCCCTGGCCTCTTCTGTCCCTGTCTTATTTCAGCCCTGCCATTAAGAAAATGCAAACCCCATAGAAGGGTTTGGAGCTTAGTAAGAGCTGAGTGAATATTTTCCAGGTGAAACATTTTTCAGCCAAATAATTAAAATCTGGGGACACCGAAACATTTGGCATGTATTGGGAGCACAAAAAAATAATTTTGGAAAATCCAAAATGTCTTAAATGAAGCCTTTTCATATTGTAATACTTTATTTTTAAATTCAAAACAAATCAGTTTAAATTCAGTTGTCTAACAAAAAAGATGAAGCTCTTTAAAATACTAAAATAGAAAATAAAATGTTTTCTTTGGCTTTTAACTATTATTTTCAATGTTTTATAACTGCAAATGTACACAAAAAATCAATTATTCATACAGGTCTCCTCATGAGCTTCTTCTATTGCACACCTGCAAAATCCCCTTAAAATCTGTGACAGCTGGGAGAGTACCCCTGTCTGGGCTGTTTTTAAAAGCCAAATTCACGTTCTGGCCTGGACAAATGTAGAAATGCTAATGAAAAGTTTCCAGACACCAACAAAACCCAACCTCTCCAGCAGGTGGAATTTTAAGAACTAGGAAGTGCAATGAGATTTAAAAGACTGTAATTGCAAAACATGAGTGAGCAAGCAGTGAATTCAGGCAGAACCACTCCCTTCATCTACCCATGTGAAATGATTTGTCATCTGAAGATGCTGAAAGCAAATACTATTGGCTTTTTGAAAGAACTCAGCATTTTAATGGGGTGTGAGAAGAGTGCGACAAAGACAGAGACAGGGTCAAAATAAGCTCAGAGAGCAGACTTGTCAGACGGGGGAACCCTTTTTCTGTCCAGTTATTTCTTATGTCATTATAACTCATCACTGACACTCATAAAGGCATTATGTGGTTACCTTCTGCTGTCAAAGGAGAAAATAATTCATCAGTTCAAGTTCACAAATCATTTCTTTGTCCAGAGACCACGTTATACAACCAGAGATGTCCCGCTAGCCTAGTAGTCCATGTTACAGAGATGTCACAGGCATCCCAGTGAAGAATCAAATGTTACCAAATCTTGCTGACCTGCTGGAAAAGTGGTTATTCTTGCCTGATGCTGCTGTTTACAACACTAGCATGATAAATGCTATGTTCCTTGCTATCTTGTAATCTAATCTATATGATGTATTCATTTCCTAAGAAGTGCAGGGGAACAGCACCACAAATATTTACCCAGTTTTTATAACCTGAGACTCAACAGATAGGCTCTGGAATAACCTTCTTCACAGCAATCTGGCCCATGTCAAAGCAGGGCTTCCACCGGTAAGCATTTCTTAATTCTACCCCTCCAACCCTAAAGCCACTGAAATAGCATTATAAAATGAGAAAGGCTGAACTGGTTCCAGAACAAGAATAAATCCATCTTTTTGCAGATGGAAATTCAGGTCATTTGAATTTTAAGGTCTTTTTACTACTTGAGTAATTCTTTTTTTACCTTAATAGTTTCACATGTCTAGTAGTGGTAATTGTCACAGGATTGGTTCCCTTATTTACCCCCATACATTTTTTTTTTAGCAATATGGGGATATTCTAATTTAAACCATAATTAATTTTTGGAGGCCCTTGATAGAACTATTTGTTTGAGAGATCTTGGAGATCAGATTTTAAATATATTCCTTAAGAAGTTTTGCTTATTAATTAAACCTGTTTATTCCCTGCAGAGCTGCTAACAAACAAAGTAAGAAAATATATATATTTGCCAAAGTATGTTCTGTGTGAACACTGTGGCAGGGCACTGTTGGTACCTGCCACTTTAAGAGAGGAGGCAAGCAGCCAGCAGGTGCTTGATTGTGACCATTTTAGACCTCTGGCCACCTGTATAAAAAGAGCAGGCCAGGCACTAACATCATCTGGCTGCAAGGCTGCATGCAACATCCTGGAGGTAAGGGCAGGAGCTGTAGGGGATGGTTTGGAGGCTCCCGGTCCTGGGTATGACCTAAAACTGCACCCTGCTGGGAAGGGGTGGCCTGGTGGGGCTCTCAGTGGTACAGGAGCCCCCAGGAAATGCCAGCCCAGTTATCACCCTGGTGAAAGGTGGGTGGAGTGCCTTAACCCTAGCCCTCACCTTTGGGTGGGTCATGTAACATCAGAGGTAGTTGGGGCCAGGCATGGCTGCAGTTGCCTGAGCCCTGTGGGGTGAAAGACCCCAAGGAGTGAAAGTGGGGGCCAGGCACAGCTGTGGTCACCTGAGCCCACCGGGGAGGGCAGCCCTGTGGCCCCAGTGAGGGGGCAGCCCCAGCGAGGGGAGGTCAAGGAATGTCTTCGGATGCCTGAGGCTGAAGTTTGGGCCAGAGGCCAAGTAAGGGTGGCTCAGTCTGAGAGAGAGGGGTGAGTCCTGATCCCGGTAAGTCCTCCACCACTGGGAGGCTGAGAGTGGGTCTAAAGTAAGAGCTATAGTAGAGCATAAGGACTTGCTGCTCCAGGGGGGAGTGAGAGTCCCTGTGAGACCCTGGATTACCAGTCGTGGTATGGATTAGGAATGAGTGAGGATCACGCACTGCTGAAGTCATGTGAGCCCTGTGACGTACAAGACCCCAAGGAGAGGTAGTTGGGGCCTGGCATGGCTGTGGCCACCTGTGCCCCACAGGGGAGGGAAGCCCCAGTGAGGGGGCAGCGTGAGACCTGGAGCCCCAGTGAGGGAAAAACCAGGGGAGTCTAGTAGGTATGAGTGTATAGAGTTGCCTCAGAAGGAACGAGGGCAAGCTTAGACCCGGTCAGGTAATTGGCTGGCCACTACCCCAGTAAGGGTCATGTGAGAGGCCCAAAAGACAGTACGTCTGCCACCCAAGGTATGAGCTAGTTAAAGCCTATGGCCTAAGGGGCCCGCTCCAAGAGGGAGCAAGTCAGTACAAGTTGTTGACGCATGAAAGAGATCCCGTGAGAGAGGGTGGAGTGTGAGAGGCCCTAGTGAGAGGAGGGTGGTATGACTGTGTGTGTATCTGAGGCCTGACAACAAGGCCTAAGCTTGGTCCAGCTGTAGGCCGGGAGCACTATGTCATCTGGATGCCATCTGTGAGGCTTGGGCTGCGGTGTAGGGGAGGAATGGAGCTGCAGATAGCGCCCCCTGGCATTTGGGCAAAAATGGCCAGCCTTGTGCCTTAATTAATATCCTAATTAATTAACAAGGCGTGGCAGGAAAGACACGTGGGTGGTGTGCCCAAAGGCAGGCAGGGAAACTAGCACTGTGGCTGGCAGGGACCCCCACCTTGCCACAAACATATTATACATGATAAGGAAAAATGCTATGTAGTAAAGATTCTGGGCCACGTTGAATTCAGCAAGACTTCCTCCATAAATGCAGCTACTAAGATTTGGTCCATTTTCTTCCGAAGAATATATTAAAACTACAAAGAACCAACTGCGGAAAAGAAAGCGTTCTTCTTTGCAATGTATTATTGTTAAATACACACTGAAGCATAAAGATTTATGCACCACTAATTTGGAGTTACGTGCTTGCAATAAAGGAATGTAGCTCAGTATTTTCTCCTTCTAAGTACATCACATCTGCATAGTTTTGGAATGCTTTCAAGGTTGTGTGGGGAGAGAGTTTCCCCCCCAAAATCCCCAAACGAGCTAGAAATGCTAACACCTTTATCACCCTAACTGACCTCTCCTATAAATTCACTAATTTGTCAATAGTTTGCCTGTAATACAACATCTATAATATCTATAAACTGCATGCAGTACTCCAGATGCAGTCTCCCTACACATGCCATTATGACCTATTTTGATTTGTGCTCCATCTTTCTACCATGTGCAGCCCACATAACATTTGCTTTCTTAACTGCAGCCAGACATTGCACGGATGTTTTTAAACTTCTGTTATTCTTGATCTTTACTAATGTGCAGCAGCTGATTCAGACTAACTAATATATACAACTTATACTACACGTTTGCAAAGCAAAGTAAGGATGAGTATCAACACCCCCTTTAATGAGTCTGTGCTGTCTGAGCTGAGGAGGGTGTAGGTGGTTGGGAGCTCCCTGGGCATTTCCCCTGCACACCTGTTGGGGATGCTGACAATCTGGTCCCTGGAATTTACTCAGGCACACTAAGAAAAGGCAAACAGTTCCATCAACCTGGATGACTTCAGTGAATGTTTGCCTGCATAATGACTGAATGCAATTAAAAACATTGTGCCTATCTCCTAATTGAAAGTCTCACATGCCTCATGATATATAAAAGCATAAACAACACTAATTAAATACAAATACATTGTCAATCTTTACTACATTTCCTTACTCAGTCTATACCTGCCCATAGCATCTTTCTCGCTTGCTCCCATTCAACATATTCCACAATTATCTATGCCTTGATCAACCCCAGGATGGATGACTGAGTATACCCTATTGGGAACCCTTCCTGGAAGTACTGTAGAAGCCAAAACACATGTTGAATATGGCTACCTACTTACTGAGTTTGACAATATCAAAAATCTCAGAAAAAATCTCAGTTGTTCTCAGAAGAGTACTAGACTGATTTTTAGAACAGAAAGGATTCAACAATGTTGAAGGAAACTATACTTAACCCGTGCATTGGAACAACCACCCATTTTGTGCTCTCACTCTCAGTCAGTGGCTTTCAACTTTTTTCATTTGCAGACCCCCAAAAAGTGTCGAATGGCAGCGTGGACACTTTTGAACTGCAAGCATGGGTATTCACATACTTTTGATCGATCGCAGACCCCTTTGACATAGTCTGCAGATCCACAGAGGTCCAGGGCCCACAGGTTGCAAACCACTCTTCTAGACAACCAGTGTGAGGGCATTACTGTGATTGCTGGCTGGGATACCTCTGCCATCGCATTGTCGCAGGTTGGTTTCCCGAGTGCAATTTACCACAAAGGCAGGGCTACCCCATCCATATTACCTGCCTGCCACTAAAATAGCCAAGCATACTGTTACCTGTCAGTTCTGTGTTCCTGAGTGAGCCCTGGTACCCAGCTTGCTGGACTTACAAAGGACTTTTTCTATTCCCCCCCACTTCATCTACCCAGAACTAAGCAGAAGAAAAGTTTAATAGATATCTCGGGCCATACAGTCCTCGGTCCCAGTATGGGAGGCCTATTTAAATTTGATTGACTAAAACTCAGTTGCTGGGTAAGGGAATGTTGAGGCAAGAGACTGAGTCAGAGTGGGTATGGGCAACAATTAAACAATGGTTAAGGGTTCATTACTGTTGGAGCCCTGACCACAAATGCTGTCATACTTTTCCTGGGAAGGCCGGTGGAAGTCCTCCCCACAAAGTTTATGAATACTCCAAGTAATCCACTTAAGTCTGTTAAAAGACTACAGTAAGAGCTGAAAGTAAGCCAAAGCTTATTCACAACAGGCAAAATACAAAACACTGATGCTGACTACACAGTGCAAGCATAGCTAGGCCATCAGAGAAGAAACAACGTGGTATCCCTTCCAGTAGAAATTATTATGAATATAGAAGATAAAGCTGGCTCCTAGGTGTCTGGTTACTCCTTAAAACTTTAGGCTTTTCCTTGTTGTTAGTCAGTTTCTTGAGATGTTACAAACCAGATAACCCCTTGGCACTGAAAAAGGTAATTCATTTAAATTGAAACTGTTTATGTCACAGGATTTTCCCTGTCCATTATGGCTTGGGACCCTCTTGATTTACACAATTAAAAGAATGCTTTGAAGAAGCTGGACTAGGGGTATGAGAAAGCTGTAAAGCAGCAAACAGGGTGTTTCAAGAGGAAGAAATTTCTCTGACACCATCTGCTGTTGTTCTCAAGAAGCTGGGATAAACAGATCATCTCCCGTCAATGATCATGCTGGGAACTTTGCTTGCCAACAAACCACCCAACTGCCTTGGAAAGGGGCGATCCCAGCTTTCGCTCTCACTCTCGCTCTTTCTCTTTTTTTCTCTCTAGGCATAGCTTTCTGAACCTGAATTGTATTAGTTAAGCTTGAGCTAGGTTTCCCCAAATACTCAACTGAAACAGGGTAATATCGTAATTGCTTTTGTTTGTTTTTCCTTGCATGTCTGTTACTACGAGTACCATCATAAATTTCATATCCTTAGCAATAAATAACTTTTATAGTCACCAGGTGAATTTTTCCTTCTCTACTTCTCCTTCCTCACTTGCTCTGCAGCGATGTGTCTTTTACCTAAGCCAAAGATCCCTGTGAAGTCCAGAAATACTGTAGGATCTGCTCATCAAGAGGCTACCACTAGTAGGACAGTGAGGGCAAAAGAGTGGGACATGCTGAGTTTGAGACACTTAAGAGAACTGAAAGCTGGCCCATGAGGGTGTCAGCTGGACACCCAGCCAGATTCAGAGTATCCTGTTTAACTGTGTGCTTGCGTCTGACTGCAGTTTATTGTAACCTTAATGAACTGATTCCTGGCATATGAGGGTATCAGCTTGTCCATGCTGATCAACTCGGCCGGGTCAGGCATGTCACGTTAGTGTGTGCGCGTGCGTGCATGCGTGTATTTGACAGATTTGGTGGCTAGCAGAACCCAGCCTCATTGAAACCGAGTCCTGCAAGATAGCTCCATGGGGGGTGAGGGTTTGCAGAAGGGAGAAGTGCAGCTCCGTATAGAAACACAAGTAACACAAGCAGCACATTCACAGAATTACAAAGACCCCAGAAGCGTACCCCTAATGAATGAGCGCACCCCAAAGTGATGGGCAAATTTGGTAACAATACAGACAAGGAGGAGAGATAGGAATTCACTATATCTCTCTTAATTTTGGAATTTCAAGAGGTATTTACCTGAGTGAGCGAAAAGATTCAGAGACACTAAGTTACGTCTCTTTTCTATGCATGGCGTACCACAGTGCTGGCTTAAGAAAGACCAGGTGTTGCCAACTGCTTGTTAAGCTAACCTTTTATTCTGCTAAAGAATTCCCAGTCTGGCCACCAGTGTCTTGCTATTAGCAATCTATACTATTAGAAAAGCTTGTGTACTTGAGAGTTCATAAATGCTAAAAGCAGCAGCAATAGCAGAAGCATTAGAAAGACTCTGCAAAGGCAAATGCATCTCAAACCAGTGGGTAGGATCCCTTTCCCCACACTTGCAGTATCCACTAACAGTGCAAATTCTATTAAGGCTTTGCTTCTAACAGCTCTTGCTTTGCTGGAGAGCCTTCGGCAGTATTTACTAGCTGTGATTTATACAGAGCAGCAGGTTTGACAGTTTGAGCTCAAGTCCTATAACCTAGCTTCCCTTGGCATGGCAAATCTGTTTTTGATGGGAATTGAACCAGTCCCTGAATTCACTTCCAGAAAATAGTATTATGTTGCCCAGTGCATCGATGGGGTCGATAGACTACTGTTGCTCTTAGCAATCTGGCTTCTAAATGGCCGCCCCCATCCATTTGCATTTTCTCTGGAGAACTACTTAGACCTGGCGTCCACAACAAGTGAAGTGTCAGGGCAGGCTACAGCTTGAGTATGACTGAGCCACGTGGTTTACTTTCTTATGCCTAAGTTGTACCAGAGGTTACTCTCATCCATCTTGCCTTTTTCGTTTGCTGAAGCCATTTTGTATCTGCAGCCCAAAATTCACTGAACAACCTATAACATGGACGCTTAGCCCCTATGCTTATGGGCGAAGAGTGAGAAGAGCTTGGTTTTGGTGTCAGATTAGTAATGGTTTCCTCTGTGAAAGAGATGAGGTACTCCAGAAGAAACAGTCATTAGGTCTCTCCAGGAAGCTTAGACAAACAATCGGTCAGGGAAGGACTAGGCGTCTCAGAGCCTCCGAGCAGGGGGATGGACTAGATGACCTTCAGAGGTCCTTCTAAATCTATGATTAGTGGGTGGGAAGCAGCCCAATTTTGGTGGCTCTGACAATTAAGCATTTACAAATGTAGCTGTTTAAATATATATATTTTGCATAGGAGACATAGTATAAATTCATGCAGAACTAAATTAGTCAGGGAGGAAACAGAACCTCAGAAAGTGCACTAGCGACTATATACCTATGTGTCTTGTCCATTCAGTTTCCTATGACAACACATCTTCCATCCTCCAACATCCGCCAGCTACCAAGTGTACTGGGTACCTGCTTCCACCTCGAGCTAACCCTGCCTGAGGAATCTCAACTTTACGCTGTAGTCATGGGCCCAAACAAATAAGCCATCACCATTTGTTCCAAACTCAGCACCATCAAACTAATTATATCATATATTATACATATAAGACGATATCAAATTTAAAAAACGAGGGAGAGAAATGACTACCCATACACCACCAAATCTCAGACACTTCGTACAATGGTTCCATGAATACTGATTTTAACCCATCACTATTATACATTGTATAGGTTATCCTCTACACACATTTGGCAGCCTCTTCCAGGTACCATGTGGTATAGAGAAAAGGATCCACTAAAAAATCAGATCCGAGTTTCAAACGTATCTGGAAATTTCAACCAGCTTACCTAAAGTCTGCGTAAAGAGAGCTGGTTTGTTATTATAGTTACAATACTGACTGCATGCCATATGAAGGAATGAGTGGCTTTTTTGCAAATTGAGGAGAATATATAAATCGTACATCAAATTTAAAGAATAATAATCTCTTGGTTCTCAAGTATTTTATGAAGTGGAACAGTATGTGATCCCTCATTTACATTTCTAATACTTCAGGCCACAAACACTTTGAAGAAGTCAAATGACCTAAACTACAGGTGCTACAGGTTTCTGTCCCTAGTCAAAAAGTAACTAAGCATATACTGTATAAGTCTGGTATCCAGTGAAAAGTTTTGCTTTAATCAAAGGAAAAGGCTGAGGAGTGGTAAATGGATTGGTATACGTTACAATTTATTAGACAACTGTATATTGTATATTGAACAACTGTATTTTGAAAATAGCATGTGAGCTGAACTGACACTAGGGCAGACAGCTATAATTGCATGCGTCTTAAAACAGGGCTGAAATTTGCTCAATGCGCTTCAGACTGTAAGGCAAACATGTCAAGATTTGTTCATGAGGGACTGTGTGAAAGAGAATGAACATTTTCAGATACTTGCTCATAAAGTATCATGGATATTAAGTGCTACATAATAATTTTAAGGCTATTTCCTTACAAGAGAAAAGGAAAAGGATTAGGAAAGAATGGGTATACCTATTAATTCCTAATACAGGACAAGAAAACTGAAACAGATAGGTAACTGCATTTATTAGATGCTCACACATGCATAAACTGAATGAGAAACAGAATCTGTTTAGTGAAAGTTAAGTTCTGTATTAAAATATAGCTCTTTAATTCTATTCTAGGAAGAGACAGCGGCTGACAAAGTCCTCCCTGAGGGCCAAACCAACAGCAGAAAAGTTGAATCGGAAGATAAGAGGCATGAAATAATTGGGTATTTGGAACCATAAATAACTCATTCATACTGACTCTTTTGACTACACGATTTACTCTGGGACACCACATTAAAAACTATAAAATGCTGGATCTGAGTTTGAGTTTTCAGCCAGCATAGCTCCTATTCAGCATTAGAGCTGGACCCAAGCTGCCAGAAATGGAGGTAAGTGGCTTTATTACATCATGTGCCAAAACATTCAGACCTGGGCCTGAATTCCTATGAAATCTTGGGTTCCTATAGCTGAGATTTTGCATTAGCGTGGTTCTACTTTTTTGTTTTATATGCAACATCTGCATGTTCTGTAAGGAGTAAAATGCACATGAGACCGTTTCAGCAGTCAGAGGGGGCCTCGTCTTAATTTCCTCCAAATCTAGGGTTTCTTGGATACCGGGGGCGGTTTGATTACAGTCCATGTCTGTCAAATGTTCTAATTCCACTATTAAACCAGCTTTTCTTTAGTCTAGACTTCAAGACTTCTTTAACTTTATACAAGAAGCTCCTTACCTGTAACCTTCAATTCGGTTGTTCTTCGTATTAGCTTGCCTTCAAACTTCAGTTCACAGGTATAATTTCCTCCATCTTCTTCCTGGACTTCTTGTATTAGAAGAGTATTTCCTTTCTGAATTACTATGCTTCTCCACATTTTTGGTTTACATTCCTGCAATAAAATAATACGTTGTTAAAATTAACTAGCTTCATGATAGTGTGTAGTCTTGTTGGACTTTCAGTGTTATACACAAGTAAACATTGATTGCACAAAGATCTCGCTCTACTACTCCCCCCAAGCTTAGTGCCATCTGCCAACTTGCTGAGGGTGCACTCCATCCCATCTTTCAGGTCACTGATAAAAATATTTAACAAAACCAGTCCCAGGACCAGTAGCTGGGGCACTCCACTTGATACCAGCTATAAGCCCAATGATCCAGCCAGTTTTCTGTTCACCTTACAGTCCATTCATCCAACCCATATTTCTTTAGCTTGCTTGTGAGAATGTTGTAAAAACCTGATGAAGTGAAGATATATCATGTCCACTGGTCTCCCTGCATCCCCACACCCAGTCATCTCATCTTACAAGAAAATCAGGTTGGTCAGACATGACTTGCCCTTGGTGACTACATGCTGTCTGCCCCCAGTCACCTTCTTCTCCTCCAAATGCTTAGAAACGGACTCCTTGAGGACCTACTCAATGATTTTTCTAGGGACTGAGGGAAGGCTGACTGGTCTGTAGTTCCCTGGATCCTCCTTCTTCCCTTTCTTAAAGATGGGCACTATATTTGCACTTTTCCACTCATCCAGGATCTCTCCCAATAGTCATGAGTTTTCAAAGATGATGCCCAATGGCTCTGCAATCACATTGGCCAACCCCCTCAGCACTCTTAGGTGCATCCTGTCTGGCCCCATGGACTTGTAGACATGCAGCTTTTCTAAAGAGTCCCTAACCTGTTCTTTTGCCACTGTTGACTGCTCACCTCCTCCTTAAACTGTGCTGCCAGATGCATTAGTCTGGGAGCTGACCTTGGCTGTGAAGGCTGAGGTAAAAAAGGCATCGAGTACTTCAGCCATTTCCACATCATCAGTCACTAGGTTGCCTCCCCCATTCAGTAAGGGACCCATACCTTCCCTGACCTTCTTGTTGTTGACATATTTGTAGAAACCCTCCTTGTTACCCTTCACATCCCTTGCTAGCTATGACTTCAATTGTCCTTTGGCCTTTCTAATTTCATCCCTACATGCCTGAGCAATACTATTAAACTCCTTCCTAGTTGTTTCTCCAAGTTTTCACTTCTTATAAGATTTCTGTTTGTATTTTAGCTTAATGAAGAGTTCCCTGCTAAGTCGGGGAGCGGGAGTGCCAGATGTAGCACCCCGGCCACTTCCCGGTCGGTGCGTATTTGCCACAGGGGGACCCCCGCCCCTCAGTTGGTGAGATTGCCTGCAGGAGGACTCCCCCCAGTCACTGACTGGTTGCTGGGGGGGCATGTACCGCCTCAACTAAGGTGTCACTAATCACCCATGGCTCTAAGATTTGAATATTGACTATTTAGCAAACTGGAGCTTATTTGAAATGTCTTTTCTTGTTTCAAAATAAACAGAAGTTTAAATTACCAGATACAGCAACTCCCTCTCTGTCATATATGCACTGTTTTAAATATCAGCGATGCAGAACCAGTGGAAGAAATTCCCCATGCCTATCATGAATAATCACTAAAACCATTGTTCTAGTTAAGGATCCAATCGTTTTCATAGTTTCAAGGGTCGGAAGGGATCTGAGCAGATCATCTAGTCCG
>NW_017728924.1:3745494-3747638 GCF_001723895.1 Crocodylus porosus | reverse complement strand
CAGAATAGTCCTCCCTGGTGATGACCCCTTCTTTCCATTGGGTGTAAGCCTCCTTTTTAGCAAGGAGACATTCCCGGGTGCTTTTGGTGAACCATGGAGGCTTGTGCGCTCTCCTGCTCCATTTGATCCAGGTTGGGCTTACCTTCCTTTGGGCTTGGAGGATTGTCTCCTTAAGGAGCGACCACTCTCCTTGGACACCTGGCTCCCCTCCCCCCCCGCCAGGACCTCAGCGCTTCTCCAACTATCCTCCTTAGCTTGCTGAAGTTTGCCCTCCTAAAATCTAGGCTTTTCCTCTAAACACAGACCCGCTTGCAGGGAGTAGCATACAACTCACATTAAGATTTAACCGAGAGATAGTGTATACATGCAGTCACTGCCTAGAACCACATAAAAATGGAAAAAAATATAAAGAAGAAAAAGTCCATGTAACGTTACACACCTGTATAAAACCTCATACAGCACTTCCCAACTACCTGGAAGGATACTGTACTGGGGTAACAGATTTGGAGGTGGAAAACCCGGGTTCAGTTCATCATTTAGCCATAGAATTAAAGAGTGGAGAAATCACAATCTATCTTATCCATCTGTTTCCCATCTCCAAACTAGGGATAGTACTCCTGGCCTCACAGGGTTCTTAGGAGGATATAAACCATAAATAACCACTAGGGTCTCCTATGCTACAGTGATAAGGACCATGTAATGATGTACAGGCAAGCCCTGCTTAGTGCTCTTAATTAGTTCCTGAAAAACCGAGTATTAAGCGAAACGAGCATTAAGCAAAACCGAAAGTATCTGACAACCCAAGATGGAGACCGCAATTGTTTTTAATGACCCAAGATGGTGTTATAATGAAACTCGTTGAGCGCTAAGTGAAATTAGGTATTAATTTCAAATGAGCGTTAGAGCGAAACAGCATTAAGTGAGGGTTGCCTGTAGAAGAATTTTCAAATGTTCTGGGTGATGTGTAGCGGGTTCTATCATTCCTTTTGGCAAAAATTTCAAAGGTTTCAATGAGGAGAAAAAAAAAACAGGCTTTAAATACAAATATGCTGTGCCTGATGCACTAAATTATTTCCAGCAAAAATCAGTAGCTTGGAACTGCCAGGTGCCAAGTTCATTCTGTGAGATAGTGATGACCTGCAGTCCTCATCTGCTTCCCCAGAAGCCCCTCACATCTGTCATTTAGCAGTGTTGAGTCCCTGAGGTAGTTTCTATGAGGCCAGGACTGGCTCTGACATCTTCACTTCAGCGTGCCGTGCTGGGCGTGAGTCAGCGAATCCTAGAAGCAACACGATCCCAAGAGCATGACAGGGCTCTGCCCAGATGCAGTGTGTCAGTCCAGCCAGCTAAGTCACATAACCCTTAATGGTGTTGATGATTTAATATACCTTGGAATAATCCGTTCTGAAGTGTAGGCATAGTCTGATAAGTGCCTCTTGAAAATGGTGCCTTGGGGTTACAAGTTTATTATCTCTCACTAAACTTTAATATCAGCTCTGCCCAGTCTGCAAATTAAATGATTGGCTAGGTCTTTTTTTTTTCCTTCCCCCTCAAACTTCCAATGCTGCCAGCTCATCCTAAAGCTTCAGTTCAGTCCAGCGTTTTAACCACAGGGCACAAAAAGCAACTTACTTTTGGTGTGAAAAACCTGACCTGTACTCCTGATTTTTAAGCCTGCTATGTGTTCAACCCAGCCTCTGCAGAAGTCAGAGCAGTCTGAGGGTTGCACTAATTTGTGTCAACTACTAATGGCCTTTGATGCCATCAGTCATAAAGCCTTGTGGAAAGTTACAGGCCAGATCGGGATGTCCAGAAAAGTACATCAAAGGCCTTCAGCTTCTCCACAATCAGATGACTGTGAGCATTTATAACAGAGAAGCCTTGCCCTGTTGCTGGGAAGTGGTGCAGCCCCATCAAAGGCAAGATTTTTGTAGCACAGACACAAGCAGCCAGCCCTGTGGTTAAGTCAGCTGACAGGGGAGCCAGTTGACCAAAATGGGGCATGGCTGTTAGAAATATTATTAAAAATGCATTATCAATAGCAGATTTAGAAAAAAACACAGCTGCTAGCCCTCCTTGTCTCCTTAATGGGAGAGGGAAGGGGGGGTTGGAAATTGAAGGGAAAACTACCAAAGGCTCTTTGT
>NW_017728924.1:3654010-3745483 GCF_001723895.1 Crocodylus porosus | reverse complement strand
CAGCTGGGCAGTTTCCCTCGGGGCAGCAGAGTGTTTGATCTTTTGTCTCACTCTCTGACCCTATTTGCAAATATATACCTTTTGTGTTGCTAATAGAGTGTGTCTGTGGCTGAAGGTTTTTTTCGCCTCCCGAGAAACGAACCGCAATTTTTACATCATGGCTTCCAGCCATATAAATCCAGGGCCTGAGCCAGCGCATTCAGTTTGGCTCTGGGAACTGTGGAGGGAAGTGCTCCAGGGCAGGAGAGCTTCTGCCCAATACTTGGATTGCCCTGGGAAGTAATGCAAGTAGGATGCTGCTGACTTGCAAGGGAACAGGACTCAGGGTAGGGGGAAACTGAGGGATACAGTCAAGGAGCTAGGGTTTAGACCGAGACCCAGTTGGGAGTTGTGTTATAGCCAGAGGGCTGATTTGGAGGTAGATTTCTAAACTGGTAGTTTGTGGAAGGAACTGAGGAGTGGCTTGGAGGTCCCAATAGTGCCTATGGGGCATGTGATTGCCTTGAGCCCTGCCAGGGGTCAGACTCAAGACTAGCGCTAGAAGGTCCAGAGCCCAGAGAAGGGCAGAGCAGGGCAAAGCTTGGGGCCAGAGGGCCCAGAGCCCAAGTAGGGCAGAGGTGAAGGAGGGCGCCCAACCCGTTACTCCATTCTAAGTAGCGGATCAGAGACAGATCCAAACTGGGGTCAAGAAAGGATGCGTCATCACCCCAACTCTGGTCTCCGTTTATTTTTAAAGTCATCTTGGTTCTCATTAAGGAGAACCTTCTGGGTTTGACATTGAACACCAAATGAATGGAGGGGTCTTCAATCTGGGATGTTTCAGTCAAAGGCTAAAGAACTCAAAACAACCATCCCTGACCTTCAGTATGCCAATAACTGCACCACCCTTGCACACACTGAGGAATAGCTCCAGACTGCGTTGAATCTTTTCGGAGAAGCCTCCCAAACTTTGGGCCTCTCTCTCAACAACAAGAAGGCTAAAGTGCTCTATTAGCCTGCCCCAAGGCATGGATATGAACCCACACTCCAAATTACCATTGAGGGAAAGACCCTGGAGTAGATCAGCACTTCTCTACCTCGGTAGCCACCTCTCTTAGAAAGTGAACATTGATAAGGAGATCCAGCATAGGATCCGGTGCACAAGGGCATACTTTGGGAAACTGTTTTGACATATGTTTAGGCATTAAAATCTCTGGAAATCCATGAAGCTTCAGGGCTACAATGCAGTCATCATCCCCACTCTCCTCTATACATTTGAAATGTGGGTGACCCACAATTGTCATCTCAAGAGCCTGGAGAGGTATCACTAATGATACCTCTGGAAAATCCTCCACATCAAATGGGAAGATCACCACATAAATGCCAGCATCTTTGCTAAAGTAATATTACCAGCATTGATTCGGTGATCCTCAAGCACCAACTTCGCTGAACCGGACATGGCGTGTGGATGCCTGACTCATGACTCCCAAAACAAGTGCTCTACTTTCAGCTTGGTAACAGCCTGAGATCTTGTGGTGTCCAGAGGAAATACTACGAGGAAACACTGAAGGCATACCTCAAGATAACAGATGCTGACATCAAGAGCTGTGAGGAACTGGCTGCTGACTGGGGCTGCAACATCAACCAAGTGGCAAGCCATTTTGAGGTTAAGCATCTTGTCCTCAAAGCAGAGGAGAGAGATCAAAGGAAGGAAAAGGAGAGAAATCCTGGTCTACAATCTATTCTCCCCTGTGGAAAAGTCTACAACTTCTGTGGATGGGTCTGTGGCTCAAGGATTGGACTCTTAAGTAACTTCAAGACCCATCAATAAGCTGGGGTAGAGATCATCCTTGAATCGAAGGACTGCCAAAGACTGATGGCCACAAAAGGCCAATATACCAGCGGAGTTTCCGACATAATCAGAAATAACAAAATACCATCGAGAGTAGAGCAGAACACAAGGAATACTTTTGAAAATGAGAATCCCTGAAAGCTCCATACTTATTTTACCATTTTCTGAGCTAAATGTAAGCAAAATGATGGTTTATTTAACTTTCAGCCCTGAAAACTCACCCTGGATACTGAAAAATTAAGCAAGGCCTTCTCCTTCTCATGTATTACGATTAACAGTAAAGGCAGTGAGGACCAGACTCTACCACTAACAAGCCAAATAGACTATGCAGTCTTATTGTGTTGAAATGTGGGTTACTGCCACACCTGCCTAACACCACTGCATTCATTCGGTAACTACTGTTGCCAACGGGCAGGTGTAAATGAAAGCAGAATTTGGTTGTGGACTTGGAATTCAGTTAACAGTGGGTGATTTTACAAAAGGAAATGAATCCAGTTCTCTTTTTGCAGTACTAACTAGAATATGATCATATTTTTGTTACTAGATGAGACTGACATGCTTCCAGACACATGCAGAGACCAGAGTTGTTAAGCAAAAAAATGCTATTATTACACAGTCTTTTTTCTCACTTCCTAGATATATTTAAAAGTGTAATGGCGTTGCATAGCCCTCTGCCCTGAATAGGACTGAATATGAACGTGGACCACAGAATATGATTCAGGTCTCTTCAGCTCTAATTAAAAGGACTAAAAGTCCCAGAATGCAATAGCAAGTATGTCAGTAGGATGCTGATCTGCACATGTCCCCTGTACTACAGCAGTAAGAGACCTGTATCACCTCTAAATAAGCATAATAAGGTTTTTGTTTTTCATTTTGAAAAACAGGAAGGTGAACAGACAAATAAAACAAAATACTTTTCTGCTGCAGGATTTTGCTTTATGTAGTATATACTTGTAATAAAGAAGGTGACATCTTTACTATCGCAATGATTAATGATGTAGAGCAAACAATGCTTATATCTATCCTGGTTTTCCATTGAGAATTGGACCGAGTAGAGAGGTTTGAACCACTAACTTGTTAATTGTTCACTGCTGTTTCTCTTCTTGTCTACTTCAAACCATTTTCAATTTAAACATGATTTACAACTCCCCCAAGTTTTAGGTAATTCACATTACTTTTTCCCCCTTGACTGTATGGCATTTCTAATGTGGACTGGAAAGTTCTAGTTTTTCATCTGCTTATGAGGATTGGGTCAGTCCATGGAAATGGAAAGCAGGGAAGAGCAAAATATGCTTTCTTTAAGGGAAAAATAATTTTAACACCCCCTCCCCGTCCAAAAATAGTGTCCCCGATTCAGAAGTAATTAAAACAGATTTCCCATTATCTTAGTTTCCTTTTATCAATCATTCCCTAAGTAATAAGTGAGCGTATTGCTTATTTATCCAAATCATGGTCTTTTTTTTTCTATTTCCTACTAGCATTTGTTGCAATTGGCTAGTTTTAATTTTTCCCTCAATTTGCACATTTGTTTCATCAGTCTTAGGTGCTCGTACTCTTTCAATAATTAGGTTGTTCATTATTTTGCTTTCCTTTTCTCCCTTGAAATTTAAGTGGCAGTAGCTCAACAACTCTATTTTTGCAGACTAATAACTACTGCCTGTCCTTCACCTGTCATTCTGATTGTTTTCACAGCCGTTCCTTCCACTCGGTAATAGCAAGGAGGCAGTGAGGAGAGATTAAGGCTCTTCTTTCTAGCTATAATATGCCTTTTTCTCTTCCAGTTTATTTTTTTTCTGAAACTGCTCTTACGCTAAGGCCTTGTTCATTCAATCAAGCCTTGACACATGCATTTATTTAAGAAGTCCTTATTCATGTTGTCAAAACAGTGCTTTAGGATTAATGGTACTGCGCGCACCGTAACAATGACATTAATTGCGTAAATCTTTAAAACAGGCATTTATGGCAGAAATTAGTATAATTTCTGCCATAAATGAAATTTACACTACAGTTAAGAACAGTGTTGCTAATCGGCATTTTACCTAGATTGAGTGACTGCAGAAATAGATCCAGAATTAATTTCTCTTAAAGACATGCTTAAATTGAATTTGGCTCCATCTAAACTGATGCTATTGATTCTGTAATCTCTCCCCACACACAACTCTGGCAGCAGCCAGTGAGTTCTGCCCATGGCAGGTGAACAGCATGTAGTCCACTGTCTCACAGCGAGTCTGGAGCCATGGGTTCAAATACAATGAACTTTAAGGGGCACCGGCCGTGTCCACACGAGACGCTGACTGTGCAGTAGTGTCGCATGGCACGAAGCGTGGCGTGACGCTACTGCACAGTAGTAATGAGCTCAAAGCCGTTCCATGATGTTATTTAGTCATTTAGTACTAAGTAATTAGTACTAGTCATTAGTCCTTCACAGGTACTCGAAGAGTCAGCGTCTCTTGTAGACGTGGCCAAGGTGACTGAATTTCTGGAGGGCGCTGTTCCCCCCAAAAGGGAGAAAAGATCTTAGAGTAATTCCCTTGGCTTCATGTGCCTACTGTCATATTTTTGGACCCTTTGCATTATTGAGGTGTTTAACGGGTTTGGACAAGGTAGTCCAATTAGTGGAACATGTCTGTGCCCTGGAGCAATTTAAACATGTAAAGAGGTGAGTAATGGTGCCTTTATTGATGGGGTGAGCTCAGCCACTGAAGGCAGATGTAGGAAAACTGGAGGATTAAGCTTGCTAAATCAAAAAACACGCATGTTCAGAAACTCGAGGCCAGGCCTTCACCCACAGTGTAAGCCAGCACCCTCTATGAGCTTTCTAAGGCAGGGACTGTATTTTTATTAAGTGTTTGGACACTGTGCAGTCTTCCCCTATGACTGCAACTCCTCACTCCTACATCAATATGTACAAGGCACAATCCTCTGAAAGGATTGGCGCCAGCTCACGTTGTTCCTAGAATCTGCTCGCGGTAAATCTGTCAGCATCAGAAAGGCAAATTTCCATTTCAGCTAGCACCACAACTCACACTGGAGCATTTATCAAAACCCTGAATCACAAAGAGCTTGAGCCACAA
Organism: Crocodylus porosus; assembly: GCF_001723895.1. Classification (NCBI taxonomy): domain Eukaryota; kingdom Metazoa; phylum Chordata; order Crocodylia; family Crocodylidae; genus Crocodylus; species Crocodylus porosus. The sequence continues at coordinate 3,740,578 of NW_017728924.1, read as the reverse complement.
CCACGTATGTCCTGTATAACATTAACACTGAAATGCCAAACAACTGCAATCCTTCTCACTCTTATTTATATCCTTATTTATATCTAAGAACCAAAGATCCTGCCATTGATAGTGCCTTACCATTAAAACCTAATAGGGAGGAATATGTAGGAGGTTATTCCATTAGGATCTTTTCTCTTCTCAGAGTAGATCAGGGGTTCAGTCCCTATTGATTGCTTAACTACTGTTCTGTTATAATCAAGCTGAACTGTCAGCTTGTTTCAAGTCAAAAGTTGTGACAACTTGTTAGTCAGCTGTCTTACATAAACTGATGTCTTACATAAACCGTACGGCATGTGCAGGACACGGATGACAGACATGCATATGAATCGAATACCTCTAGCCAGCACAAATGACCACTTTCGGTTTTCACTTTTCTTTCATTCATTCTCACAGAGGGTTTGCCGACAGCTTCACGACTATTGGAGTTTATGTCTGTCAAATCATTTCCGCGATGTTGCGCTCACATTAGGATTGTGCATTCTTCACCAACACGCTATTCAGTGGTATGTAAGTAGGACAAGATCCACTTTCTTTTCTGTAAAATTTCATACTTTACTGAATATGTATATTTCATGTGTGAGCAGCTCTGAACATATCTAACTACAGGAGAAGGAAAAGCAAGCTTAACGGCTGACAGAAGAGCCTGGTTTATACCAGCCGTGCATTACAGTCCAGGTTTTGTCACTGTAACGTGGAATAAGCAAGATTCCTGTAAAACATAAAAACAGACTGACAACTTCTTAAAACTGCTCTTTCTGATGCACCATGTCACCTGTGCACCTGGCAAGTAAAAAGTTGGCTCACCATATATTATGTATAACACACAAACACTGAATTAAAAGAACCTGGCTAGAGTTGCCAAGCCAGGCCTTTGCAAGGCAGAAAGACTGGATGCAACTTGCCTTTGCAAATTCGGCCTCCTTCTGCATATGCGTGATACTTTCATGAGCTCAGTCTCCCCTTGAATACTCCTAGCCTTCCTCCCTCGTGAACCTAGTTTCTCTGCTACCTAGCAGTAATCACACACAGCCTCCCTCTCCAATCCATTGTTTCAAGACTCTTTCCTTGCCCAACCAAACCAAGGCCCTTCTGCCTGCCTCTCTTCTCCCTACCCGGCCTCCCAGTCCCTCCCATAGGGTAGTGCTAGTACCATGTAGCTCTGTCACCTCCATTTGGTTGGAATACAATAATCTTAGATGGATGACTTCCCTGCAGTGCACAAATGGTGGAGGGATGGGCGGGCGAGACAGCTCAGGAAGATCTCATGTGCCATTCCTGGTGCTACAGAAGGCTGTCTACATTCCTTTAGAGTAGTAGGGAACAGCCTTCTGGGATTTGGGATTATATTGGTCAGTGACCATGCTGGCTAGTTTTGCCTGTATTTGGATACTTTTTATCCATCACAATTGTTTGGCTTTGGCTGATCCTTCCAGGCAGTCACAGATTACTTGATGCTAAAAAAGTCCATCGCTAAATAGAATAATGAAAACAAAACACCCCCGTCCCCCGCCCTGTATGACTTCTACAAAACACAAATCACAGCACTGTATTTACCTTGTACCATACCACATCTGGCTCCTGATTGGATATTTTATAATCATCAATATCAGGGCAGGAGATTATCTTTCTTTTAGTGACTTCTGATTTTTCTAAATATCGGATCTGGCTGTTGTAGCAAAGCCCCGATTCATTATCAGCGACAGTCAAGGACATGGACACCTTCATGCAGTATGTAGAGTTTCTGCAAGGATAGGAAAGAGGCTTTTTTACATTTTAACTTAGCTTGTGCCATCTCTCTTTCAAAAACATAGGCTTCTCCATTAAGAACTCCCCTACAGCATTTGAAAAAGTTGCTGTAAAGTTTAGGCAGCTCAGTGGTTAAGAAAATGTTTTATAAAAGACCCATCGTTGTTAATTAAATAGAAGCACCACAAAGAACTTTTGCTGGCAAATCCAATCAATCCTTTATTACCCAATGGGAGGCCCATGTTTCATTTTCAGAAGTGGTCTCACCATTCACAGCAGGATCTGGTCTGCTATCAGCTAGAGGAGAAGGAAGAAAGAAAATTGCATTTCTTTGCTCAGGCGAATGGAAGAAGTCCCTCCCAGGAGGACTCCTTGGACTGAAAGGAGTGCACCCATATACTTTTCAGACTGTTCATGCCTCAGGCTTGGAGTGGACCTATTTATATTTATCATCTGCAATCACCTCTCCACTGGGGGCCTGGGAGAGGCTCAAGTGTAGGTGAAAGTGGCTGTGGAGATCCCATACACCATCTGCTCTCTTCTCTAACCTGAGGCACAGTGGCCAATGCTGAAGAAATGGGGTGCAATATAAACTCCCCAAGCCTGTGGGGCCAACACCACACAGAGAAACGATCCCTTCCTCTGCAAAGAGTCACTAAGTTAAATTCTGTTGCTGTGTGATGGAAGAGGCCAGATGGCTTGTCGTAGAGACACCTGGCGTTAAAACTTTGCAACCCCTTGAGACATTTAAGACCACATTTTTTCAAACCATCAGCAAAGCCCTAGATGGGGTTAAATCTCAGAAGGTGCAACTGGCTTAAGTCCAAAGTTTCTTGCTTTTCTTGATGTCAGTCTGGAGTGAACGTTAATAATGTGGCGACATGGCTACTGATCGGGGAAATGGGGTTATGATGAAAACGCTTGCAGGCTCACAATTTTAACAGAGTTAGCAGACATCACAATAACAACCCGGGCTGATATTTATCATGGTGTTACTGTCAAGCATTTATAGTTTGTGCAGGATTGTTGCAGCCCAAACTGTCAGATTCTGGTTTTCATTAGGCGTGATGGGAAACACAGTCCTTTAAGAGCAGACTACCAAGTAAGACAGACATTCTAATGAGGGCTCCATTTCCCATCATGCAGCATTTTGTCACTTTAATTGAATTTGTTGGAGCCAAAGAGGTCAGGCGTTAAAATGACACAGGAGGCAATAAACTATCAAAGGGAGCCCTGGCTAGTTCCTGCATAAGATATTATTATTTAGTTAGTGCTTTGTTCTGTATCGGCTGTGTTTTGAGTTTGTTCGGCTGCTGTACAACAGGGCGCAGCACCACAGACACGTTGCGTCCCATGCGTCAGCCAAGCAGTCGAAACTTGGCCGTGAACAGAGAGAGTGGATTCTAAAATCAGACTCGCGATGACTGCTTTAATTGAAAGGAAAAACACACAGACGCACATACAGGCGTTTGCCCCATTGCAAATATTTGGTTAAGCATCTTCTCAGAAATGAAATAGCCGATCGTTGGAAATACACTTCAGAGCACGATGCTACCAGAGACGTTTCATCATGACTACAAGTTTCATGTGAAAAGGTTGCTGATAAAACAGCACAAAGAGATTCTGGCCACACAGTGCTATGTCTCGTGAGATGTCTGTAGAAGAATTTCTTTACTGTCCGAGCCCCCAAGGTCTGGAACAGTCTGCCAGCGGAGGTGGTTCAAGCGCCTACACTGAACACCTTCAAGAGTAAATTGGATGCTTATCTTGCTGGGATCCTATGACCCCAGCTGACTTCCTGCCCTTTGGGCGGGGGCCTGGACTCGATCTTTCGAGGTCCCTTCCAGCCCTAATGTCTATGAAATCTATGAAAGAAAGGATATAGCAAGAATAAGACCCTTCCTCATCCCCTGAACCTCACCCACAAAGCCGAACATGTTTAGCACCATATGAGCCCTATAAGCAGCTGACAGTTTTAAACCATTCATAGGATCACAGAAATTAAGGGCTGGAAGGGACCTCATCAAGTCCAAAATGGCTGTGCCTTTTTGTATTTCAATAATTGGGGGCCATTGTTCTCCTACACAGAAATGTGTGTGTGGCTGTATTTAATCAGAAATGTAAGTGATCTTGACTGAGAAATCATTCTGGGAGGATTTACAGAAGTGCCTACAGAACTAAGCATACAAGTCCATTTCTTCCTCCAACATTTCGGCATTTTTGTCAAATTGCACAGGTTGCTCTTTTTGATATGAGAAAACAAACTTCTGTTTTGAAGAAGTTTTTAATGGTTTGGAACAGACCACTGAAAACTCACAAAACAGTGATGCATCTGCTTTATGACAACGTATATAAATCTGCAGCATAATGCAAATGGTAATCATTAGCTTACCTGGATGATTATGCACATTACTGATTACAAGACAGGTCACACACCCCAATACTGATGATCAAGGCTGGTAAAAATAATGACTTTGGGTTGTTTTTCACTATTTGGTGTAATTTAATAGTGCCATACTATCTGTTAACAATCTTGCATTATTTAGATCATATTTTGAACAGTGCCTGAGGCAAGTACTATTTAAAATGCTTGCTGGAACCAAGACCTAAAAATGAAATATTCTTTTCATTAGTTGCAATTAAAGTTGAGTAGAGTTGAGAAAACTGACTGACTGGTGAGCAATGTCACTTTTTTTGTTGCACTTTGTTTTACATTTCACTGCGATGCTAGTAAGTCTATTCAGGCTCATGATCAATAAAGCTGCCGGTAAGCCAACAGCAGCAGGCTTGAGAGCTTGCCGGATGGTGGTTCATCTGAGCTATACCTCTGGCTATTTGTGAAATGGATAACTTTTCCAATTGCATGACATTTAGTGAATGAAGCTGCAGTCCTGCATTTTGCTGAGTCAGTTCAAGGAAAAGGCATCCAGTTACCTTCCAATCTTGCAGAGAGTGAAGAGGTGAGTTAATAGCCATCGTTTTTTACCCTCACCTTTCTGGAGGCAGAAAATGGAGAGGATGAATTGATTGAAGACTCTGACCATTGCTCGAGTTGCGATTATTATGTTTACTTTGATTTCAAGCTGCCATGTCGGTAGGGCTTTCGTCAACATGGTCTCAGAATCGGGCCCGGGGCCGTGGCTCAAATTTCATACTCGTTTTTTTCCTGGTGGATTCCACTGGTCAGGTTTCTATACAAGGTGGCGATATGACACTTGACTTTTTACAAAGATGTAGTCTTGGGGTTTTACCCAGATAGCCTAGAAGACTTCCCACTGGATTTGACATATGTCCAACCTTGTCTAATCTGGATGTTTCGGATACATCAGCTACCAACTTGGGGGGAGGGAGGGTGTCTAACCACATATCCCATCAATTCCATCGTGTTATTTTGCATGCTTATTTTGCTGCCTTCTTTTCTAGTTTTCTTGACACTGCTGCTGGGTGTCTCCTTCCACCTGGGTGGCTTATGCAGTTTATTGACAGCTTTTAGGAGTCTGATAAAAGAGCCTTTGACACCTGGGTTCTGTGTTATACATTGCTTATAGCTGGTGCTTACAAGTCTGTGTGACTTAATGGTGTTTTTGGAATCAGGGATTAGAAAGGATCCATCCACAACCATGAAAATTTATGCAAGTGCCCAAAAAAGCTATGACCGAGGTCACTGATACCAAGAGGGGCCCACCAGATGAGGTTTCTTAGGCAGCATGAGCTTCATTAAAAAGTCCTCATTTAGCTGCTGTGCCTGGATGGAGAGCTACTGAGTATAAAATCCACCCTGTCATTTTGGTAAGAAGGACCCTGGACTCTGAACTGACTGTTGTCCATTGGCCAGTTTGAAATAAGGGTCTTCTCTTTTCCTAGAAAGCACCTGCAAAGTGATCAAGATTGGTCCCAACTTTATGACCTTCCCTTTCTTCTCAAAAAAAAAAGAAGTCTTTATTATTAGTTTGCACTATAATAAAGGAGCCATCCCTTTGTTTTCATTTATTTTTATACATTTATAAAATATATATACAATGCCCAATCACTGTGGAGTCAGGTATATATAAACAGGATTAGTAGGTATATTGTACACAAAGTGCAGAGAAGGGTGAAAAAAAGGACAGTTGTTTCATTGCTGTGATGGCAGGTGATGAGTTAAACTGACAAAAGAAAAACATTTTCACTGCGATGGGAAAGTTGTTGGATGGAGGTTTATAGCGATGCCCTTACAAATGCAAGAGATTACTTTAGAAGGGAGTTTTGCAAGTCAGTAGAGATACTGATTGGTGAAGTACAGCTCTGCTGAACTTACCTCTTAAAGGCATTACAGAGCACTCAACAGGCAAATGAAGACTCAGCAGTGAGAAAGTTACCAGGTAGGACAGATCCCAGAGCTTGAAAGCAGATCTTCTACCAAATGGTCATTCCTTAAAGGTGTCAAGTTGCTCACTCTCCCATTGTGTTGACGGTTTCTATAACAGGGCGTGCTAGTAAGCCAGGGAGGGCAGGAGGAAAGGAAAAGCCTGAACCATAGCATGAAGATCTGAAACTCATTAACACGTTGGTTGAAGGAATTGCAATACCCAGTCTCCAAGCTGGGATTCAGAACGTATCTGCTGTCTGGCCTGGAGGTGGAAAGAGCTCAACAAAGTTTTGCTTTGCAGAGTTCACGAAACTATTTTGATTGTCACATCATCTGTAACCCCTGACCTCTCCACATTTTGCTTTGAATTGAATTATCAGTCCGAATGGACTCAGAATCAAAAAAAGTAAACAGCACAGGCAAAACACAAAATAAAACAAAAAAACCCCCAAACAGGCAGAGTTTAGCTGCTCTTGCTGTGAAGCCACCATACAATTTTATGGATCCTGCTCAATTTTCAAAGCAAAACTTTGGAGGAGAGAAAAAGGAAAAAAAAAAGAAAGGAAGTTTTGAAGTGAAGTGACAGCCCTTAAGATCATTTTTCTCTTGCTTCGGATCCAACATAACTTATCAGCCATAAGGCTGAATAAGATGTGATGATGGATTCACTGCTTTGACACATTTCTTTTTCTTGGTATATTTGTTGTCCTATCAGAACAAGCAGCAGTGGTTTCATGGTACACAGCGAGAGGGGTGCACCCCCTTTCCACAATGAAGGGCACTTGCCAGTGGCTCCATTTCCCAGCAGCCCCGGATGCCCAGGCTCCCTGCTGCTTGTGGTATGGCGGGCGTTCCAGGCTGCAGTGGGATGCCAAATGGGGAACCAATAAAGCAACGAAAGGGGGGCCCACCACCTGACACTGCTGTCCCCAGCTGACCCAGGGGTACAAGCAGCCCCAGGACTGCTCTTCCCTGCTCCAGGGAGCTTCAGTGAGAGGCTGCACAGGATGGCAGGGCTCTGCTCCCCACTGCTCTCCCCCACACCACTGCACTTTTCCCTCTGGCCCAAGAGCTCCAGCTGCAGGGTGGAGCTGAGTAGAGGGATGGGCAGAGTTGGAGACGGTGATATTAGTGAGCGATCCCCCCATTCCAGTGTTTGCTCCTGGACTGGCATATGTGAAGGCAACGTCCTCTTGATGGACTGCAATGTGCTGCCGGCTCATTTTAATTACTGGTTCCTATAATTCATTGGCTAACTGCAATACCAAGTGCAGGAAAGTATAACCTAAATCCTCCCTCCCTAAAACCCAACTTGAGATCTTAGCTGCTACCGATTTAAAAAGATATATGTCAAACAACTGGGACCTATATAAAGACAAGTGCACTAGATTTGCTAGTAAGTCTTCTAATGGGTTGTTTCCCTTGCCGGGTGCTGCCCAAGGCAGGGTCCTACTTGCCAGTGCCACTCCCTCGCCATCACTTTCCCACCAGCAGTGGTTCCAAATGCAACTCCATTATCACATGGCCACTTCAGGCTGGTCCAGCCAGCTCTATGTGGTAAGGATTCATTGATCTGAGTACAGAAAAATGGATCATTTCCTATCATGGCTTAACACAGTTACTGCACTTTTTATTTCTTTGGGACTAGAAAAGTGTTTAATGTCTGATATCATTTACAGAATGGAAGTTTTTACCCGGTTGTTGCACTGTTCTTCCAAGAGCAAGACTGCTGCATGCTTTGCCTCATTTCCCTCATCTGGAAGAGGCCAAACTCTCACTGCCAATAGTGACCATTGTGAGATGCTGCAAACCACACTCAAAAGCTATTTGTTCTCCCTTGGTGTGACTTCCTTTGACCCATTTCCAGATCTGCTGCAACTTCTTCTGTTTCCTGATTTATCAACTTAATAGGCAGTACCTGCAAGGAAAAAAAATTAGCAGGTGCATGACTTAACCTTGGCTGTCTACTGAACCACCACCCACATGTGTAGATTCCTTCAGCTCCTTGAAGTAGGTTACCTTGGCTTGATGCAACTCCAACCGTTTCTGCAGTATGTGTTTTTCCCTCTAATTCTAACTCCTCTAAAGAGCAAGAAAAAAGGTGGATGCTGTTTGGCTCATCATAATCATCCTCTACGGTCAGAGCAGGTGAGTCTCACTAATAAAAAGAAGAAAAAAATCCATTTAGAAATGTTATTGCAGAAAATAAGAAACAGTAGGTTATAACAGCTAATGCATAGTACCTTGTTCATTTTCTGAGATTTTCTGTGTTCCTCAAAGGGCAAGTTGTGGTCTTCAGATGAGCATGCCAGGCAAATCTCCCTTCCACCAGGCAGAAGCAGCATTTATGGTATGCTTATCTCAGCACTCTTTAGGTTCTTCTATTCCCCTGCACGGTTCCTCATCAGCTTTCTCCATGATACAGTATGGAGCAGTAGATTCCTAGTCCCTCGATTCAAAAGCTGGACTGTAGTTTTATCTTGAATAAAGCATAAAAGCTAGCATGGGAGCCCATGCTTGAACATAAGTACGTCAAGTGTGAACACCAAGATCTAGGGGAGCAACTCTTTAGAAAGGCACCCCCAGGGAGGACAAGGACTAACGCCACAAACTAACTGAGGAAGATTTAGGTTGGACATTAGGAAAACCTTCTTTTTCGTCGGGGTATCTAGAATCTGGAACATGCTCCCAGCAGAGGTGGTGCAGTCGCCAACCTTGGAGGTATTCAAGAGGAGGCTGGACAAGCACCTCACTGAGTTTGTTTGAGCCCAATAGCCCTCCCCCGCCCGGTGGCAAGGGACTGGACTTGAGGATTTTACAGGTCCCTTCTGGTCCTTCGATTCTATTAACTATAACTAAGAGATGTACTATTGGCTCATTAGCAGTCAGAAGAAAATGGTCACATCAGACTGACATAACAGATAGACTTGGATTACCATTGGACCACCTAACCCAGAGAGAGCTCTACAGATCCACCAAAAGGCATATTGTTTCTCATTGGCAATATCCAAAAGAGTAATATGTTTTTCCTACTGTGCCTTAATTCAGAGTTTCTGAGTCTCTGAAAATCCTGGAAACAGCAGGGAGGTGTTTGAGTCTACTGTTTTGATTGGGGTCATCTCTTACAGATTATTTTTCTTTCTTAAATATCCACATACGTTAGTATCCAAGCTAGGTTTTAGCCAAATCTCCCTTAGGAATAAAATTGTGCATACTGGGAGATGCTGCTCTTTTTCTTGGGTAATCACTGACATGGACTTCCTCTAGATTGCCTGCAACAGCAAGGGAAGCAGCTTGCTGTTTGGTGACCCAAGGGGTCCTTTCTGGTTCCGTATGCCTGAGACCGTAGTGACAGGCTTCCCCGAGTCTCTCGCAACAGCAGTTGACTGGCTATCCTCAAGTCATCCCACTGCAGGGAGTTGGAAGAGTTATTTTTCCCCTTCGCTGTCTTCAGAAAAACTGACTGGCTCTACTAATCTACGCAAGTCAACAGTAGACAACCACCTGGTAGAAAATGTATTTTAAAAAAGATAAATCAAATCGGGACTTCCAAGGCCCAAACAGAAGGAAAAAACACATTGTACTTGATTTAAATAATGTAGGGCTGATGGCAATTTATGATTCTCTCCGAAAACAGTGAGTCTTTAATAACTTGAGGTTATTACAAACAATCTAATAAGAGGTAAGATGATAAAGTATTCAGCAAATAACAGAAAATAATAACAAAATCAAAACTGCCATATCAGATCATTCCTAAGGTCCATTGAGGTTGATATTTGTTTTTGGAAAAAGAAGATGTCCTATAATTGACAATATGTGCTCCTGGGGAAAATTTCCTCCTTACTCCTAAGAGTTAGAAAGTACTTTACGCCTCAGAGTTTGAGAGTTTAGGTACCTTCCACAACAATTTCCATTTTTTTTTAAATATTTACTAACAGAACCCTGGATATTCTTGTTAAATTATATTCTGTACTTTAAAAGCCACATTTTATAAGTGGCACGAATCTAAGACCCACAGGCAACTGCTCCCAGGAGAGCCTTAAGAAATCCCTTCCAAAAATTTTGTAAATGTAATACTTTCTCTGCCAGAAATCCCAGCTCTTTCTTCTTTTATTCCCTCCCCCCTCACCCCCGGGGTGAATTATTGTATCTTTTCCTCTCCATGTCTTAATTAGACATATAAGAAGTAAAAAACAGGTCAGGACAGGATACCCAGGAGTTCTCTCCGGCACTGCTGAGTGACTGACTCTGCTATAGGGCTCCTGCTCTCCTCATGCATATCATTTACATTGCAACGAGAGAAAGAAAAAGGCCCTCAATTTGTACACAGACAATTGAATAAAATAAAAGAGCAGATCATTTATTATCTGATAGGGTTAAAAAAGAAAGTCCACATGCAGAAATCGTGTTGCGAATCTAATTATGTTAATTTGCGAAGAGGACAGAGGAAACAAAGTGTTGCAGATGTTTGTGACTTAGGGAAAGTTTTCTGCCAGTAAAGATGACACATTATTCTCAGAGTCCATTTCACAGTTAACAGATTATCTCCCTTCAGGTGCAAGAAACTGTTTTTGGCCTTGCTGGTTCCCCTTGGGGAATGGTCATCAACTTTAGGTCTCTTTTTAATAGGGTTATTTCCTTTTAATCAGTACAAGGCCAAGTACAACGTAATTCACTGTGATGCTTCTGCCTCCTTGGCTCGTTTCAATTTGTGTTGTACATGGGTAAGGATGCTCCCTGCTTAGCCCCACAGCACAGGAGAAAGCACGGGAAAGAGAAGGCCCCTGACTAGTGGAAGTGCAGGGGGAGGGAGAGGAGTAGTGGCTTTGCACATCGTTTGCACCTTCTCCCCAAGGAAGGCTCTAAGCTGGCAGTCAACAGCGAGGGCATTGTATAGCAAAGAAGACTGAGCCAACAAGTAACCACTTCACTTGGTATCTACTCCCTGCATCCAACCAGGTGTGAAAACCACTCTGGAAGGTACTTTGGGGGAAAAAAAAGCAACATTGAACAGAAATGGTAATAATGCTGCACTGCAGCAGACCGAGCTATTGCACAGCAGTCCTTTGGGAAGGGATGATAATGTCAGTCGATCAGCATTAAGGGTACCTAGAGCTGGGATTTTACTACTAGAAACACAAAAGATGCACATCTGATATCCTTCTCCTCCGAGCAGATCCACCGCCTTATGATGCACGTGCCTGATATTGTGAAGTCTTTGGATGCTTTCCAGCTTCAGGGCAACACGTGGCTCTTCCCCGCATGGAGGCCCAGCTGCTCCAAATGTTTCCAATGGTTGTTCCTTATCAAGAGCAAAAACGTAATTTCTGACAAATAAAGGGGGGGGGGACTCCCCCTCCAAGCCCAGAGGGAAGAAGGGTGGGTGAGCACAGGTCAGAGCCACCGGGGAGTGAGAGTGACAACTTTTCTGGAAGGGCGGGCATCTCAGCAGATGCTAATCCAGGGCTGTTTCAAAACCGGCAGGTACAAGAGACAGTCACAACACGAAGCTGTGACAAGAGCAGCAAAATACATCTACACTACGAGCAACTTGAGGGGTAAAGACTCCCTAAAAGTGAGAGGTTTGGTTAAAAGGGGTTTTTTCTTGACTAAACTGTCTTCTAAAACTGCCGAGATGAAGAATTTTTTTTTTTCTGGAGAAGGATGTTTTCACGGGACTCCTGTATACGCCCGTCCACACGGGCATAGCACATTGTGTAGCTCAACCTGGTTTGGACATGGCGCCCCATCAGGTTGAGGGGGCAAACCCTATTGCAGATGAAACACCTGGCAAGCTCTGACAAGATTTTCTCTTCATTTATCTGTTTGTTTGGGGTTTTCAGCCTGAAAAGGAACTATGCTGGCTTTGTCCGATGGCGAAGCAGTGTGCAAGCTGACAACCAAACTTTTCACATACTCGTAACTTAAAAAAACATCCCACTGATTTAGATCAGTTCTGGTTTCCCCATTTTGTTTCAGCATTGTAGTCCCGGGACCTTGCCTGGAAAGTTTTAATCCAGAATGCTGATTTGTAAGTCCCTGAAAAATAAAGCTCTGTAATGGAAGTGCTGACAACCTTAACTAAAGAAGCATCAGCCGGCAACAGAAGATTAATGGTACCTCTGGGCTCGGAAGGCATCTCCCGAATGCGGCATTTCCATACTGCGCTACAGTGGCATGACACAAGTGTCACAATGCTGAGCTGGGTCTGTCATGATACGAGCATCGTGCTGTCCATCACAGCCCCTTTCAGGCTTCATCATATCCTGTCACTGTGGTGTACACGGATCTGGCAAAATGATAATGCATGGGATGAACTGCATTACTTTAAGCAGCGTCACTGAAGTCAATCAGATGACCTGCACATAAAGTCAAGCATAGGTGTGTTGGCAGGGTCAGGACCTTACCATTCGCATGATTGCAGACAAGTACTGCCTCTTCAGTTAGCAGTGCAGTGACAAGCTACTGACTACATGTACTATGAGAAAAGGAAAATAAGCTCAGCACAGCAATAAATTCTAGGCCTTCCACTTAGGTGCATGCATATTTAAATATATTTATATATAGTACTGCCTAACTGGACAATGAAGGGGAATCAAAATATAGAAAGGGGACACTGGATTCGTTTATTTATTTATTTTGCCTTTTAGTTTGAAAAGGCAGTTTTTAACAGTGGAAACCTTCATTTCAGTTCCCCATTTAAACCCATTTACTTTCAAATTATGGATCCATTTGCATTACACTTTCTGAACATTAAAGTTATCGCTCCTGCCTGATCACTGCAACGTTTGTTGCTTACTGGCATAACAACCAGAAAATCAGCTTATCCCACCATATTCTTTGAGTGCTTTCTATTATGCCCCCAACTGATTACCAGCCACTTGGGCCCCAATTGTGCCGCAGACTCCCAAACACCGTAGTGGAACATGTTGCTCTCTATATACAGAGTCCTGATTACATCCTAAATGTGCAGTAGACTCCCAGACCCATTATAGAGCATGGAGCTCTGTGTATATAGGCCCTCGATTAGATCCCTGAACTATTCACTCAAGTGCTGAATAGTTTTGGCTGGAACTAATTTGGGGGAAGGGAGATATTAGCAAAAGTGCTACTGATGCTGCTGCCTCTTACCCAATGGCTAACTGTAAGGACAAATCCAGGGAGCGAGAGACCTGTATTTAATTCCCATCTCCTGCTTCAATGGAGTCAAGCCTGCCTCTCTACCTCCCAGGAGACTGCCCTAAGCCTCCACAGGCATTAGGTTGTTCTGTGAAAGGCCACACTTAATCTTGCATGTTGACACTGTTCTACTTGTTATGACTAATTAAACAGCCACTGAAGGAAAGAGCACGACCCATTGTCTACTTTCACTCCTGGGTATCAAGGAGATCTAAGAATCAAGCTAGAGAGTCACTTTCTTTCTCTCCATCTCAACTACTGTTCACATATTCTATGAAACAGGGATTAGTTCCAACAGGAAGGGTTGAGAAAGAAACCCTTAGCGTTGCAGCCACCAAGATGGTGCAGGGATATCTGAGTTCAAATCCCAACAGACACGAAGCACAGGGCGTCTTGGAGGAATAGGGCTTGATTACAACTGGGCAAGTCGAGGAGGGCCTTTAACTTGTATTTGCCATATCCCGTGTGACTGCTCTAGCTAGTAGGTGCCTATCGAGTAGTAGAACGCTCCCTACCAGCCCCTCTTTTATCAATCTACCCTACTTTGTTTGGGATTCAATAACATTTAGCTTTTATTACTGTTATGGGGTTGGGGCGGGGGGAGCCACAAACAAATTTAAACTTGGTTCACTCAAACCAAGGAAGTGCTGACCTTTTAATTCAGGTGCTAAATTGACAAATCAATTATTCATGCACACAGGCCTAACCTTTATGTTATAAGATGCCAGGCATATTCAGCTCTATACATACCCCATGTTGAGCCATCTTTCCTATCCTACATATAGTAAGCTTACAAAAGAAAATACTTGTAATTGAATTTATAAATGTTTTTATGAAATCATTTCTAGAATTACTGTAATCAGCCGTGACATTCCAACTCTTGCAATGCAGGTGATCCTGGTGAATAACTGTGAAATGCAAACATTTGCTTACAAAAAAAACCCTTTTTAAAGATTTTGGATTAACAGATCCAAAATAACACATTTAATAGTGTGGATAGTCCACCACAAAAGGAGTGATTATATTTGAGAATGTTACATCTAACCGAATTTCATTGAAATGAAAAAAAAATTACTATTGCAATTTCCTCAGCTATTTTAAACCACCTATAATTTTATAAACAATAAAACCAAGGATAAGTTACCAAATTTTTGGAGGAAATGATAAATTCATTCAAGCAAGAAATGTGGTCTTTTATATGTAATTACTATACACAACACTGTGAAACAACACTCCCACAGAAATCTGAAAATAGGGAAGAAAGATCTCTAATTATATAAAAGAAAGTTTTAGCCTAAACAGCAAAATTGTAGAACTGACACAAGACATTATTGCTGTGTAATATTTTGCAAAAAGCTTGTCCTACAGTCTTTATCTGGAGAACATATTTATTATTTAAGATATTGCCCGTTTGTTACCAAAACTACTTTGTCATGTAAATGAGCAAAATGTTTTCAAACATCTGAAATAAAAGCGTGTTTCAGGACTGGATCTCAAGATCATATCTTCACTGAGCCTAGATGTTTGTGACTATTTCTATATGTAAGTTGGCTTTGCTACCACAACAAAGCTTGAAAATGTATGCTTGGGTAAAAATATGTAATTTGTCTTTCCAAAACTTTTCACAAACAAAGCACATAGCATCCAACTGACAAAAATGGCTGTTATATTTATGTTATATAAAGGACAGTAGTGACATTAACAATTCTGCATTTGCTAAGAAGTATCAGTGATACCATAGTTCACACTATACCTCCAATAGCACATGACTTTATGGCTGTGTGTAGACAAAACGAGGGGGGTGTGTGCATGACACTTTAAAGTGGGCCAAATGCTTTTGCATTGCTTTAATGGTGTTGGTGTTTGCACATCTCGGCGGCACATTGCGCATTAATTCCAGGCGCTGTAGGAAATTCAGTGGTGTAATGCGATTTACATGACTGCTGCCCCTACAGTCATAGAGCAAAGCACCGGGCTCTGTGCAGCACTGCAGCGCTGGAGGAGGCCCTGCAGGCAGCCTGGCAGCAGCCTGGGAAGGCAGGCTCTCCCCAGCAAAAGTGTTGAGCCCGATTTTTTCCGCCTCTCAGCCCTGAGCCTGCCTGAGCTGTGTGGGAGCCTGGTGCTTTCCTCCATGGCTGCTGTGCTCCCGGGACTGCCAGAGCCGGGTGCCTGCCGGGGGAGGGGGCCTGCTGCGACACAGAGAAGCACCAGCCCCCCAGCAGCCCAGAGGCCACTCTGTGCGCAGGCAGCTTGCCCTCCCCTCCCCATTGGAGAGGCAGGTAAGTCATCAGGGTGTGTGCACACAACACGGGGGTTTAATCAACCCTAAATTGAAGCCGTGTTTTTTTAAAACCCACGGCTTCAATTTAGGACCCCCGTTTCATCTACACATGCCCAGTTTGCAACTGATCAGTTTGTACTTGTTAAATGGCAACTATATGCAATTGTTCCTGAAAAGTATTTATTATAAAAGACGTCAAGGTGCTGCTACCTTGTAGAACTGAACTTACCTTTGTAAGTACAACACAGTTTTCTCTTAAGTGAATATACTTTAACCATCTTTGTGTCCTTTAGCAAGCCCTCCAGAGCATCCTCTTACCTGTTGGCTCTGTTGAAGCAGGGAGAACTGCACAAATTGCAGGGGTGTTCTTGCAGGTACAAGGCTATGTTCCTTTGGCACTAACAACGATGGAGCCTCAGGCACAGCAGAAATGTTTGGATGTTACTATGAAATCCACATTGATTACCGCTACTGCCATAGAGTTGGGTGGTTCTGACTTGCAGGAGTGGTTCCAGTTTCTGGGCTCTGCCCATTGCTGTTATTCTGCCACAAGTGTAAGTACTCCAATATCGTGCAAGAGTATCCACAATGCTAATGCACAGCCAAGACAAAAAGAATTGCTCCTTGGTGATTTCACCCATGGACATTCAGGACAATCCAACGCTCGCATGCCTAAGCATCTCAGGTAGAGTTACAGCTGTACTCAAGTAGAGCACCTACTCTACCCACAAAAAATTCCTGTTTTCCGAAAGAAGTCCGACTTGGCTTTTTGGTGAACAACAGAATTTCATCCTTCTGTAATCAACAAGCTGGACTGAAATAGGTGCTGAAGGAAGAGTAATATCACATATCTTGGGGGTGGGGATACGGCTCAAGAATTACCATTACAGATATTTCAAAAGAGGACATAACATTTCTAAATCATCTTTAGTGCAAATGTGAATTGATAGACACTGACTCCTCTTCACTGCAAATGCACTTTTGTTCTTAGCCAGAGTATCGTGTGATTCAGTTGAACTTGCTTCAACATTTAAATCTGAACCCCTCACAATGAGGATTACCCTTCTCCATAAATTTTCTTTTTGCCCAGCATTCAGCTACCTCAAAAAAATTAAGCTCATTGGAATGATTACAAATTCTTCAGGAAAAGCCTGAGCTTTGGTTTTAGCTATTTTGAGTCTGGATCCAGCAAACTTTTACTCAATTGCATAGATTTAAGGGGACTGTTCATGTGAGCAAGGGTTTTGTTGGATCTAGCTCATTGTTTGTGCCTTAGTGCTTTCTTTTTCTTGGGTAGGAAGAGGCTGGATATTTTGAAATTTAATATTATTATACAGCATACAGCTACTGTTTCACCATGCTACTGAACAGTTCCTGGCATTTGCAATCAGATATGGAGGGTTGGGTTGCAGTTGCCCTCTTCCTTCTTTATGGTGCAGGATGAATCTCAAAATATTTTTTCCATTTAATGCAGAGTCACCTGCTCAGCCTTTAAAAAAGATGAGAAAAGCTAGTCTAAGAATGATGTAGTTGTGCAGCTCTCCAAGTGAAGAACTCAATTTAACAGCTCAAGAAGTTACATACATCAGTCTCAGTGATGAACAACTCGAGGAATCCTGTGGGTTGGAAGGAACCTCTGGCATGCATCTTTCCTGTAAGCTTCATGGTAAGACTGATTTCATCCTCCCTGGTTTCAGTTATATTTTATATTACTGAGATGCTGCGCGTCGCCTCACACTGAAGATTTTACATGTAAAGCAGCTTTAAAACCACACTGGTACCAATGAAGAGGCAGCACTTGCTTGCTGCGGAAAAGATGCATTTTTTGTTAGCTAAACAGTACAATAATTTATTAATTAAAATGTATTAAGAATAGGTCTTTTATATAGTGAGCTACATCAGACTGAATGTACTACATTTGTAGGTTTAGAAATTAGAGCATCTTACTCATTACTTTTGCCTTAAGTTACTCAGATTTGTTCAACATTATCTTCTTCCAAATATCAGTTTTTTAATGAAATGTTAGCTGAGTTGTCCTTTTGGGGTAGCGGGGTGGGGAGGGGAGTTCAAAGAAAACTGACATTTTTTTCCTATGGAAAAATGGATAAATTCCATTTCTTTGAAATCTCCAATCCTTCATCAAGGGATGAGGGAGAATTGTTTTTATTACGTTTGAACAAAAATAGATTATTTTGTCTTGGAAATGATCTGTATATCATCGGAGATATAGAAACAGTGATACACACAGAACCGACATGGACACGCTACTGCCCTGACCACAGACAATTCCATTTGTTTGTGCCCCCTACCGTTTGAACATTAAACCATAGCCATTTTTATAAGCAACATACTATTTCAAGGCTGAATTAGTTAAAGGAACATCTATCTATCTAGACAGATAGATATTCCATGTGTGTGTTTTTCCAATCTACCTATCTATCTACCTAGTGAGTGTTTTTCCAATCTATCTAGATAGATAGATAGATAGATAGGAAAAAACACACACACACACATAGATTCAGCAAGGCACTTAAACACTTAAGTCAACTGGAACCCTGAGTGTGCTTAAAGTTAAGCATGGGCTTAAAGTAGTACTATCTAGGAATGGATTGCTGTATTGAGGTCTTAATAGGCATGGTACCCCTGGACCTAAAAATGCATACTTGATGGCTCCCACCCCTCAGTGTTAGTATCACTTAGACCAGGATTTGAGCTCTTAGACCATTACAAAAATTAAATTGATGCTTGAACAAGCGAGGTCACAAAATCACTCTTTATAATTAACTCTTGTTGTCTGCTGGGATTTGGTCTTGATTTGCCAATGCTTTATTCGATCTGAACAATGATTTTGGTTTATGCCCTCAGAAACAAATACATGTTAGAAATACAAGTTACAAATCCTTGGGAAAAGGTTGTTAAAAGGAAGGAACAGCACATGCTCTATTACAGCTAATGGAACGGGTAATAATAATTACTTGGAAAATTAAATGGCAAAACAAAGCAGCAATCTGAAATGTATTCAGGAAAAGAAAGATAATGAGTACATATTAACTGGCAAAACCATTTAATTAATATTTTGAGATAGCTTAATTTAAACATTTCCTTAAACAAGGCAAACTACAGAAATTCTTAGGTATATTTTAACACGATACCCACCTTAAAACACATGTGTAGAAACCACTGTCTTGCAACTCAACCGAATGAAACCATATTGAATCTTCATCTTTGCTCATCCTAACTTCAGAAAATATAATAGGTTCTTCTAAATCTCCTTTGTTTTTGTACCACATAAGCCTAAGACCTGTGCTTTGGGCCATGCTATAATTAGTTCTGATATAGCTGTAGAAAAGGGCACATTTCACTCGGACTGGTTCACCTGCCAAAGCCATGTATGTCTTGAGATCCACTGACCAGTCAATGCAACCGTCAACTGAAAGCAAAACAATAATAAAAGAAATATTAGAGAAAGATACTTTTCAACAGAGTGAGAGGCAGCCTGTGAAATGCAAATCAATCAGTCAGAAAGAAAAGAGCCTTTACTTTTTAAAACCGGCATGAAAAATGCATGGCAATTGACCATAATTAAAGGTTTTCATAGACGTGTTTTCATTTTGATGTACAAGCAACACATATAAGCTATTAGTCAAGGACATTTTCTCTCTATCATTTCACTGCTTTCTATTTCAACGATGCTAATTCTTTAATAAGTAATCCAAGAATTTTCACCTGAACTGCTTGACCCAATAAACCCATTTCAAATTCTGCAATTCTCAACTTGAGGGAAATGCATGTTGGCACCTGATCCTAATTCACCACCTAAACTCCTCTACTCACCTTTTCTAATCATCTGTTACACAAAAATAAGAATTAGATGTGGCATAATCCATTCCATATAGTTTTATTTTCAAAGCAGCGCTGCAAGGCTTTTTATTTGGCACTAATTAGGTTGCATGGCTATGTATTATACAATAGGAAACAGTTACAATATGTTATGAAGTGCAAGCAAGTTTAATAGAAACATGAAGAAGTAACAGAAGGCCTGTGGATATCATATTGTTGTTGTTTGGTAAAAACTTAACTGGTTTTCTACTCCCTTTAGGTTCAATACTTTAGCTTCAAATCAAAACCAAACATGCATGCAATTTACTATTACATTGCACGACCTCTTTCATTATAGTCTTCCTTATTATTGGCAAAAGAGTAAGGCCCCAACCCAGCAATTGGTTGCACATCAGTGGATTGTGATCAACACGAGTCTGCAAGGGCACAGTGAACCAGTGCCTAAAATAAGTACATTGGAGCAAATTCATCCCCTATGTAATTCCACTGACTTCAGGATAATTACATAAGGGATGGATATTACCCATGGACCAGATTTCAGATGGTGCAAATCTGAACAGGCCTATTCACTTTTCTGAAGCTGCACTGATTTACACCACCTGAAGATCTGACACACGTTTATAAAACGAAGGAGCTTTTTCTGCCTTTCTAGTACACATTTTAATACCAAAAATATTAACTTCCTTTTTTTGCTCTTTGACGCATTCATTTAGAAAGAAATGAACATACAAAGCCATTGCTGAAGTCATCCATTTGCTGGAAGATCAAATCCTAGTCTTTTTAATGGTGTTTATTACCACTTAATCATTTGTCATTTGTTTATTCAAGCGTCTCCCAAGTGCCTTCAAATCTAGGCTTGGTAAATAGAAGACTTTAATTTGCAAATTGTGGTACATCAGAATTAATTATATTGGGGTCACTTAAACTAAGCATAGCTAAGCAATAGAACAATATCTGAAGCTTGCTCACCATGATCATTTTCATTGCCATTTATAATACAAACTTGAAAAAAACCATAGAATCAAGTAGTTATAGACAGGAAAAGAAAGCAGATACTGCATTTTAATAACATAATTCCTCATGGCCATTAAAAAAAACAAAAGAAGATCCCACAATATTCTCAGTATAGCTCAAGTCCTCCTGAGTAACCCAAATGAGCCTACCCTCCCACGTAAACACAGAGGAAAATGTAGCTATTGCCTGTGCCAGCTGGCTGCGTTCTTTAGAGAAAACAGAGAAACTTTCACTTGAAGTGACACCTGCATTTATTTCTATTGCTATTATTTTTTTATGGAAGAATATGCTGCTTAACGTTAAGTCCATTACGGCTTGGTTTTAAACAGCAAAAATTGCTTCCTTACATTGACAAACTAGCACCAATGATTTTCCTTATATATCTTTGTCCATCTGCCAGACCTCTCCTCCCTCTGTGCTGTTTTATATGGCTCAGTTATACTGTGTAGGTCAACGTATCACTAATCATTAGCTGTAAATCATACTCCCAAAATAGTCAGTTGAGTTGCCCTCAGCTGCATCTCTAATCTCTACCATGCCCTTCATATTCTACCACAACCAAGGCAGGGGTCAGACCATCATATTGCAAAGACTGTGCTCTCTCACCGGACCCTTATACGACAAGATGCCACCGATTTGTATTTTGTCTTGTATATACCCACCGGCCACAGTCCACAATGCCATCCTTGTCATGTGTGGAAGTGCAGGTTTGTGCTGCTATGTGACTTTCTGAAGGTGAGAGTCTGGATTTCGCAAGCATCAATGATTGCCAGCTGGAGTCTCCCTCCAAAAAACAATTGAGCCGATGTCATTAAGCTTATGTGTAGGGATATTTTAAAGCTGCCAGCCTTGCCAACTCAGCCTGGGATTTGAAAGGAAATGGTGATCTCACTGGTTTTCCCATCATTACTGGTAAAATAGATTCCTTGGGACAAATGTTATCCTACTATTCTTATGTTACAGCCAGGGGATGTTTAGTGGAGTTGCACTTCAATAACTAGGGAAATAATTTAAAATGAATGGATTCATCCAGCAATTGCAATGCAGGGCTTGCTTAGATGGGCCCACTAAAAGCCTTTCTATTGATTTTGGTGAGCTTTGGATCTGCCCCTTGAATTATTATTCAACCCAACAGGCAGGATCCAGAAACAAATCCGAAGCTCCCACATGTGTTGGTTCGGAAAAGCTGACCCGAGCAGAAAGTAGTATTTATTACTCCAAACATATACATGTCAACATATAAGTAACAAGGATTTTTTTTCACAATCACTTTCCATGGTAGAGTTAAAATTCAAGTGGTACACAGAACAATTTTAAATTAAAAAAAACTGGCCCAAATTGATAATTCAGCTTCTAAAGCCAAAAATGTTGCTGTTTCTGTTTACATGTTTTCAATTATTTTCAACATTACAAATCCATGTCTACCAACTTCCCAAGAGATGATGCCAACAGTAACTAACCACCTTTACGACCAACCTTGGCACTCTTCATGTATTCATTCGTTCCATTTGGAAACGCCCTTCCCCCCTCCCTCTATTACAATAACTTGGAAAGTACATTGGAATAAAGGCTGTCCGCTTGAGAAACACCTTAAAATGCGATTGCCCAGGAATTCATAGCCAGGCTATATGGGGGAAGATTGCCTGAAATGCCTCTATCGCAGCTGCCCCTAAAATAATTTAAAGATATTACGTGAGCTAAATTTTCACAGCTGCAGTGCATTTAATTAAATTAGGACAATTTTATATCAGCTCCGAATCCATGGCTAGATACAGGCATTCAGAAAGCCTGAAGCAGAATCCATCGAAGTTACGTGGTTCTCTCTAAGCGGCGTAGTTTAGGTCGGCAGCGAACACAACACGCGTTTGGCCCTTGATGCGGGGGGGCGCTAATCTTAGACCAGGTTCTGCCATTTCAGACCAGTCTGTGCATACTGAACTTCTGCCCTGGTGTGGGTATAGACCAGTTTTGTGTGCCAAACTGTTCGGTTACAGGTATACACTGTTTTCTGATTGCTTATACTGGCCAAAGTGTAAAAACTGTACCTGGTCCTGTCTCCAAGGAAAAAGGAAAGAAAAGGACATTTTCTGTGAAACTCATCTTTCCTCTAATTGTTTTCAAATACTACAAAGGTCAAAGTTTCAGTTGAGAGCAACCGCTGATGATAAGAACAGTCAAAGGCTCTTGATGCAGCCATGGAAAATGAGAAATGTGTGTATGTGACATACCAGGCCATTGTTTCTGGCAATGCGGGAGCTCTTTCATTCATGGCATGGCTAGATAGCCAAGTCACTTAAGTGAGCAATCCTTGCGGTGATAATTATGGAGAGAAGAGAAGACTCAAGACCCGACTAGAAACGAGGTAGTGATTTGTAACAGGGCTTGCAGCATTTGATGACAGTGAGGGGGAAAAAATATTGCAGTGAGCATGGACTAAATCTTAATTATCAAAGAAAGACTAATCAAACAGATGATGGCTTCTGCCCACAACACTACTTGTTTCTCTCATTAAAAGCATAATCAAGAATGCTTCCTCTTCTGCAGTCGTAGAGGCTAAAATCTAGGTCAAGCTGTCTAAGCATATGCGAAGCTGGAGTTTTTCTTCTTGCTGTGCTGTCAATCATGGGAATGCATGAATCGTTAAATTAATCTGGAGTATTCTTAAAGCTGTCATTAAAAATGACTGGAGCTGCTAAGGTGGAGCTTTGTACTCCATTATCCTGCACAGAATTTGGCATCACTTGTACTGGGCTGGCTCTCCCTATGTGGTATTTTTATGGCGGTGAAAAGAAAAAAAGTTAATGATCCCACAGAAAAACAGAAAAGGTACTTAAAAGTTTACCAAATACATTATTTACTACTCAATAATCTGCCCTTCCTTAACAACCGGCCAATCTACAGCCCATTCGAGTCAAAAGGAATCTTCCTATGACAGTATATATTAGACATCGATAAAGCAAGATAGTTCTATAAAATCCCCTTTCAAAATTGGGGTATACTAAAAATATATCAAATGTAGTACTGTACCTTTCAAAAGAGGTTATCCACATGCAGCCTAACCTCTTTTAGTGCTTTGTAGAATAACATCACCATTTTAGGGGTAATTAAAAAAAAATCTAGCCCTTTTTCTATCCTGGGAAACCTGCCGAACAGCTGGAGCTGTGGTCTGTTCCACCACAGAGATGGCTGCATTTCTGTGGCACAAAATCGTTGTAACTGCATCTCCCTGTCAGAAGGGATGATGTTGGAGATGATCTTCAGCCAAAATAAAACTCTCCCTCCTCTCAGTTCAGCTGAATGGCTTGTAAATGGTCAGATAGTGCCTCCTTTGTCAAGCTCATGTCAGGAATAGGGTCCCCATTGAGGTGGGGGCTGTACAAAGGAGTCAGATATGGAGATCCCATGCCCCAAAGGGCTCACTATGCAGGATAAGGATACCGGTAGAGAGAGAAACAAATGGGAATGGTGTAGAGAAGAGGTACAAAATGTAAAGATGAGAACACTGGCAAAAGCATGGCTCAAATTTTCAAGAGGCCGAAGGAAGTTCGTCTCCCAACTCTTATTACTATACTGTCCTGAGAGTAAGCACCTACAGTCCTCAGAGCCTTTTAGAGAAAAATCCATCTCTGGTAGCCTCCCCGATTAAACCATACACAGACTTGTATCTATTAAGCACAGCCTAGTGCTATCCCCAGAGTTAGGAAATGTATAATTACATTCAATGATGAAGTGAAAAGGCAGGTGTGCAGCGAATTATAAATTAACCTACCTGTCCACAATATTCCTGTATTTCTATGTTAGCAAGCACCCTACAATATGTATTGCATTCCTCCCCACCTTCATTTTCCAGTAATTAGCTGTGATTCTTATTTTAAATAAATCTAGTGGTCGAGGGACTTTAGGTGCATTTTAACATGAACCATAATTTATGTATAATTATAGAAGTGCAAGTAGTCTCTGAGTAATTTGTCTTTCTGCTTGCTGTCATATAAATATTTTTTGTGTTGCGAATCTGCCTGTAATAATTTTTCGCAAGGATCTGTCACCCAGAGCAATTTATACTTTGGAGTTGTTATACATGGTTGTCTACTTTGTTACGTGGAAAGCTAATTTTAAATTGAAATAAACTGAAAAATAAATAATTAAAACAAACAAACCAGGTAATTTACTAAATTTATTGCTGCCCGTGCTTGATAGGATTGCAGAAGCAAGCGCTACTGTTTGGTGGTAAATCTTTGGTCAGAAGAGCGTTCTTCTGAAACCATAGCAGATTACACAACCCCCAATGAAGATTGGGGCCCGCTGTCCCAGGGGCTGTGCAAATCTGCAGCACGAATCTGTCCCCCAAAGAGTTCATAATCTAACAAACAAAAACATGGAAGAAGAAAAAGCCACTTGTCACAGGTCATAGGACAGATCAGTAGCAGAGTGGAGATTTGGACTCAGTAGTTCTATATTCACTGGATCGAGATGTGAAACGATGATGTCTAGAAGAGGGGTTGGTAAAATAAAGTTTGCGGGCTAGATCCGACCCACCAAGGGATTTTATCTGGCCCTCAGTGGATCCCTCGGCTCCACCCAGAGACGGCACACTGGGCAGCCCAGGCCATGGTGTGTTCAGCTGGTCCCACCATGCCCAGGTGCGCGGTGGGCCAGCATGGCAGCCAGACTTGGCTTCCCAGCAGCCCTGGTGGCAGGTCCTTCTGGCTGCTTCAACTCGCATGTCCACCACTGCTGGACCTTATCAATTTTGACCATTTATGGAAAAGTACTCAGTAATGGTGATAAGCGTGAGAAACAGTGGAACTACAAGTAGGTGCTCCAGGGCTAAGAAAGAAAGTGGATTGAATAATAAAAAAGGAGTTGCGGGTGGCACTTAGAATGCAATAGAACAGTGGTTCTCAACCTATGGTTCATGGGGGTCCACAGACTACATCTAAGGGGTCTGCAAAAGATAACTATGATGAATCAAAAGTATTTGAATATCTACACTTCCAAATTAAAGGGGGCTGCATCTCCATTCATAATTTTTTAGGGGTCCCCAAATGAAAACAGGTTGAAAACCACTGTGATAGAATATTACTTGTGACAGCAGGTGAGGCACTATTCCAACCTGTCAAGCAGCGAAGAAAAGAAGAGGAACCAGTAGATCTTGGCGATTAAAATCAGCAGCGTTTCTTTTTTATGAGTTAAGTGTTTGACCTTCCTTTTATTTGAGTCAAAGAAATGCTGGCTTTAATTCTGACTATACTCACGTCTCCCACTGCATTCCAGCAGAAAGGGGCACAACCTCTTGGTCCCCTCATAAGTAGCCCAAAATAATTATCTATAAAAGATGAAAGAGCTTTTAAAGATCTATCTTCCACAATCTCAAGACAAAGTACTTTTATTATGACAAACTTGGGGTGAATTGTGAGATTTTCCTACTAGCAATTCAAATTAGTTGTCAACTGATTAGTAAAATAAAGAACTTCACCCTCTAGAGGCCCCAGCCACGAAGCAAGACCCCACAGTGTTGGGTTTTGTCCCTAAACTACGTACTGCATCCACACTCTCCCGCAATTTGCTCAACATCAGTATTCAAACAATCAGGTTTTCTTGACTTAGCTGGTATATCTGGGTGAGATACAGGTGGTTCCCTGGTGCAAATTTTGCAAAATTTCAAAATCAAATGTCCTAGATTTTAGAGTACGTGCATCTTAAATTAATACATGCAACCATTCACCTTACATGAGCTCATGGGGTCACTCAAAAGGGAAACAGAAATGGACAAAAATTGCAAATGCTCAGAAATCAAACTTTGGACCCAAATTGCTCATCAAAACTTCACATTTCTGTATAAAGGGCCGATGTTTCTTTCCTAAAAGATTTGGGGAAAGTTTAGATCTTTCTGCCCAGGTCTTCCTGGAAACCACAACTTAACAAGAGACGCAGCTAGCTTTCAGATATACCAATTGAATACCCATATTAGGTCCCGAGAAATTGAGAAGTGGGGAGGGGAAAAATGTGCCCTGGCAGTTCTCCCTCAACCTCTCACCACTCCACTCCTCCTAGGCAGTGCCATGGAAAGCTAAGCATTCTGGGAATCAGCTCTCCAGACTGGCTGTAGAGTTTGCTGTTTCGGGTAAAACTTTCATCCCATTTTTGCCACCGAAACTGATGTCCAGGGGGCAAAAAAATGCTGAATTTGACAGCAAAAAATGGTGGTCTGTTCTTCCCCCAGGAGCAGCAAATTCCACGCTGCTTTACAAAACTACAATTCCCAGAGTGCCTTGTATTCTATGACAAACATTGCCTGCGCTGGCCCTGTGCGGCACAGAGGAAGGTAAGGATGCAGGCAGCTGGCAGGAAGCAGAGGCAGGGGCAAACAATGCCACTCCCCACCCCCTACCAGAGTAAAGTATTCCCCTTCCTCTGTTGTTCTGGCACTCTTCTTCTTAGGCTGGGCCCTGGGCACATGCCCTGCTCTCCCACCCCATCTTATGCTACTGCTGAAAAGGGAAAAATAAGAATAAAGGAAAAAATAAGCTCTGTTTCCCTCTGTCCCCAGTTGTGTGCTCCTGTGCAGAGCTAGAAGCAAGCCAGTCCAATATGCAACAACTAAAGACAGCAAATATTATTCGGGACAGGATGGGAGCTCATACTGCCTCATGCAGCCCAGATTGGAACCCCATAATGTTCTCAGCATCTAGGAATTGTAGCATATTCCTAAAATCTTAATTTAAAAATTGTATTTGAAAAACATGCAATGAAAATGCAAAAAGTAGTGTCAGCAGACTACCGGGTGGTGACATTTTGTCTGGTAGCACTGGATGCATCTGCTGGATAAGCTGACAGCTCCAATGCCAGATTTTCAGATGGTACCTTATCAGAGGGGTTTTCAAGACTTTTTGCTGATGGAAAGAACAGCAAAACACAGCTGGCACCTAAGACTTGGCCTGAGACAAGAACTTCTGAAACATGTTGTATGGTGGAGATGGAATCTCGGGCTCGTTTCATTACAGACTTTTTTTTATCTGCTGAATTGCATGTTCCTGAAGACGGCTGGACCTGAGCTGAACTCTCCTTCTGAGGCTGGGCTATTTGATTTGAGGTGTTCACATGCTTGGCAATGAGAACCAGAGAACAAGAAAAATTGTATCAAAGCAGATATTCAAAATGCAGCCTATTAACCCTAAAATGATAGATTGTTTCATTCCGATGTTGTAATCAACTAAAAAATCTGGCAAGACTTTCCAAATGCATGTTCAAATCAATGGCCCAGAGGTTGGAAATTTGTGTACTGTACAGTTGGTTGCTTTAAAATATTTAGTTTAATGGCTTTTCCTCTTTATGGCTGTCACTCTGCTAGAGGCACCCTGGGATCAACAAACTATACAAAGAGGACAGAGTAATAAAGGACTCTGCTTCATTTCTTTGAATTTTATATTCTTTCTGTAGTCCCAATAGTGACTCTGGAACTAAGGTTCAAGGAACTGACACTTACCTAAGCCCAATGTTCATTTTCTAAAAGAATTAATTCCACCTTCAATTCCCCTTTCTTCAGCGTCTGATTTCGGAAAGCAGAACTTCAATCAGCAGAGACGCAACAAAGCAATCGGGTGCCCGGGGCCAAGGGATGCATGGGGGCAGTCGCAGCTTCTGACTGCACCATGCCGCTGGCCTATTTTTGTGGCTGCAATAAATAGCACCCGATATTTTTCTACCTCCACCAAGTTGGTGCCCAGGCTGGCTGTCCTGGTCACCCTGCCCTAGTTACACTACTGTTAATCATGTAAGGTGGAGCCTTGAGACTGAAAGTAATGTTAGAAAATGGAACTCCAAAGTTCACCCCACCCATTCCTTGCTTCCACAAAAAAAGCAAAATGAATTACCAGCAGTGTATCATTTACAGTTTTTTCCCATTCACATACATCTGCAAATGGACCATCGGTTCTTCAAACGGAATAATTTCTTGGTTTTATTCAGCTGGCATCTTTCCATCCTTTATCACTCTACAAGTTGGAGGACATTGTTTGGAATGGCGTCTAAGGTGCTCAGATTTTATTGGACATGTATGTGACACGACATCACAACTTTACTCGGGTTGCCCCAGCAACCAAAACTCGCAGTGTGAATATTGAGATTTGCTTTCCACAAACAAATTAGCTTTCTGAAACCGTCTTGGCTAGCGCGCGTTACGGCAGCGTACACACCACCAAACCGATTGTAACAAGCACTCTGAATAGCTGGTGGGGAAAGATTTTCATTATTCATCCAGCTCTAGCCTTTACTCAAAAATAACTTATTATTAACTTCAAACTGACCTTTTCTCTTTCACCTTAACCTTCAGTTGCTCATTTCTTTTACCTGACTTACAGCACAGAGTTTCTTTTCTTTATGATTTTAAAGGTTGAATGTCCAAACCTTGGAGCTATCTGTGCCTTAGAACTTCCACGAGCTATCTGGCTAATGCTAGAGTCCGCCAATCCTAAATTAAGGTTGCATTTTGGGGGGGAAAAAGCCATTTACTGATTTAATTCTAAAGAGCACCTTAAACTGCTTGCTAGTGATGCAATCCCACAAAAGCATCTGTGAGGGATTACACCTATGCCTCATTCAAAATTAATTCAAACCAAGCCAGGCCAATGTAGATTGATTTCACTAGAGGTTCCAAGATTTTTCTATACTTCTTGATTAATATTCTTTTAAACAAGAAACAGTCCTGGAGAATATCCTCACCTCTGAAGACACTGGGGGACTTGCATCATTGGCAAGTTAGCTCAAAGATTTCCCATATCGTGCAACTGCAGAAAACGACATTTCTCCACTACTCTTCCCAGTCATCTCATTGCTGCTTTTGCTAATATCACTAGCAAAAGGAGAAAGAGATGCTAATATTTCTTGTTTTCCTCCTTTCAGGGGCAAAAGAAAAAGCCCAAACATAGCTGCTGCAAGTAACACACCAAACACAAAAAGTCCACAAAAGATACAGAAAAGGAGAGCAGCAGATTAAAATATATTCAAATGCACTTAGGAGTAGGAATTCGCTCACTGAAAAACTCCAGGCCAAGGCTCAAGACCTGGGAAATGCACTCTATAACTGTAGGTGTACACACTTCTTTTATAAGTTGTGCCAAATGCATGAAGGCTCTTTGTGCAGACTCTCTGAAATGTCTGCGGTATTCTCCAGCCAGTTGCACTAACCCGTCAAGATTTTCACTCTTTCCATGTTCAAGTTTTTAGCATCATATAAACTTCGGGAACAAAGAGGAATTCACTTCAATAATTGACGAGTCTCTTTCCATTAGAGTCCCTTTGAATAAAGTTACCGAAGGTAAAGCAAATGGAAACTTAGATCCCAGATCAGGCACTTGGAGTCTCAAGTAATCACACAATTAGGAAACACTATATATGCTGCCTGCTATTCCCAGCAGGGAACAACAGAGTCCAGGGGAACAGTGAATAATAAGAATTTAAAATGAAAGGAGAATGAAACTCTATTAACTTCCCTGTCCCTCTGGGGTTGTGGGGCTGGCATTTATGCAAAAGATCATTTTATTTTCCATTTGTCTTTGGAGCATGTGGGTAGTTGGTGGTGAATTATCTGTCAGTGCAGGACATGTTCCCCTCGAGCTGGGTTCAGGGTGGAAAGGCATGCTCCCTGTTTAGTATAATGGGCCAAATTCATTTTTTGCTTTAACTCTATTACGTGCCTGAGGGAACCCTTTAGTGTCAGATCCACTGCAGTGGTTCTTATGCCACCTCGTTGTTTGTAAAAGGGAGAGGAAGGGGTGGACAGGCGGGGAGGGATGTGTGGCTGGTGGAAGAGCCAGCATAACTGACCTCACCCCACTGCAGGGGGCCTGGAACCAGTTAGCACCCCGCGTGGTGCATTAGGCTTGTGCATGTGGTGGGAAGCTAAGTCAGCTGCAGTGGAGGCCGTTGTTCACGAGCATTTATTCCAGTGCCAAATTCCTGATCAGCTCAACCACACACATGCCCTTTACTAGCAAGTTTGCAGAAGCTTATGTATATAGATTGCTATTTGTAGGAATGTCTTAGGAATAGTTAATACTTTCCATATGCATCGCCGCATGCATGGAAATAACAATACTCACCATGCATTGGGTCATATATGCTGCTCGCTAATCCTTATTCTCCTGGTATTGGTTTCAGTAATCCAGTCAAGAAGTGGAAACAATAGCACCTGACACAGACAACTCAATGCACAGCATAAACACAGCAGGTGCAGCAAATGCTTTGGGTCACTAATTCCCAGCCTCTATGATCACCAACCACACAGGTGGTATTGTGCAGACTAACTTGTTCAGAGATTCATGCTCTTCGGTAAGCAACAGGCTACTTTGTCAAATGTTATGAATATAAGAATATGAACATCAGATCTGAGTATCATAACACAGTAGGCCTGTTGCCTACCAAAATGCATACATCTCTAAACAAGTTAGTCTACAAGGTGCTACCATGTACTGACTTCTGCCTGCCTTCAGACTATTAAGGCTAACTACCGCTCTCTCTTTTGTGAATAGCTGTGCAGAAAAAATGCGTGGGCTGAAATTAGATCCTGTTCATGAACAGAAAAAAGCGAGTTTAAATTTATTTTCAACAAATAACTCAACCAGCTCCAGTCATTTGCTTTGTCACCCAGCATTTGTCTTTGAATATCTAATCACACAATTTAAAAATTGCTCAGGCTATATCGTCTGTTACCTGGCACTGATAATTTCCATGGCAGAGAGCCAATTAGCATTTCCACTTTCATGACAGGTAGACCTCTGCCTGAAAAGGTGGCGACCTATGTCCTAACCTAGGCTGTAATTTCTTCTCTCATTTCAATTCATTAGCTGCATCTACGCAGTAGAATTTAAATATGAGGCTCCTTTTCACAGATACAGAACACGTGTCATTTCGTTTCGCTAAACTGAACACTTACAAATCAAAGCAATATTAGCCTTTCTTGGACAATGAACACTGGAATTGTTAGAGTGTTATTTGACCAAAAGTGTTAGTATTATGTTATAAAATAACACAGAAGCAGTTGCTATATTAACAATAGAAAATCGTTCTGTAGAGCTAGGTTCTATACAAATTACTCAAACATTAAATCCTCCAACTGCGGGCTATTATATTATTACAATGATTTTTAGGAAAGATATAGGAAAATTAACTATGGAGCCTCGTCTTGAATTAAACATTTCACATTACAGATCTCCATCTGTACATACATGCTTCAAGCCATGCTGCAACCTTATATTACACGTAATATGGTACAACATATGGCAAGTACATTTTCACATACACGTATGATTTTTCTAAAAAGTGAAAAATGAACTGTAATGCTATATTCCTCTAATACAAGATAATGTACTGCTAGGTCTGGAACTTACAACTGCAATCAGTGTGGTATTTTATGTCTATAAAAACACCTTCATTTCTTGCGTACTGCAGCTTTGATTTTTTCAGAATTTCACTGGTAAGGTGAGATAGTAGCCATTTTCTTCTCAGAGCTGCTGCAGCTCGTTAAAAAGAGCACAAATGCACCCCCAATGCTTGCTCGCTCTCATGGAAATATCCCTTGCATTCTTGCTTTCTTTAAGCTACTTTAAAAGCCTTTGGGTCAAAGTTTGGCATTAGGTATTAGAATAAAATGGAATATTTTAAGCACATACCACAGAATAATAGTAACAACTTCAGTGTTTTAATGACAGCCACCTTATAACACATAAGCATGCACACTGTAAACTGTTTAATGTCTAACCCAGTATGTTTCTATACTACACAACCACGCAAGGGTTTTCCAACTTAGTGTGCTCTTTTCAGAAACCCATGCATATAAAAAAACTTGGTGCTCCTTTACCTTCTGTTGTCCTCCTTTGACACTAGAAAGGAGTTATTAAATTTGTACAGCATCCCTCATACTCTTGTGTAACTTGATCCAAATGACAAAAAGCTGGCAGCTGGAAACATCTCATTTATCAGTAAGCAAAAGTGACTGAACTGCAAATACTTTATGATTAATGCATAATTTGTTTCTAGCTCTGAACAACATAAAACAAACCACGCTGTATTTTATTTATAGGCCTCCTGTCATGCTGAAGGATCCCAAAGCACTTCACAAAACATTGAAGACCGCCCTGGAGTTAGGAAGACAGCTGACTATATAACAGGGAAACAAAAAGAGGAGGGACATTTTAAATGAAGACCCATGTCAAACCAGCACATGTCAGAAATGCCAGGGGATCTTTCATGTCTATGCTCAGCCTTGATCTTGCTCAAAGGTCAGCAACCTTTTGTCAGTGAGGGCCACTTCTTACTGCATGGCACTTGGGCCAAACTGCTAGCAGCTCTGGCGGTGGAGACTAGTGGGTCACAGCAGGGGTCCCCTCTTGCATTGTGGCTCCTGCCAGAATCCACTAGACTAAGTACAGACAGTCAAAAAGCCCAGGGCTGAATCAATTCAGTCTTTGCAGATTAGTCTAAATGGCAGAGATTAAACTGCGAAACAACTGGACACATTTACTTTTGATTCAGGAAATGCAGCCACATGCTTGCAGTGGCCCAGGCCAGAAGCTGGGGGGCGCTAGAGCACAGCTCTCTGGCACGCAGCCAGCATGGCCTGTGTGTTTGCTTCCTCTACCAGCTGCCCCAAGGTCTCTGGGATTTGCAGTCCAGACTCATAGCATCAGGACTCTACAGGGCTGCACATCACTTCCTCTTCCTGCTTCCAGGCACCTCTGGGATTTGTAGTCCAGTCACAGCCAGCACGTTCAGGAAGGTTAGCAGGGCAGGGCAGCTTTGTACTCAGGGGAAGGGGACTTCATCCGAGGAAGGGGGGTTAAACCCCCCTCCCTAGCAGACAGCCCAGCCCAGCCCAGGGCTGGAAAGCATGCTGGGGATCTCTGATTTAACTTAAACCAGGTAGGGGTTTGGGGCAGAAGTTTCATAAACCGGTTTGACCCAAATCAGATGTAACTGATTCAGCCAGGTTTATGTTAAATCAGTTTCAGCCATTTTGAAAGTGGTTTCTGTGCACCGAACTTCTGTTCTGTTACAGGTTGAAACCAGTTTCTGATTACTTAAACTGATTTATGTGTAACTTCTGTCCCTAGCCCTAGTGTCTACCCCCAGAGCTGCTAACTGCCTGCCCTTGCCCAGGTCACTGATCCCCTTCCCCTTTGAAGCAAGAGTGAGCATAGATGTGGCACAGCAACCAGCTCTACAGCAGAGGGTAGCACTGCAAAGGGTGCCCCATTATGCCCCATAATACAGGGGCATCATGGTCCCCTGTATTAAATCAAACCTTCACCAACTCAACTGGACCAATGGGTCATAGGCTACCGACCTTTGGTCTTACTTACTATACATTGTACCCAGTTGCCTAGGACCTCGTTCTGCACCAAACACCAGCCTTTGAGTCACCATTGACTGACTCATCATTGCTTAACAAGACACCAAAACTGAAAGTTATTAAGACTCTTTACCTGATAAACCAAGAGATTATTAAAACTGGAAGGATTCTTAAAATCTGATTTACTTCTCACCACCTCTTTGAACACTTAGCTTGCCAATGGAAGAAACGAGTCATTTTCTAACAAATCTCACCATGTGATTTTTGACACAAACCAATCACTTGCTGCTTTGTCCAGCTGGGGGTGGCTGAGTGGATGGACAGCTTATTTTGGGCAACAGTGGGTGAATATATTCCATAAAGAGTAAATTGGCTTTTGTTCTGGGAGATAAATATTATTGGGGAATTTGGATCTAATTCAGTGCATAACTTCAAGGCAAAAAAAAGCAGAAAAGAGAAATGCAAAGGTTCATTTTGTGGCCGAACCAGAATCATTTTTGGTTTGGTTCAACCAAATCCATTTCTTTCTGGGAGGGGGAGGGGAGGGCAGTTCTTGATTCAGGCAAGAAACTGGAAATCCATTTTTTTGCTTTGCTTTAACTTTGTGGAAAGAGGCAGACAAGTACTTGCATGAACAGGAAAGATAAAAGTGCATTAGGCATCTCAGCCTGAGGGGCATGTTGATTTGCAAAGATAGGGGAAAGGAACTGAGATGTTTCAAACAGGTATACAGACAAATTGGAAAAACATATATATTTTCCATGCTACAGAAATCAGACACTGATTTTGCTCCTGCTACAGTTCCCAGGACTCTCACAGAGCTCAATAGCAGAATCATCCGTCCCCAAAACAGACCCAGAGCCTAGCTCTCTGAAGAGATGACTCCTACGACCCCACTGAAGTCAGGGAGAGCTATTAGCTCTTTGACTCCTGCAGGTGCTGGTGTCGGGAAAGCATATTTGTGCAATAACTTTGGACCTGATATAAAAGGGAAAGGAGATCTGTAACTAGGAGTATGAATCAGAAAATTACAAAATTGCAGATGTCAGCCAAACTCTTTTGAAGGAAAATTGCCAAGAAAGAGAAGAAGTTCTCCACAGCTAACGATGATGCTTGTTTTTCTTGTTTTTCTTTTTTTTATTCAGTGTCATGAAAGCAATCATTTCATTTTTCTATTTTTCCAGTGTCACTTGTGAAAAGAAATGATATTTCAGTTTGGGCTTGACAGCATAAGAAATGCAATTATAATAATTTGCATATTAAAGACATTATTATTCCTTCATTGTAAATATTTCCAGCATGACGACTTTGAAAAGAATTCCTTGCAAACAACGTATGCACACTTATGCCAGCTTTCTCATGATTTGAAATCATGCTGTGTCAAGTTGTCAATGTTAAGAATTCTTCTAAGCCTCTGCAAATCTTATTTTAATCTCTCTTAAGACACATTTGATACCACGTAATTGAAAGTAACCAGCAGTTGTGATGTGTTAATTTTTATGCAAGGGATATAATACAGTGCCAGAACTAGCCTTCCAGCCAACCACTGTTTTGAAAAGCTGCGCTAAATTTTTAGTCTCCGTGACAGCCTGCCTAAGGCTGCATGAACCTTTATAATACAAATTTTTGCCACAGTTTAAAACCCAATACTCAAAAATATGTCATCAAAATGATGAGAGCTGAAGTTTTCTTTTCTCTGGGATGGATCAGGGTGCCGTAGGTAACGAATCTTGGAAAATAGAACCTCATTTGATTACAAGCTACAAGCTGAAGTTAGCAAAAACCTTTGTTAAAAAAAAAAGGTTTCTATTAGAGGTGCGCTCTGAATCATTCATTAGAGGGGAAAAACCTACATGAAAGACGTAGAGGTTTGCTCGAGTTTGCTTCTGCTGCTCAGGTGAGAATATTCCTGGTCCTGTAAAATGGGTAAGTCTCTGTGAGTTATGAAATGAGTACCTAAGGACTAGAGGGGCAAGACTTGGAAACAGAGCCAGTAGACATGATGAACCTACATCCAAGTGGATCTATCAGGCTTCTTTGCATACCTTTCCGCTTGAAGATAGGCAGGAAAGAACAGCTTTAAAGCCAGCTCTACAACTTGGAGTGGTTAGGGAAAAAGGATTTCCCATAACCTCATGAATCCCTAACAGCACACAGTTTGGCTAGGTAGGCTCCTTGCTGGGGAAGGGATTTGGTTTTAAATTACAAATGTTCAAAATATTCCATGTTTTAAGCTCTCTAAACTCCTGCTAGCCCTGCATTATTCCTGCCTACCTTGGGTTTTTAAATGGAATTACATGTAGCCTGTAGCTTCAAATCTAGATGAAAAATGTAACTCAAATTGAACCTTGGAAAAAAAAAGTCAAAAGTTAATGGGATTTAAATTAGTAACAGCGAAAGCTTTCCCTTAAAGAAAACATTATCGATTTTAAAGAAGTACCTAATGAAAAAGAATGGCTTTCATTTACACTTTGCATGAGCTGTATAAGGGATTCATTTATAATAAATAAGGATATGCTTCACAGTCATAGGAATCAGCAGAATTTAGACACATATTTTTGATGATGTAACTACACATTCCTTAAGCATTTTATCACAGTTTGGGTTGTTGGTTTATTTATTTATTTATTAATTGGATGAATTTGGTGCATATGAAAAAGTAGAAATTGTAACTATGGCTAGAACTGAACTTAAGTAATGTTGGAAAATCACCTGCAGACAAACAACTCTGTCCTTCAACATGTATCAAAGCTCATCAGACTTGTCACCAAGCTTGAATTCTGCTCTGGTCAAAAGTGTAGGTTCAGGGAAAGGGAGGCGCGGGGTAGAAATAAAAGAGGAGATCAAACTCTGTTTTCCCTACTCAGACCAGGCTTTACATCCAAGTTTTCAGAGTTTCATCTGAAAAAGTCAATAAATATTTTACTAAAAGCAATTACTTAGAAAATTCAATTGTTTACCAAAGAGTAAAAAATAAGAAAAAGAAATTCAATCAGGGTGAACCAGAGGTTTTGGATTTGGTTTTAATGCAACCTTAACTTCCACTTCCAACGTCTCCATAATGTATCCTGACAGTTATCTCTGCCAATACTAGCCTGTGTAGTAGGAGGGCCAGGCCAGTGGCCGAGGGCCAGGCCAATGGCATCAGACTTCAAAGGCTGTATTTAGTCCCCTGTTCTGCAACAGATTCTCTATGTAAGTTTTACCAAGTTATTAAAGCCCAGATCCTCAAAGTTATATAGGTGCCTACCTGCCATTGGAACAGATAAGAATTATCTAAGGCTAAATACAGACATTACACTTAGACCAGTATAAGTGTTTGGAAACAGGAGTTCAGTGCACATAGACTGGTTTGAAAACAATGGATCCTGGTCTAGGATAGATGTATAGGAGACTTAAGCAATTTAGATTAGACTGGTCTATTGAACTTCTGTACCAGATCCCCTCCCAGCTCAGGTTAAGTCACAGTCTACCAGCATCCCAGGCAACTTTGCAGCCCCCTGCCCCTTCCTCCCTCACAGGGAGATGTGCATCCCTCAGCTGCACTTGGCTGCTCTGGCCCAGCACCTAGCCGGCCCTGCTCCTGGGCTGCCACAAAGCAGAGGCAGCAAAGCCTCTGTCCCCAGTCCTTCCTCCTCTGCCTGTGCCTGTCACCTAGGCTGGGCAACTGGGGATGGAGGAGTAGAGGCCCCTGCCAAGCAGGCTCCCACAGCCCATCTGGCCAGTGTGGCCCCCAGTCCCACCACCATGCCAGCAGCCAGCTTGGTGGGGAGGTAGAGCAGAGGCCCCTGCCTCAGCCCTGGCACCCTCCAGACCTAAGTCAGCACAGCTGGGGTGGGGAGGGGGAGAAGAGCAATGCAACAGGAGCCTCTGCTCTCCCACCAACCTCTGCCCAGCCCACATGGCCCGTGTGGCATGTCTCCCTGGCTCCACCCCACTTCCAGCTTCCGACTGCCAGTGGCGGTGGGGTAGAAAGGGGCAGAGACCCCTGCCATGGGGATTCAGCTTCCCCCCCACCCCCACAGACCTGAGCCAGAACAGCTGCAGGGAGGCACATGCAGGAGCTCCCCCTTTCCCTGCCTGGCTGGCCAATGCAGGTCCTCTTTCCAGCCCTGACCCCCTGCCAGCAGCTGGTTATCACCGGCAGCCAGGAGGGAGACGGGAGAGTGGACACCGCTGCAGCATGGGCAGGGTGGAAATAAAAGAGGAGATCAAACTCGTTTTCTCTACTCAGACCCCCCCGCTCATGCCCATCGCTGCTGACAGCTGGCTCCCGGGGGCCAGCAGAGCTGGGGAGAGTGGCCACGCTGGCTATCAGGGGTGGCCAGCTGCTCAGCTGGGCTCAGCATAATGGAAACATCAGCCTGCATGGAGGCATGCAGGAGTGCCCCCAACCTGCAATATAGGCAGCCTCCATGCCAGCGCCCCCACCCCCAACTGAAGGGCGAACATCTGTTCTGTTCGCTCCCAACTTAACTGATGATGAGTAGAATACAGCACAAGACTTAGATCGCTTCTGTCTCAGGCTTTTTGAATGTCTGTACCTAACGTAAGACACCTTTAAGGAGCAAGGACTGAGCCTGTTTCTAATCTCCCTGTTTGTAAAAAAGGAGATAATAGCAATTCCCACTCACATAATAACATCCAAGACTATGCATCTCCCATTGCTAAGCATCTCATAAATATTGTATATACAGGCAGTCCTCGACTTACAATGTTTTGAGTTACAATGTTTTGCACTTACAACGTTTATAAATTGACACCGTTTCAACTTTCTGACGTCCGTTTCAACTTTACAACGATTGATCCGATGCAACGCCATGCCAGCGAACAAGTTAACTGCATCACCCATGTCCCTGGAGAACGTCTCTCCAAACTTCCTTGGACACTTTCTTTAAGAAAGCAGACAAGACTCCAGAAAAACCTGCAGCCAAGACTCCTGAGAAGACTCCAGCCAGGAACCCTTCAAAAAGTCCAGCAAAGTCACCTCAAAGAAGTCCTTCCAAATCAATATGATTGCTATTTACAATATAAATACATTAATGTAACTATGCTAGTCATCTATAATTGATTAAGTACAAAATTCTGAGCTATTTTTAGTGAAAACAGGGTATCAAGCCAATCCCCCCATTTATAACATTGCTTTAAATGTTAGGCTGTTATAAATTGGCCTTCATCTTAGCTGAGTTTGAATAACTATCTACTTAATATAATATAATAAACACTATGTTGTGCCTGGCTTCCTGCGATCAGAGACTTGAGGAAGAACGTCTTGCATTTGAAAGTTTGTCTAACTTCGTGCCAACTACATAGTTTGTCCAAGAAAAGACAACATCCTAAGAAATCGTTGCTTCTTGAATAAATATTTCAGTACTTCTACGTACATGGTGCCTGTAGAGTGATATTTTATAGATTAGTTAATAAAACAAGAAATTCAATATCAAAGCATAGAGGAAACATTTTTAAAAATCTGCTTTCTACAAGTGATGGACATAGGAAGCTTGGAACGTTCCCACTTTGCCAATAGATTTTTACTTATCTCCTCTTGGCCCAATTGCCCGGAAATTGCCTCTGGAAAGCAGTTTCATAACTTCTTTTGTTCTGCTATTCTGTATGGTTTTATTTATTTTATGTGAAGTTAAAAAGAAAGAAGTGAGTAGCCATTGTTACAATTTTTGATTTTGTGCCAAGTATTCAATAGACGCTATGAGTTTTAAGTGAGAATTGTGGCTGAAGCTACTGGAGACTGTAACCTCAAGCACTGTTTAGTTAAAAGATTAATAAGAAACAAATGATCCTTTTTAAAGAGCAAAACACCAGCCCCTTGTGAAGATACTCCTGTTGTGGGATCTTGCACAGAAGTGGTATGTGACACATGGTTTGTCAAGGCCGCAGAAAGCTCAGACAAAAGCTTGCTTTCTTCCCTTCTCGCTTTGTACGAAATACTGAAGCTTATGCAAAGAACCCTAGAAATTCCTTTTTATGAACACTGTGTGCAACCTGCATGGAAACATGTGTAATTGGGAATCATTTTGTAAAAAAAAAAAAAAAATCTCTCTTTAAATGTTTAGAAAAGGGAGAGGAGATACCTGAGATTTTGTTAGGGCTGTTTTGCATTTACATGCAAGTCGATATAAATAACAAGACGTATTATGCATAAATATGAAACAGTAATTGCCATTATGGCTGGTTCTTAAAATAAAGCATTTCAGAACAGAATGCTTCTATCAATGGGGGATTCATTTTCTGGCAGTATTTAATTAACTCCCCTACCTATTTCCGAAAGCAAGAGTCAAGTCTGCAAGAATCATTATGAAGACTCAGTATTTACTCTGAGGGCTGTTTAAGCTAAAGACTGGCCAAGAATCAAGCCACTTTAAAGACTATTTTAAAACTAAATGACTTTTATATAAAAAAAAAAAAAAAGTAAACATGTTTGAACTCTAAAATAGCAGTTCAATGCTTATTAAATTCCAGTAGAAGTAGAAGAGTCTCTCTGGGGAAAAAAAGAACGAATATAAGTTAAAATTCCCAGCCTTCATAAATGTTTTGAGAGTTCCCTCTGTAAGAACAAGAGAGTTACCACCCTGTTGCATATTCATTACCACACTGAATATTCATGAAGCGAAGATATTATCTGAACTATGCATCTACCCGTTGCACCAACGAAAGGTTGGCCACCGCTAATTTTTAACTCCAGGCAAGCCCACAGGGGGAACTGTGAAAGAGGAAGAATATAAATCTCTCCCAAGGATGTAAACCACCCATGGCCATCTCTCAACCTCAATGGCTGTCGTGCTTCAATACACTAATACTGCTACGGTCCATTAATCTCATCTTTTTCAAGCAAGCAAACAACTGGAAGACGAAGAAGCACAGAGGACCCTTCCCTTCCCATAGCATCCAGAAGCAGCCACTGCGTTCGGCCAAGTCATCCCGAACAAGACAGCATCAAGGGGAAGAGACAGTTTGCCAAAGCCCAGCTGAGGGATTAGAATTACTTTTTTTCCTCACAATTATTTTAATGGGAAATTGAAATGCTGTCGCTACGTAGGGTAGTAACAGCTTCTCTGGTTAAACACCGAAAGAATTCAGCCCGTGAATTTCTGGGGAGAGTAATAACGGTTTTAGGTTGAAAGCAAGATTATTCGCAGTCATTCATTTGCCTGTCTCAAGACAGAAGGTTGAATCTCTTCGTCTGACTGATTTAAATACTTCCTTTGTTTTTAAAGGACTTAACTGCTTACATTTGCCATTTATAAGCTATTGGCGTGCCCCTCGGAAACCCTCAAACATAGGGTTGTTTCCCTTAACTTGTCTCCCTCAAGCACAGTTGCTTTGCCCATCTGCAGCCGGTGTTAGATAACCGTGATGCTCTAAGGTAGGACTGCTGTTAAATTTGGAAGTAGCATCATTTTGTCTTAATTTACTGATCCGAGAGCAACCCTAGAGAAGGGTCAGAAGGAGCTCAGGTGGCCCCGCTCCGCAGACATACGAACAAGGCTGGAGCTGAGCTACTTTTCTTTGTTTGTTTGCATCTTGTTTTCTGTTTTCTCTCCTTCCCTCTCTTTAATAATAAAAGTTATACTTAATAGTTGTGATTACTGTGTTTGCATTTAATTGTGGCTTCCCTTCAGGCATGACAAAGAGCTCCATGGCCATATATATACAGGCTCCCTGCTGAGCCCAGGACCACTGCTGAGAAGCAAGCGCTGCCTACTCCCTCCCGTCCCATCTCTGCCGAAGCCCAGCATATATTAGCTTGAAGTGTTGCTCACATGCACCCCAGCTCTCCTGAGAGGCAGAGGCTAAGACTGGAGCTGGGGCAGGTGCTCAGGGCTCCTCCAAGTCATATATACGGCCTAAGCATTGGGTTCATTGCATTGTACGTAGAGCAGAAGGGATGAGAGGGAGCATGAGTCTCAGCAGTGACTCAAGTGATGGAGATGATGGGACTCATCCCTGTCCAGACATGGGTATTAAAAACTGTTCCACTGTTTCCTGTTTCTATAGACTATACATTGTAGTAATTTTTGAAAGAACATAACTTGGGATTCAACAACTTAAACCTGCCTTTTCTATCCCACACAGGTCAAACAGGAATATAATCAAGGTTCGAATTACACAGATTCTTGCGGGGGAGGGAGGTCTGCAAAAAAAATTAACCCAGTTCATTGACTAACAAGTCCACCTAAGTGAAGGAGCAATCTGATCGGAGACCACCCCCCCAGGTTATGATTTTCAAATCTTACAGGAGGGCTGTCTTCTCCTATGGAAGGGCTCAGCCCCCCCAAAATGCCCCCTTAATTCTCACCCTCAATGTAAGTCACCACAATGACAAAATGTTCATTAAGAAGCTGCTAAGGTTAAGAACATTTATGAGGAATGGACACTTTCACTTCTGTCACCAAGTCACATTTAGATCAGTCACTGGCATCCTAATGCTACCATTTTATCGGATATCAAATGGATGGACGACAGTGTTATAAACTTAGCAATCTTGTCATTAAATCTAGTGATTTTTGTGGCATTCCTGTTAACAAAATACATGTATAAAGGGTGCTGTATCTTTTTATGGCATTTAATACTTAGAAAAATTAATCAGTAAGATTTTGGACAGCTTTAAAAGTTCTACCTAGCACTATTTAGTAACTTTCTGAGGTCTGTTAAGTGAATTTCTGCTTTCAGGAGTTGGCAGTGACAACTGATGGGCTATAGCTCGATATATATACCACACAGTCCCCAACGGCAATTGCCAGCCGTAACGGAAAGAAGTCAGAGCTTACTAGAAGAATGGAGTAGTACTTTTCATCAATATCACGGGATTTAAAAATTCACCTGCCCCTATTCAACGAAGTCAGGTTGAGTCAAAAGCTCTGTGAATCCCACATGGTTCAAGTACAGTTGGACACAGCGCTTGAGATCCCGAAGAGCACTACACGTGTTCAGCTTCCTGCTGGAGCTTTACAAGAAAAAAAACTTCTCTGCTTCATCCCAAGAGCCTCCCTCTCTCAGCAATGCCAATTCCAGGCTTTTTCAAATTTTACCCGAGTCCAAATAGTGAAGGCCGTCTTCATACCGCCCTCTGAAGGGTACAGTGATACGTCTGCGATGCCGAGGTGGATTCACATGCTAATGAAATTCCACAGGCAGTGAGGATGCACTTTCAACTGTGGTTTTCTTTTGTCAAAAAAGTGGCCTAGTGCAGACTTTGTCAATGGAGCTCTGCTAACACTGCCGCTTGCAAAACATCTATGCTAATATGACATTTTTCCTTGCCCTGTTCTGTACTTTCATGCCACCTTACAATGAACCGTCACAATTCCCTTCCAACCCTTAATATTCAGCCATGCGACTCCCATGGAGGCTGCTTTTATGTTCCTGCCACTATCCTAATTCACTGTCATTTATAACAAAAGTAGAGTACACCTGTACTTTAAAATGAGTAAATATGTATCTGCCTAGATGTGTAGGTGATGCAATGCCTCTTTATTAAAAGTGGCTGTAACGCTATTTCAGTAGAAATCAAACCACTTTGGGTAGTTAAATATCCAAATAGCCCCCCAAAATATCCCATCTTTCCTCATCTCTTTATATATAGTATAATGCAGTGTTTCTTTAACACACACAAAAATAATAGTTAATTGCTCATCTTATTCCTAATTTTCATTATCCCTGCTGGAGTCCTGTAAGAAGCCAATAATAAACAGAGTAACGACTGGGCAATTCAAGATCCTCTTAAAAACAGGATGATTACATTGACGTCTTCTTTAGAAACAGGGCAGATTAACTGTCATCTTCCTAATCAGTATTTTCAAACTATACTTATAGTCTGGCACTTAAAAATACGAGTATCTTGTACCTTGAGAGAAAGAAAAGAAGGGAAGCGATATCTCTTATCACCTACAGGTCAGACAGACTCTAGAAACTGCCTAATAGAAAGCACTAAGAAAAATAATGATAAACTCTGTTACTATATGGTTCACAAAACCCCACTGTACCAGGTGCCGCACATACACAAATTGCATGGCATTCCTAGCCACATGAATTTAGATGCCAGCTGAAAACAGAGCCCACCCCTGCATGCCCACATTCAGATTCAAAGTTATTTAGATGGCAGGTTCTTGTTTAGCCTCTCAGCGTTGAAGCAGACTCCGACTTTGAATGTATTCAAGAATTCACAGATGGTCTTTTATAATCACTAGTTTCAAGACAGGAGTCTCCTCACTGAGGGGTTATTATATAAAGTCATAATTAGCTATTGGATTTCTGGACCTAGCACTCCTTTCTACGCACGTGTAAGGCAACTTTTCCATACGGTCCTTAAGTAACATTGCCTTCCCTCTGAAAAAGCCATAGTGCTGGCTTTTAACACAGCCTAGATTTCTTTTCAGTTAGGCCCTATTTTAGGAAGCTACATGACCCAGAAAATTGTTCAGGAAACACTGAGCTTTACAA
Organism: Crocodylus porosus; assembly: GCF_001723895.1. Lineage (NCBI taxonomy): Eukaryota > Metazoa > Chordata > Crocodylia > Crocodylidae > Crocodylus > Crocodylus porosus. The sequence continues at coordinate 3,696,322 of NW_017728924.1, read as the reverse complement.
CTTGACATGGGTGGTTGAAATACGGCTCATTTTGTTAGCAACCGAAAGCAACAGGGAAGAGCGGCTTAGCAAAGCTTTGAGAATGAAAGGGGGGGGCTGGAATCTATTCCCTTGTGGACAGATCTCCCTATCACCACTATTGATACGAACATTATGTTGCACCTTGGCTTTCAGTTGCAAAAGAATAATTTAGGGATATAAGTCTCCTTTCACCCATGCACCACATAGCAAGGAATGTTTTATGCCATGTGACCCCACAATTTTGCAGCTGATGCTCATTAGCAAGACAGTATGGCACATCCACAGCTACCTGCAGCTCCCTGAATAAACCAAGGACAAGCAATCATCATTAACTTCAGGATCTTCTACCGAGCATATTGCAAAAACACCCGCTTATTTGGTTTGTTGCATCACTGACTTCCTCCACATTTTAAACACTGATCACCTACAATTTATTCAAACTCCATTCAAAGTCCGACTTGAGTGCACTCCTTTACACAGTCTTTGAAATTAATATTATTACACGCTACTGGGAACATTGTATGTTTTTCTTATTGTATTAAAAAAGGTCTTTCCCATTCAGGTAGAAAACAGTTAACACAACTTTTTCATGCAGATGGCACTTTTCACGCAGATGAAGAGGGCAAGCCAGCCACAGTACAAGCATGTGCTGGGCTGTGAAGCTTCTTGGTACTCCTAACAATTTATTTAGACTGAAAAGTTTATGATTCAGGGCAAAGGTTATTGATAATTTCATTTTTGACCATATATAATTTATGAATGCTCCTGAATGAACTGCCAAATCTTCTCATTTATCACTGCTGGGCAAGGCTAGGAGCCAGTTCTTTCCACTTCACAAAGAGCTATTTTAAAAATTTGCTTTCATTTTAGGGAGCAGAATGATATTAATAAGCACCGTCAATTGGTTGCACTATTCTATTACAGCAAGATGTGCAGGGAGATCATTTGTCCCAGCTACATGGTAACATAGATACAAGATGAACTATTCTTCCTGTCCACCTCTTGCAAGAGGAATCCTCACCTCCTTGAGCCGTTCTCTGCTCCCGTGACCCTTACTGCGCTGTGCTTGTTCTTCCGAGTGGTAGGAATTTAAAAATTACTTTCTGAAAAACTTATGCTGGAAATAAATCGTGACTCTGATTAAAACTTAATTGGCTCTTGTTTGCCTTGGCCGGGTTAAACTAGATGGTATAGTGGGAGCCAAGGGGAACCTTCCTAGAAGCTATGAATTCCCAAACATTACAATTAGCAGCAAGAAAGGGACCTGGCCTTACTGTTATTTCTAGATCCTGAAACTTTTTCTTTTCACTTACCGGTAAAACCTGTATAGTGTTTCAGTGGCTATGACATGTAGAGCCTACAAAACAGCTAGATTCCTTCAAGAGAAACGGCGTACATTGTTCTGCGTGGGACTAAGAATGCAACGCCATTGAACTAAAGTCTAGGTTCAGCTGCACGAGGCTGAGACACTTCCTAAGCGGACAGAAGGGGGAAAATCTTGTAAAGTCTACCACGCAGGCTATAGGAGTGGCGTGGTCTGACACTTACTCAAGCCATCACATGGGTCTTTGCATGATCTGACCACAATTTAACAGATACAGACATCATTAAAAGTCCCTCTCACCACTGAATGGCATGGTGCCCTGACCACGCCATCAGGCAAAAGCCTGAGAAAGAGAGATATGAAGTATTCTGAAGGTCAGACTCCAGCTTGCTTGAAAATGTAACTAAGGCACTGTGGCAAGCCATTTTCCCATTTCACGACGTGGAAACAATTTTATTTAATACTTCATTAAAATAACAGGCCATTGCCTAATACCCCTGACAATGGCCATCAATGAAAATGTATCACTTCCAGAGAAGCAGAGCTGTAGCACATAGCGATGAACGGACTTTGAATGAAGAGCTGTGCAGTCACTACAGAATCAGCTAAAACAGAGGGGCATTTTATCTCTGACATAAGTGAATAAGCAAACCAGGGGGACAGTGCAGGAAGGTCTGTGGGTATGTCCCATTGTGACCTTCCCTTGATCATTCAAAAATCACAGCTTTCCACAGAAGGCAATTTCAAAGGTCATTTTAGTCATGCAGCTGTGCTTATTCCAATTTACAGCATTTCATGAGAAGTTAGTTATTGATGACGGTGATAATATAGCTTCCGCTGTGAGGCTCAATATGGCTTTCCAAGCGCGGGGGTGGGAAATTGTGTTATGATAAAATATTATGCTAGATTCTATAAGAAACTGTGGCTCAGAGACTCCCGGAGTAATTACATCTGGTGGTAAACTATCTCTAGCCTCAAAACACACAATGAAAGGCATCATCAGATGTAGGCTATATCCTCGCTGTCGCTACAAGAAGGACCTAATATGGAAGAACACTGGAAATATCTAAGTATATAATATGCAGCTTTTATAGCTGGATAAACATGTATGTTCCTTCTTCTGCCATCCAGCACTGGGTGTCATCTTTATCGAGTCACCGGACAGCTTTCTGGCTCACCCCAGCAACCAGTATCCTCGGGGAAGCAGAAAACACTTCCAAAACACTGGACATGGCCTAGAATGCCTTACTGTTAAGGTGAAGTTACACCTTGCACTTAAATCATACTACGGGCACTGAAAATGCAAATTTCTGCATGTTACAGCTCATTAACTCATGCCAAGTGTCCTCTGAGTGTCTCAAAGTTGTCAGTTAAGACGAAGGTTAACTCTGGGACATTTTATCTAGGTCCACTCCACAGAGATAAAATGAAGCATCTCCAGTCCTTCAGCATCCCAGGATGCACCACTCCTTACCCCCAACCTCCCTCCGCCCCACACCCAGAGCAGCAGCAGAGTTGGGGCATGCTGGCTCCTAGCCACATTCTTGCTCACCAGTCTGTGTAACGTGTAACTTCACCTTATTATGTAGCTTCTCCTGAGGGGCTCTGGGAATTCATGGCAAACATGCACACATCATGCTCTAATCATGCAAGTAAGGATTAATGTCAAGAAACATCATGTCTACTTTAGCTTGGCTCACCAATCGCCTACCTTCTACCTTGACATCTGTCTGATTTCTAAACCAAGGTTACTAGCACCTCTTTCTATAAAAGACTATGAGACCTGGAAATGAGAAGCACAATTCCTACCTACCACAGCAGGAACTGCAAAAATCTTTAGTACCATAGGCAATGTGTAGGAGGGGCATGGGGGGAGGGGGGGCATGTGCCCCACCTGAAATTGGCACTTGCCACTGGGGAGCGTGGGGAGATGGCTGGTGCCCCAAGAGAAGCACCAGCGGCACTTCCAGATTTGCTGCTAGCACTTCCAGTTTGTTGGTGGGACTTCCACCAGCTGCGGTAATCAGCCGCTAGTACCACCCCCCCAGGATCAGGAGGCACCAGTTGCCCATGTTCAGGACCTTATTGAAAGGCGTGCTGGAGAAAGGAGGTAGAAAACTTCAGTGGACAACATGGGAGATTCTTTTTGTCTGAAAGTTGTTGCATTTTAGCAAAAAATGTGGATACTCAAGCACCAAAATATCCCATGAATTATTCTGTTTTTCTAAACTGTTCATATAGGGGGGAAAATTGCAAAAAAAAAAAAAGGACAAATATTTCATGACTCACTTTTCATTTTGAAGCTACATTTATTAAAACCAACTTGTTTTCTTTCAAATTCCATTGATGAAATGCAAATGACTTTTTGATTAGTTGAAAGCTTCAAAAGCGGTGCTTCCAGTTGACTCAAAACAGATATTTTGGAAGACTGCCAGGAAAATGAAAAATCAGCTCATTTAAGCTATATTTTGGAATACCCTTCAGATTTGAAGCAACAGAGAAGCTAGCCTCTCAGGGGTTTCTTTGAGGTAGAGAGTGAAACAGTCTCATCACCCTGAAAACGGGATGGGGAAGGAACATGCAGAAGCAAAACCAACTATATTCAGGTGACAGCAAAGACTATTCAAACGTCTCCAATTCCAGCATTCCCAAATGTAGTGAAAGCTCAGCTCCAGGTGCCAACTTTGAAGCTGACCTGCACTCCACCTAAACCAGCTGAGCCCAGACAAGGAGATGCTAGTTTAGGGCCAGAGGTCTTGCACTTCATCCCTGATGGTCCTTTCTGGTTGAATGTCTCCAAAAACTCATAACGGAGATTCTGGGCTCTCTAACACAAATCCTTACTCTACCTTTTCCTACATGATTTTAGCCTGGAAGCATATGGAGTTAAACAGCTATTTACTGTATTGCTGTAGCCCCTGGGAGTCACAGTCATGGACAAGGTGTACAAATCTTTGTCCTGGTCCCACACTGAGTACTTCAGAAACCTTGCCTGAAAGTTTCAAAAGGGCCTGAGAAGACAAACTTCCCTCTGCTTCTTGGAAAACCCCAGTCCTTGCTCCTGCATGGCAACCATCTAGGCACCTTACATTGACGAAGCAAATTTAAAGTTCACCGAAGTATCACAAGGGCAAAGACAGAATGAACCCTGCCAGCTCTGCTGTGCTTGGCAGCGTGTTGGGAGTCAAGCCCAATGCCAACACCCAAGACAGCATGTTGATGTGCACCCCACAGCCTCAATCAGCCTGACTGTGAAGCACGAGCCCTGGAAAACTACAGAAAATAGCTCCGCTGAGCCAACTGAGCGTTACCTTTTGGCAAGTTTGGGAGCCGCTGAAAGAAACTGTAACATTTCCAAAGGCAATAACAGTGTCAGGCTTGCTCTTTGAACGTGACACTTTATCATATGCGAGGTATTTTTGAGGACTGACTTGTTACAAACGCATTGGAGGGACAGGAAGAAGACACGAAATCCAGCAGTGGCCCTCAATTTTTTTTCATGTAACTTTTAGCTTCCATGGGTGACAGATTCAGATTGCTGAACGACACGAAGACTTGGACCATCTTAGCAATCAGGGTGGTCAAGCTGAGTGGCACATGTTTCACGAGTGGGATGGGCAGCGTGTGTGGGGGGCGTGGGGCAGATCAGGGAAGGAAAAGGCCGTACAGTGGGAGACAGGGCAGGAAACAGAAAGCAGAGCAGCCGGTCCAAGACACAGAAAGCAAAGCAGCAAACGAGACAGGGAAGCAGATCGGACAGGCACTCAGGGAAGGCATGGGGCTAATTTGTAGCGCACCTGCCAAAAAAGCTGGTACTTCCATGTTTCTTTCTACCCTTTGTCAGTCTTGTCCAAACCGACTGTCTTCAGATCAGGTCAAGGACGGTCTTCGTGCGAGCGTGCGTGCGTGTGCATGTATAGAGTATCTGTACACAGTGAGGGCCTGATCTCCAGGTATTACTGTACTACAAACCCCTACATGCCAGAGCCAAATGCTCCTCTAATTTATGTGGGCATAAACCTGGAATGACTCCACTGGCTTTAGTAGATTATGATAGGTTTAGACCGGTGCAATGTCAGAAATCTGGCCCTGGGTCTTAATTTTTGATGATTTAAGTCACCGAGCGCTTGACGGCGAAATAAAGGATGCCTCCTCCTTCTGCTTCTGTGTGCCACTTGGCTCAGTGACGGCCCGTTCTCACGTTTGCTGCTGTCTCTCTCTCTTTGGCTCCAGATCAAAACAGGTCCCAAACTGACTTGACCTCTGAAAAGCTCCAACTTTGCCACCACTGGCAGTGCCTGCACTCTTCTGTTTACTTGATTTTCCAGTTTTCAGGGCTTTTATTTTCAGTACAACTGAGCACGGGCTGTTTTCACAGAGCACTACCACGCTCCAAAGGGGGCTGCAATTTCTTACGCATCTAGCTCCAGTATCAACCTCAGGCGCATATTTGGGGGTGGTATTAACACCCCTGATTAACCTCAACCTCACACAACATGATCAAAGCAAGTTTGGCCCTCAGCAATTTCAAAAATTAAACAAAATTCAAGAAGGTTTATCTAAGGGATGGGCTTGGGACTTGGGAAGTACTAGTTCAGTTCCCTGCTCGGCCACTGGTAAGTCATTATATGTCTCCCATAAAATAGGAAAATTATTAATTGCCCCATTGGGAATATTTTTCTGATGATTCACCCAGTGCATGGTGAGAAGTCCAGCAGTGTGCTGGCATTTTCTGGTCACCTGAGCTTCAAACTCAGCAAAATGAAAACAAAAATCAGCACTGCTGTGGACACCACGCCTAAGTAAAAGGTCACTTTTGCACATATACAAATTCCTTATGTAAGCAGGGGCTGGATCTTTCTGTTGGGAGCTTTGCTAAGCACACAGAATTCATTCCTTCGCTTCTTTTCTGTCTACAAAAATAGCCCAGTTTGTTTCAGCAGTAAATGCTGGTATGGATACTGGGAAAAGCAACAAAGGAGATGATGGGTGAGGGCTTTAACTAAACTATAGCTTGGTCTTTGAGCAAGTACCACGCAGGTTTGCCTTTCAGGCTGATCAGCTTGAGCACGGAACGACACACAGCTATTACATTAAACGTGGGGTTTGCAAAAGCACTTTGGAGGGCCCTAATGCTGATCCCATTGTAATCGTTAGGCCTCCCATTGGACTTCAATTGAAGCACAGTGGGCACAGAGACTGGTCAACACTGACGGCTTCTGCAATTCCCACCCTAAGCAGCAAATTGGTTAAGCAGGCATAAGCGACAAATCAGCAAAAATGGCTGTGGGTCACAGTGGAGAGAGGTCACAAGTGTAATACCTTGGGTCAGTGCCGGGGATGTTGCTTTTCGATTTGTTTTTAAACAACTTAAAGCATACCTGTGCTCGTGGAGCAATAAAACATGCTGACGCAAACAAAAGTGGATGTGTCATTAGTACAAAGAAGGTTAATAGGATTCTAGGCTGCAACATAAGGTGCATTATAAAAGCAAGACAAAGAAAATAATGCCACTGTATTCATTCATGGGGGGACCCCTACCTGAATACCATATCCAGTGGCTGTCATTGAGACAAATTCTGAAGGAAATCCAGAAGAAAGCTGATGAACGTTACAGATTAAGATTAACAGTACGTAGAGTCTTTGCCACAGTAACTGGAAGAAAGCAAGCCAAAAGTTTGGAGAAGAGGAAGTTACAGGGGACCTGGAAATCAGTTTATGCCACATGCTGGAGGTACCAAAAGAGAAATGGTGTCGTATCGCGTGATGCTGAGGACATGCATGAAACTCTGAAGTTGTGTGAACGTTGTGAGCGACCCTGCTGCGGCAAAGTCTTTCAGGAAGTGTTTGAAGTTGGGCATATCGTTAACATTTTTGGTAAGTCACAGGCAAAGTCATGACTGAGGTTTTTCTTCAGAGGGTAATCAGTATTTAGGAATTTCAGCTCACCAACCAAAATTAATGCATCAATAGCTGCAGTACATGATCAATTAAGTAATAGTTTCATAGTTGGTGGGGTCAGAAAGGACCTGAGCAGATCATCAAGTCCGGTCCCCTGCCATGTGCAGGAAAGGATGCTGGGGTCAAACGACCCCGACTAGGTGACTGTCTAGCCTCCTTTTGAAGACCCCCAGGGTAGGAGCGAGCACCAATACTTCAATTGTATCGATATGCTCACTCTACACACCAAAGGAATTAGTTGCCTGGATACATTGACTAAGACCTCCTTTTTGTCTTCTTCCAGACCATCAGGGATCTTGCTCTAAAAATCAGTGTCTACAGGGAAGCAGCCATCGTCCTATTTCCAGTCCTATAGGAGAGGAAAAGGCTGAGATTTGCCATAGCCATTAAAGTTCAGATCCAGATCCAGACTCACCCAGATTTGGAGGATATTTGGACGCAACACATTTAAAATAAAGTGGGCAAGCAGCTTCACCGGAGCTACCTGGATTTATCCCGGCCAAAGATCCAGCAAAAGAATTAACAGATGCAGAGGTCAAATGTAGATCTGAAGGTAGTTGAAACTCGGGGACGTTTGCCTCTAACATCCAGGGTTGGTTTCTCAGCTCTGTAGCTTATTTTGTGGTTTGTGGCTCCAGATAGTTATTTTTCCTCTTGATCTAAAAGAGCAGATGCTCTACCTTTAAAAAATGCTCCACGTGAAGCCTGACTACGACCAATCACCCATATTGGCAAACAGGTCCCATTATCCTTCTGCTTAAAAAGATAATGACCTGCCTAAAGATAGCACTGATTTCAAGCATTAACATTTTTCACATTACCCAGTTGCAACAAAAAATATGCCAGTGCCGTGTGAATATAGACACTCTTGGGACTAAGCATTAAGCAGACTTTCACAAGGTAACATAGATGCAAACAGATGGACAAACCCTAGTTTTTCAGCTGTGACGTTCCATGGGGTTTCCTTTCGCCAATTTGATTGTCTCTGAGGAAAGTAAGCTTCACACCTGATGCATCTGTGCTCAAAGACCCCCTGCCTCTAAAATGACTTTTCTGAGTGTTATTGGAAACAACAACATTAAGATAATGGCAAGACTGACAGTGAGAAATGCACAGGGGAGGCAAAATAAATGAAATCAATTAGTATCATAAATACAGGCTGAGTGTCTCGTGTCTTACATGTCAATTATTTATACCGAACATTTGAGGCTTTATTAGTAATCACAAGTTTGTTTTTGGTGAGATCTATTGCAAGCAAGAAAAACGGAGTAAACTGCTATTTTAAACTGTTGCCATTGTAATAGTCACTGGAAATAAAATGGAAGGGCATATTTTTATAAACCATCAAGTCACCTGCTTCTTGGATATTGAGAAGCATTTCAGGAAACAAGGAGCATAAAAATATGCCTGGTTACTGGAAAACCCAAAGGTCTGGTTTACCCAATTTCATGGAAAACGATTCATATGCATTTCTGAAGGAAGGTGAAATATATCTAGGCATCAGCTTTCTTAGACTGTACATTAACAGAAAGTATCTTTTTTTTTGAGGTCAGCTGTCATCCTTCTTGAATTGGTCCCTGAACAGATCACAGAGCAGATGGAAAAGGCCATTCTGACATGACTCTTTGGCTTAATTATAGCATTACTAAGACAGCATATGGAGTTGGTATGTACTGTAGAATTTTATTCAGTAACTTCTTTTCCACAGAAATTCAGCAAAGCCTCATTTGGTTGTACTTGATCTTCAGTATGTGCATCTCAGTAATTGACTGATTTTTACCTGTATGTGAATAGGTCGAGGTTTTGCACCAAATACAAACAATGCACATTCACTTTAATGTTTAAAGAAGGGTGGAATTAAGATCTGATATGTTGTACAAGCTCTTTTTCCAAACACCAGTACGTGTCCAGTTTCACTGTTTGCAACGGTAATTGTCTCAGGTCCCTTGAGCTACTTTATGATTGCACAGAGATGAACAAAGTCATGCTGGTCTAGTGCACATAGGCTCTGTATTTTGCAGAATAAAACAAAAAAAAAATCTCTTTTAAGGTGTGCTGCCACAACACAATTCATTGCCATGCAGCAGTGTCCAAGTCAGTTTAGGTACTATAACCATTTTAGAAGAACTCGCCACCTAAACAAGTTATGCCTTCATTTGAGGAGTCTCTATACAGTGCTATGTTGCATTGTGTAGACACATTCCCTTGGTTTGTAGGACTTATATGGTTTTCCAAATCTGAACAACCTGGAAAGGTCCTTTATCATGGTGCGCCTTTGGCTCAACTTGGCGAGAAACAGTTTAGAAACTTGGCTCAGAGGAAAACTCCTGGAGACAGCTGATCTAATTCATTCAAAACCTCAAGGGATGATATACCTTTACTACAAATCTGCTCACCACATCCACATCTGTATCATATGCATCACTGATGAACAATTTAAGCCTTAGAGGCATGGAGCATGAGAGTGAAATTTAGGTAACAGAAATGATAAAAGAGTCTATGAAACACCATCTTGGGGGGAAAAAACTCACTCCAAAAGCATTGCTTAAATCCATTCAGGACTATCCACATGCTTAAAGTGTTTAAATATTTTGCTGTCTTAGGACAACAAGAATGATATCAATGGAAAGCTGGTAAAAAAAAAAAATTTAACATGTTCTGGGGAAACTTCGAAAAAGGATTCCCAGCCCATTCAACAGTCCTGAGGGGTGGGTGAAATGTCACTGCACACTGTATCTTTGACACCCCCACTTCAGTTGGCTTTAACAATAGTCTTTGTCTTTAATAAAGGGAAATTCAATTTGAACAGAATATCAAGAGGGGGAAAAGACAGCGAATGATGTCATCCCATTAAAAAAGCTTTTAAAAAGTTTTCACTCACCTGGAATTTAAATACCAAATGTTTTAGCAAACTGCTACGATAACCTAAGATTTATTGGTCTTTAACTCAACCGCTTAAATTTGTAATCCTACTTAAAATAAATGAATGGCAGTGAATGGTTCATCAGCTGATTTCTATATAGGAAATGACCTTCATTAGGCAAATTGCCTAGGAGGTGCATTCCCCTCAGATGTTTTTGCAACCTGTCTACAGATAATTATATTTTGTTTCAAGTATTTACAGATGTGGCGTGGAGCAAACTCCACAGATGAGAGCCCAGAATGTGTTGCCTTCAGCACCCATTATGGACCAAGACAGCATCCAGTAAGTAATATGATTTGAATCTGGAGCAAACACAGTTCTGCTACAGAGAGCAATCACAAGTAGGTAGAATTCATAACAGAACAGTGAGCAAGGAAAGGAAATGAAGAGAGGGAGGAAAGGAAAACGCCGAAGGCTAGGTAAAGCATGAATTACCAATGTTCATGTTCTCATGAGCAAACCAGTTCCTAACAAGGCTCTCCCCTCAGTCTCACTGGGATCTAGTTAAAAGCATGGCCTCATCACTTTCTTAGTGCATGTAAGCCAGGATTTTAATATTCTCTCCATCTCAGCTAGATCTGTACAAAACCTTCATATATTATTATGGAGAAGAAACTCAAAAGGGCTCACTCTTGATTCATCCTGACAAGGCATAAATCACTTTGGCTACGCCATTTGCAAGTCCAAAATGGTATCTGTGGAATCTTTTTGAGGCTGGAGTTGCCTTTTAATGGAGAATATATTTAGGCCTTAAAGTTGATATGGCACCAACTAACCACAACTTGTACTCCCTCAAGATTATCAGGAATTCCCAATTCCATCCCACAAAGCTACATAATCTAAAAGCTGATTTTTGAAAATGCTGTAAGCAGGGATAGGACGTAACAATCCACACTTGAGTTGAAATAAAGCACTGCTTTTGGACCCAAGGGTGAATTACTGCCAGCTCTGGGTTCAACCCAAATACAGCAACTTCTCAGGCGCACATCTACCAAGAACGGTAGATCTGCTGTGACTTTGGCCATGTCTGTACTAGTTTTGGAGCCTAATGTGACCCAATATATTTGAAGGTCCTTGCATTCAAAGTTTGGGGCTTTGTTCTATGTCTAGGGTTTTTAACTGAGAGTTTTGTCAGGACTGAATGACTTACTATTGCAGTTAATCATGTTGAGGGGCTTAAAGGGAAGAGTCTAGAACAGGGGTGGGCAAAACAGTGGATCCAGCCAGTGGCCAGCCTCTGTTTCCCAGCAGCCCCTACCCGTGTCCCTGCACCTAGTTTCCATTGCAGTCCGGGATGGGATCTTGCAGCAGTGACAATGTGGTCCAGAGCTGAGGCAGAGTTGTGATCTTGCTGTCTGCATCCCTCACCTGGGGTGGGTGGGCCGTGGGTTACAGCTCTGCCCTGGCTCCAAACCACAGTCACTGCCGTAAGATCCCAGCCCTGGAGCAGCTCCCCACACAGCTGAGCACCCTGCCAGCGCTGCTGGGGCCGGTCTCCATGGAAACCCTGGCCCTGCACTGTCATGGCCCCGCTGCTGCTGGGGTCTCCATGGAAACTGGCAGCAGCGACGTGGGGAGAGGCTGCTGGGAAACGGAGTTTGTTGCAGGCCCAATCTGACACACAGGCTGGCCTTTGTCTACCCCTGGTCTAGAATGATTATGGCTGGGATTTTCAAAGAGCTCAAGGGTTGAGTGGCTAAGTCCCATTGAAAATGCCCACCCTACAAAGCCCTTTACCATAAAAAATGTAAGAACAAAAACTGATTGCTCTACTCAGTCACAAAATTATATTCATATTTCAAATTCTCTAGGATATGCTTATGCTAAGGCATACATATTTTATGGCTAATAGTCAGTATTTAATATTATCATAAAATCATTTTGTTCTACCATGCTAGTTGGCGCACAAAAACACTACAAAAATAATAGGATTATCAAACTTTGATTTATAAAACCAAGGGAAAGTGATTTCTCATTTGCATTTGCCTTTAAAAAGACATACCTATTTCCATCATACCATGGTTTTGCACAGCGACGTTTTGATATGAAAGATGTGCTATAGACACACATTAATGAAACACGACACCAGTAAGCTTTCATTGAGCTGCAAGTCCTAAAATGATTGCAAATACAGCTTCAAGAAGATACCACCACACACACAATTACTCTCTGGAGACAAATGTAATCTAGAAAGAGAACTCTTCCTTAAATTGTTCTGTAATTACTCCACAAAAGCAGTGAAAAAAGAGTTTTCCTAAAAGTGCACTGTCAACAAGCAGTGATTCTTATTGAGACTGGAAGCTAGACGGTGAACTTTTAGATGGCCTAAAATAAAAAGTCGATGAAGAAGAAAAGATTTAGAACTAGTCCCTTTACCCTGAATGGATTTGGAGCTGAACAGAATCATCACTGCAAGAATATTTAATAACCAAGTTACATTTCAACACAGTGATGGCCCTTTTAATACAAGCAATACATGAAACAAATGCTTCTCTCTACTTTAAATAATTGCATATATCATTAAAGCTGACAATTTAAGACATTGGAATTATTTTCCAGTGCAGCAACCTTTGTGACAGAGAGGAAAAAGGTATGAAGGGCATGAAATATGAGGTTATTTGTGCTGCTAGAACAGAGAAGACTGAGGTCATACATGCTCTCCATAAGTCTTGGCCTGGGATGTTCCTACCTTTGATATGAGTTATGATAATAATTTAGCTTAAGTATTGAGTACCTCTGAAAAACAGACCACACCTCTGTATGTACTTGAATATGGATTTCTATATTTAACTTTAGGCTTTCAGGTTTAACAGTGCAGGCCCTGAAGCTTAGATACTGTATGCGTGAAGGCCGTGAACAATGCATAAAAGACACAGAAGACAGTCGACTACATTACTATACTGTTGCATACAAGCACAGGTGCAGAGTTGAAATTCAGTGCCAAACCCCTAAGTGCACTACTGTAGTCCTTAAAGCTACAACTGTTACATTCTCAATGTAGATGTTTAAATATGCAATATATATCTATCTGCCCACTCGTATTTAGATATGTGGTTATATATACCAAGAGAGACAGACAACAGATTTTCTTTAGGTAACGGCTGCTCACAAAAATATCTTCAATGCATCTAAAATGATCTTTAGAAAAATCTATAAACAGTTCAATAAAACCTGAAGGTATATTTTTGATAAGGAAAGAAATGTATAATCAATAGACAGCCTCATTTGAAACCGAATTTTTCCAGCTAGACTTGAAACGTGGGTCATCCCTGACATTTGTAATAGAGTCAGCTTAAGCAAAATTAATGATTTGCTTGCAGGCAGAGATTCCTGTAGTTAAATTGTCCACAGACTAATTTAACTTGTCTTAGGTTGCTGGAGTAATAGAGTTCTTGGAAAAAATGTGGGAAGAATTCTACAACTTCAGCATTATCATGCATGCAGAAAAGTTCACGTCGCAAATAACTATACTTCAGACAGCGCTTTCTTCCCCTAACTTATGGTGGCTCCTGGGTATTAGATCAGTGCAAAGCAAGCATCAAAAGCTGCAATGCTATCTGACACAACCTGAGGAGTTTGGATAGATGGTATTCTACTTACATGCCATAATTTCTTCCTGTTCGTGTATAACCTGACACTTATAGGCTAACCATTAATTTATGTCATTCAAGAAAGCGGTCAGCAGAGTAGACTGAATTTATATGGCTACCCTCCTTGATTTTTCCAGGAAAGAAAAAACATTGCTACATTAATTTGCATGGAATAACCTATATAATAAAAAATTCATATAGTCACTGGAGGATGTAGTAGTATTAATAGTTTTAGATATGTTTCCAAACAGACTAATTATCTAACAGCATTAGATAATGACTAAATCCAGAGCCTGCAGTGTATTTTTTCTCCCATGCACATCACATTGCACAACTTGTATTTAAGATCTGATGATGCAAAGACTCACACATGCACCTCACACCTCTGAAATCAATGGAACTCCTCATGGTGCAACAAGTTAAACACATTCATAAGTCTTTGCAAGATCAGGGGGTAGTGCAGTTCTTTTAAACATATTCAATTAATTTTTAAAACTAGAGTAAAAACCAAGATGGGAACAACAGAGGATATATTTAAATTACATTAAAAAAGCTATGGTTTCATTCTCCAAGGAGTAGAGTACATAAAGGGTGTAAAAGGAGGCCAACTTTGATTTTTTTTTATTCCATAGACAGAGATGTTTTTTTCTTAAATCAGTTTTCAGTGCCCAAACAATGTACTCCCAATGCACAGCTTCAGACTACACAAGGAAATGACCCAATGCCTCTTATGAAAGTCAGGCTTCTTTTGAAGAGTTGTTAGTATAAAAAAAAAAAACAACTTATTTTTGATGTTTAGTTCAGCCCCCATTAGGAATAGTAAGAATCTAAGTGGCAGAGTAGATATATTGCTAACTGAAGGACTGTCTTTCTAAGCTTCAAATCTCATCTCAAAACTCAGAGTGATTTGGCCTGATTAATACAATACACCCCTGCAGTTAGTTCACTTTATTTACTGCTCTTTGTGTAAATGGGCCTAGGTGGATGCAAAGATTAACCTGTCCTAACTAGACCCTTGTAGATGAAAATGATTTACAAGAACCTTGGCTAGGGACAGATATTCAAAAAGTCTGAGCCTGAATTGATTCAATCGTTGCAAGTTACTCTAACTGGCCTAGGCTGAATCAGTTTGTAATCGTTCAGACTTCCCCTCTGGACTGAAAAAATGCAACCACATGCCTGCTGTGGCTCAGGCTAGAAGACAGTGGGTGCTAGAGCAGCCTTCCCTTCCCTTCCATAATGCTGAGCGGAGGCAGGGACGTGGCAAGGCATCAGAAGGATACTCTGATTAGGGAGGGGTCCCTCCCTCACTGGTCAGCAAGAGATAGCCAGTAGGGATTTAGTTACACAGCACAGAGCATTTATCACCCCATTATCAGAACAAAAGGATCTCTCATTAGTCCAGGCTCTTCTTAAACAACTTGTTCCAAAGAAGGGAGGGAGGGACATTACCAGCTACCTCTTGATTAGCTCCAAAGAGCCCTAAGCCACTGTCCTTTGTCCCGTTTCCCACAGCACAGACCATAGCCAGATGGGGTATGCTAGCAATGCTGAGAGGTATCTGCATAAAGCAGAGGGGAGGGAGGAATCCTTGCATGTGCAGAGGGGTGGGGGGAAGCAGGAGGAAGCCAAGCAGATGCCCTGTACCTGCAGTCTCTGCTGAAGCTGCAGCCAGGCAGCAGAGGGGCCAGCACTGATGGGCTGGAGCAAACAGCAGAGCCCTGCCCAGAGCTGGAAAGCAATTGGGATGCTGGAAGATTCCAATTTAACTTAAACTAGGGAGGAGTCTGGGACAGACACTGCATAAACTGGTTTGACCCAAATCAATTAAGTCTGATACTACATTTAGCCAGGTTTGTCTCAAACTGGTTTCAGCCATTTTCAAACTGGTTTATGTGCACTGAACATCTGTTCTGTTACAGGTTTAAGCCAGTTTCTGATTACTTAAACCAGTTTTTGTATAATGCCTGTCCCTAGCCCTCAAGTCCTCTAGAAAAGCTGAATCTAAAATGTGTGTTGTCACCACACCTCTGACTTTGTATTCTGTTCTTATTCACTCCCACTGAAGTAGCTAACATCAGATGCACCAAGACCAGGCCCTTCACAGGGCCAAAAAAGCAGTAGAGATGTCTGAGAGATGTCTCTCTGATCGCACATACTGGATGGAACAAACAAATGTTCTCACTGCTGGATCAACACAAGGCTAAACCCATGTCAGCCAGGAGTTCTTAGAAACAAAACACGGATCCAAATGCTGGTAATAAAAATAACATTTTCTTCACTTTTATTAAAGTCTAGGCTGTACTGATTATAAAGCTGTGATCTGTGGATTATAAAAGACAGGTAAGATAAAAATTATCTTTAGATGCTGGTTGTAAGTGAGGCTGAAGTAGGCCAAGCTTGCAAGCTCCAAAAAAAGAAACTTCCAAGGACACTTAGGCCACATCCAGACATGCATGGACGTTTGGTTCCCTGGTGACAAATAGCGGCGGTTAGTTCTCTCCAGGGAAAGGTTGTGCCAGGTACACTCTGTTATGTGACAAGTTACCCTGGGTGGGATAGAGGAGGCTGAGGACAGCACTGGGCTGGCCCCAGCAGCCTTACTAGGGAGCCTGGGGCTGCAGCAGCGGCAATCCTGCCATGCAGAAACTGGCCAGCAGCAGAGTGCAGCTCCAGCTGGCCAGGGTTCATCTTTGGGTGGCATATGCTGCCACCACATGTACTATTAGGGGTTTTTTCCCACTAGTTTTTATGACCCCTGGATATCCAGAGGTCAAAAAACCACTCCATGCTGCTCCCCTGCAGTGCAGAGAAAAACTGAACATGTGGCATACGGCATTGCAGATGTGTCTGCAGCACCACATACCACATGGCTGCGCTCGTCTGGACCCAGCCTTAATGGATAATCCAGTCCATATCTCTACAGCTACTAATAAGCTTGCCCAGCGAAGACTTCAACAGAGAGCTTGAATCAAGGAATTTACACTCTTTGCCGACAAAACCTGCTGATCTTGTAACTCACCATTCTTCTCAAATATAAAGCTCAATTATTTTTCTACGACCATTTTAGGCTTTGGGTTCTTCCTATCGTGAAATCTAGGACATGAAATACAATGAAATAGTACTAGTGCTGGACTGAGAAATCATATTCTTAAACATCAGCAGATTCCCCAAAAATGTACTGCCTGAATAAGGGCAATGCCACACTGCACAAATGCAGCATTTTTCTATTTATGTTTTCTTGGAGTTTCAGCCTTAATGCATTATTGTTATTAATGTGCACCATACGACATACCCACTGCACAATGTAGCCAAGTGAACACGCTTAATTTCTTTAACTGGAGATTCTTTGAATGGCTGGGATGTTAGCATTAATGTTGCATTAACACTAATTGCCTGTATTACGATTATAACAAAAGAATCACAAGAAGGACGATTAAGAATAAGTAAACAACAGTTCTAGCAGCTAATGCCAACAATAAGAATAGTGGAAGGGAGAGAAAAACTTTGCGTTTCAGGGCTTAACACAATCTCTAATGATGGGGACTGGAACGAGAACATCACAGGAGGCATTTGCTTACTATGAGGTTTCTGGCCCCTTCCTGGGAAGCATCTGGCATTGGCTACATTCAGAGGACTCTCAAGTACACGGGCCACTGACCTGACCCAGTTTAGCAATTTGTGTGTTGTTGTCCCCCAAATGCCGACCAACCCAGATGGAGAGAAAACTCTTCTAAAATCAAGCATCAATAATTGTTTGCATGAAGTCAGATCAGCCAAATGGGAGTACGCAGGTGGCTTAAAAAACCCTATCACCAGCATGTCCCGATGCTCACTTCTCCTTTCTCAGGGACCTACTTAATACTTCCAGTTCTCCCACCACGATGTCCTTGTAGGGTTAATATCAGCTCACCTGAGCCCTAGATTCCCAACTGAACCGTGTCAATGACCCAAGTTAGGAAAAAATGAATCCAGTTCTGACACATTTCCTCTGGGAGTTTCTTTATGAAGCTAACCCTCTGATTCTGAGTCAAAGCCAATGGGATTTTTCAGTGATGTCCATAATTTAGGTCAAAGCCCAAATACATTACATTCAGATTACTCCAGATTCAGCCACAGAGATGTTTGTGATGACACAGATATAATGAATATTGAAGTTGTCATAAAACATGGCAAACTATCCCATATCCATTATTTTTAGGGTTCGGATGTGGACAGAATTGCAGTCACCTAGTTCATCCTAGAACTGATCAGAGTCTGAATATACTCACTCATTTTCCAGACATTACTGAAGTGTGCGCGAAGTCATTCTGCTCAATTTCTACATTCCAGAGTTCAAATCATTTTCTTAATGCAGTATTATTGACAAGCCAACTGCAAGATAATTAATCTATCACTGCTTAGAACAGCTGTAGTGTTTACTACAGCCATTTCTAATGACTTTAATTGGTGTACTGTGGTACCGTATTTCCTTGCATACAATAACCTTTCCCCCACAAGTCACCGGCTGGGAATTGGAGTGCTCGTTATAAGCAAGGGAATATGGTAACTTGTGAGAAAATATGGTGTTTTATGACACAAATTGCACTTCATAGTCTTTCCTGGGTTTTTCACCTTCTGGTTCTTCATTTGAAGAAAGTGAGCAATTCCTGGATCTACTGTTTCTAAAATAAAGTGGCATTCATTTAAGCCCTAGTGCCTCCCAGTCAACCTCTGACAAATACAATTTACTTAAACAACTACTGAAGCTCCCTAATGGAGGTTGGATGAAAAAAGTCTGGCTTTGAAAGGTGTTTTATAAATAGTCATTGTATTTTTTGCTATATTCTATATACTTGAGGGATTCTCAGAGAAATGAAGGAGCAACTATACTCTAGCCTCAGCTTGGAAGCTGCAAGTAAATGCATTCATCCAAAATATTCTTCTAATTAAAACCCACTGCCAAATGATGTGTTATAAATAGAGCACCAATTTAGTTTGGTTTGAACAGGCAACATATGCTTGAAAAAGTATGTGCATCTTCAGGGTTCAACTGTGGAACAGGTAGATCAGTAAGGATTACCAAAAATTAGAAGCCACTAGCTCCCTTTAACAACCAAACTTGAAATATACTTGCACCAAAATTATAAAGTATGTTCGTGTCTTTTTTCCCCCTGAGTGTGTATGCAGTCAACTTAGAATCAGTCTGGTGGATAATAAATACAGTTTTCCAAGATGCAATCTATTAAACAAGATAGAATGCCTCAGAAAAGTTAGATTAGGGCCAGGCTCATGGAAAACAATTTTTAAATTGCTTTTCTATTGGTGACACCAAGCCCACCATTTAAAACAGATTTCGTAAAAAGCTGACTATGATCAGGAGACTTGCAACTTCTTTATCAATTGATTTGTCTGTTCATAGGGGGAATTAGAGAGAAACAATAAAATCTTCCTCTCTCCCTCACAGACACACTAAGGCTTATCTTGTTGGAGCCAAAATGGTTCTGAGTCCATGGTGTCATCACCTAGCCTCTATATGGCCTCACACGCATGCGTGTCTTAAGTAGGTCAGAAAATAAATCTTCCTTGACCTCTAGACTAAGAGCACGTGCAGTAGTATCTGGAAGTCACTGAAAAATAGTACCCAGTGCAAACCTCAGGGCCGTGTGGACACCCTTATAAAGATTTTTGCTGATGGACACATGTTGGTGAGTGAGTGGGTGAGTGTGTGTGGGTGGTGAGTGTGGTAACGTGTGCGTGTGCAGTAGTGATGTGCTAGGAGCATGTAGGAGAGGGGGGAATAGTAGTTGCTTGAGGGTAGGAGAGAAGGAAAGTGTGGAGTTTATGCATGGAGGTGGTGGAAGTGGTTGTGTGGATGACTGGTGTGGTGGTGCGCCTTGTGATCATCTGGTGCCATTGCTTGGCCTACACTGTGTCCTGTGGGACCTGACCAGCCACAGAGAGGAAGCTGAGTAGAAGCTGTCGAATGGGACAATCTAGCGGAGGTCCACACCACTATTTAACTCCAGTATAACTCCATCCTCACCTCTGGTGAGCTGCAGCTGAGGGTTGTTTTGAGTCAGCTCCCCATACTTCTCCCCCCGGGTGTGCCTTGCACAGAAGTACTGGCTCACGCCACTCCTGTGCAAGTACTACCCATCTCCTTAGGGCATGAAGGGATAGGGAACCTGGCTCCTTTAGTGCCGGGTGAAATTCACCTAGGACACTCCTGCCACGCATACATTCGTGTATTCACTAGGATTGTTAAGATTGTTATTAGGAATTTGTTGTTGTTAG
This sequence comes from Crocodylus porosus, assembly GCF_001723895.1. Taxonomy (NCBI): domain Eukaryota; kingdom Metazoa; phylum Chordata; order Crocodylia; family Crocodylidae; genus Crocodylus; species Crocodylus porosus. Next base: position 3,676,227 of record NW_017728924.1, on the reverse strand, counting down.
GAAGCACATTAGGCTGTTAGGATTCAGTAGGTTAAGATCTGTTTGCTTGTGTTACCTTTCTTCTCCCGTCATTGCTGTTGAAACTTATCGGTGTTTTAATAAACCTTTTATTCGTTTCAGTTCATTTTCCCTTGTTTGTAAGTTTCATTAATAAGCCAAAGCACAGGCCAAGTCACTGGGCTAGTAAGGCAGTGATGGCTATATCTAGCTAGTTCGCCAAATGTGGGAGGGGCCAAAAATCACCCCCATTGGACCGGGCTATTAGGTCAGCCGTTGATTGATCCATGTTAATCAGATACTAATCAAGTTGGGCTCCAACAACATCAAGTATGCAAGTCCTATTCTTGAAAATAATTTTTCAACGTGTGTGTTCAGATATCATGGTAAGATGCACAGCTACTGACCTAAAGTAGGTAAATTAATGATATTATCAGCTTATTAGGAATAATTTACTTCAGGATGTTCCTGTTGCTTCAAAAAAATACTACGAGCGTCTCAAAATTCCTAGTACACTTTTTCTGATCCAAACTGTTGTGGAGTAACTATGACCTGTTTCTGGGAAGTGCTAAACCTCCTTAACATATGTTGCAGGTATCCAGTATTTTGCAAAAGTACTTAGACTTTTAGTAAGGAAAAATAATTTAAGTAGAGTTGCCCTGGCAGTTCTACTGAAAAAATCTGCCAGTAATGATATCAAAGAAAAATGCACTCTGCTTTCCCAAAGTTGAAAGCTAAAGGCAGAAATAATTTTAAGCATCACCTGGAAAAAAATAAATCACAGAAACATAGAAAATGAGGGTTGGAAGGGACCTCAGGAGGTCACATCTAGTCCAACTCCTGCTCAAAGCAAGACCTGCCTCAACTACATCATCCCAGCCGGAGCTTTCTTGAGCCAGGTCTTAAAAACCTCCAAGGGTGGACAGTCCACCACCTCTCTAGGTAACCCAGTCCAGGGCTTCACCACCCTCTTTGTGAGAAAATGTTTCTAATATCCAACCTAAGTTTTCCTTGATGTAACTTGAGACCACTGCTACTTGTTCTTGTATATAAACAGATAAGTCTGTGAACTGCATGGGGGAGAAGGGAGGAAGGAAAAAAAATCCCGCATTTCATGATTTTTTAAAATTTTAATGAAAGTATCAGTGTTACCTAATTTTCTTTACTCAGCCTTAAAATTACTAAGTGATTGCATATGCTAGTCAAGGTCAGCATAGGTTCGCTTGTCATCTCAACCCAGTGCTCCTCATTAAATGCACATATTTCTGAGGTACCCAATGCTTTTGTCTGATCTACCATCCCATAAAAAGCCTGTTATTTGTTATCATTAGAGGACTGGTAGAGAGGTTTTGTGACATTCATTTTGCTGATATACGCCAATTTGTTGGTAGGAAAGAGGGAACTGGTGCTCTTGCAGCTCCTTGGGAAAGTTAAGCAGGCATTATCTCATTACCTGGCATACTCATAGAGAGAGATCATTAGTCTAGCTAGTGTAGCTAGTCTTCTGCATGACAAAGGAAAGGAGATAGGGATAGGAAGTTCTGCTAGAAGTTTGACAATATGCCCAGAGTTGCTTTGCCTTCAGAGGAAAACCCGTTTTGGAGGAGGAGAGTGCTGGCAAGCTAGTGGTAGCTTCCCAATGGACAGTGAAGCATGGAACTGATTTCTGAAGAATATCTGTTATCTGCAGTTGAGGCGAGGCAAGAAAAGCAGAGAGAAAGCACAGGACCAATTCTGTGGCTACTTTGAGATCACTGTGGCAAATATTTACGCAAATCTAAATTGACCCCCAACAACTGCATTCTATATATGGAAAATGAATACATCAGTCATAATTTTCCAGGTACAGAATCTAATAATTGTAGGGTTGTCTTAAATTTGTCCCTCTCTCTGCCTCCCCTTCCCACCCTCTCACCCCCACTGCTACAGCAGGGAAAACTGACTTCTTCCCCCAGCAGCCTTCCTTCTTCCACTCCAGGTCCCGACAGCCTCCCCTCCCCACTCAGTCCCCACAATCTCTGCCCCTTTACCTCTCCCCCCCATTACATGATGCTCAGATTCTGTTCCCTTCCAGAGCACAGCACGTTGTACCGTAGCCCCTGTCGGCCATGCAGCATTATCCACACTGCTGACCTGCCAGGCAGGGAACAGTTTCCATGTGCTCCATGCCCAGGAGGGACCCCAGCCTGAGCCAAGTACAAGGGCAGGGGAAGGGGACAGGATGGAGGCAGAAACTCAGAGCCAGTCAAAGCCGTAGCAGCTGTCTGCTATTACCTCCACTTAGCACATGAATGTAAGACTACAGGCTTTCCTTCCCATACTGATTGGAGAAAAAGAACTCAACTTAGATTCAAATAACTCTGGTAATTTAAATATGTGAAAACTCCCTTTGACTTCGGTGGAGCAAGTGTTCATGCCAAATTGCTGGTGGACACGGGTACAGGCAGATAAACAGCCGAAACAGTGCACTGAGACATGGCCCTAAAGCCTAACAGAGGAAATTAAGGAAATCAAGCAAATTAAAATGTCTTCTGTATTTATTCTCCAGGGCCAGAAAGGAACGAATCTGCTCCTGGGCACTGTATGACTATGACAGTCAAAGGTCCATGCAGCACTTCTGAAGGACTATTAAGTTCATGCCCACTTATGCTAAGGGCCAGTGGCAAAGCCACAATTCATGGTGTACCACCAAACAGCCTAGGCACCGCACACTTAGATTGGTTAGATGGGTTGGGTCATTATCCTGTACAAATCTACCCTGCCTTCTGCCTGACTTCATACTATCTCCCCACTGTAAAAAGACGATCAGAGGTAACCTTTCTTTTATATGTGCTGCCACAGCAATGGCTTTGTCACAACACAGAACCTGGCACTGTCAACTTCCCATGACTGACAGGTTTGTACAACATGACTTTGTTTGCCAGTCTTTCATTCTGGTCACATCAAAAGAAAGAACAAACTATAATTGAAAAACAGACAACTTCCCAAATCAAATGCGACTCTGACCCCAATCAGGAGGGGAAGAAACAGTAATTCATTCTGGCACCCTAATTAATTATCACACAGATTGCTTATTGATTTTCTTGAGTTCACTCTGATGCTTTATGAAGCACACTCATTTCATACAAAGTGCTGATAGAATTGGAAATGCTGGCAGATCAAAATGTACTTAAGTGATTGGAAGTGCAAGCCTTGTGCATGTAGCTGGGGGTGGGGACTGCCAGACATCCAAGGTTGGTGCTGACACTGGACTATGGGTTAAGAGGTGCTGTCCATGCAGAGGTGTTCAGAATGGACTAAAATTGGCCATTAATAATTTCCAGAGACTACAAACATCTCAGAGACATTTCCCTGCCCACACTGGCAGGTGCGCTAAGGTCACTTTTGAATGTGGTATATAGAGATATTCCCTGTGCTGCTGGACCAGCTCCTGACGTTTGTTCATAGCTTGCTACAGATGACATTATTCTTACCTCTCCAAGAAACGTCTAAGAGAATATTAATTCCAATTATAATTAATGACTACTAGAGAATAAACAAGGTGCCTGTCCGGGTGGCTGTAATGATTTGTACAATTAGGTATCTGTCATATCAAATAAAAAGATTTTCATCCACTTGTGGACTGGGAAATTCACAATCTCAGGATGTTAAACAATCCTCATGTGAAATACACCACTAGAACAGCACAGTGGAAAGTGCTGAAATCTTTACTGCTAAAGAAGCAGAAATACACAGACATGATGTTGGCTTTTCTTACACACTCAAGGGAAGATGGTGGGGTCCCAAACACAGAGCTCTTAAATTGTTTCATCACGGCTTGAGCTAGTAACTTCACTCCTTCTGTCATGACCATAAGCAAGCCTGCATTTCAAGAAATGCACCAAAGGCCATGTTGTAATGATCAGCAGAACAGCGCCATTTTTTAAGAGCAAGCAGCCAACTCCAAAGTGCATGGTCCAAGGAGAATTCTCCAGGTTGGCTCAATGTTGGCTTGAGTGCACAGAACAATCCTTTTCATCTTTTACACAGACAGTGCTTTCCTTGGGAGCACTGGCCCATACCGCCATATGGAAACCCTGCCAAAACAGAAGCTGCAACATCTTGAGCTGGGTGTAGCATGCAGTTGTATTGCTAGCTGGTTGGGATCCAAATCTGCCGTCTAGGAATAGAGACACATGAGAAGATCAGACATACATTTGGAACCACAAAAAGCTATGAGCTAACAAGGCTCTTGGAAAATGTGTCTACCTGTTGGCATATGCTCACACGTGTTTGCTAGATTAAGGTAAAAGTCAGTGAAAAAGGCAGGAATAAAATCCATCTTGCCAAGGTGTCGCTGCCGAGTGGCCTTTGACTTTCTCATAATGTCACCCCATTGTACAGAAGAGAAATTCTTTGGAATCAAGCACTCACTAGACCGATTTATAATTCCCCCAGATAGAAGATTCATACACTAACCAATAGTCTCATCACCGGACCAAGTTTCAAGCAGAGACACTTTTTAAAGGAAAAGATATACAGGGAAAATATGCAATAAGATGACAAAATAATTGTGATGCAGAATTTGCTCTGTACATTTTCCACTGCTTTGCTTAATTACAGATAGTGCCTCCTTTAAAACAGGACAGTTGGAAAGCATTTAAAATGTGAAATAAAAATGTCCAGAGATATATTTAGTGAAGGAAGTTTGGGTTATTTTTATACATGTACCTATAACTGAAACATTTCAGCAAGATTCCTTAGGAATGGCAAAGTAAAGGTGTCACTTTTCCTAAACTGTGTCAGCAACATCTATTTCTCCATGCTTGAATTGAAGACAAGCATGCAGCAGATACATTTAAAAATAAGTGGCTGGTCTTCATGTTGCATTTAAACCAGCATTGCTAATCACAACCAAGACAAAGAACCCAGAAGGGACTATTTAAATGGTGGAGTATTGCATCACTTCTAAATCTTTATCCATAGCACTAGTTTTTGGAGTGAGCTGGGTACACAGATCTATTTTTGACCAAGCAGAGAAACTTAGGTGGACTAGAGAAAGCCTCAAGGGGTTGAGCTATGAAAGTTACCTTTTCCAATTTGCAAGGGGCCCAGGAAATTTTTAAGCCAGACTGCTCGAGCATAGGGAAATATCTAAATATCAAGGTCATGCTTCTGCAAAAATAAAAGAAATAGGATGTTGGACAGATTGAGAGTGAAAACTTGACATAAAGCTCTCCAAAATACTATGTGCCATATGAGTAATGTTTATAGTACAGGAATCCAGCACAGCTGGAGACGGAGTGACTGGGTTTATTGAAAGGTCGTGGACAGTCTTCTCACAGATCCTCCCTGTCCCAAAGGTGGGGTTGAAGTCAGCTGCTTCTGTAACATCACATCAATTTACACACCTTTGGGATCCAAGGCTACAGAAAGGCCAGGGGATCAGCTCAGGTAACGCAGGACAAACAATGCGACTTGGACAAACACATGGTCTACTTCAGCCCCATAAAAAGTTCCAGGGATATTTGAACACTTTCTTCCTCTCTGGAGAAAGCCCGAATTAAAGAAGAGCTCCAAAGGGAAGGAGCAGCAAAGGTAGCAGTAGACATACATATTCTCTCGGCCTTTATGACGTGGAAGCTGAAGTTATATAGAAGTTGCAGAGAATTAACCAACTAAAAAGCTGAACTAGAGGTGAATCCCTGACATCCAAGGACAGCAAACATTCAATCTAGGTAGAACAGACTTTCATTGTCAGGATACACAGGAACCATTAATTCCATGCTCTTCTTGTTTTTTCCCTCAAATATCCATGGCATTTGACATTTAGGGGTTTGTGGGTATGATGGTAATAGCTGAACAAATTTTAGTGAGAGCCCTGGAAACTTCACAGTGAATCCCCCGGGTGGGAAGAAATGCTAATTATAAAGCATCGAGCCAGCAAGGAAACTTCAGTGGCCAGACTAGCACAAGCTCCAGAGACATTCAAGTGCACCTGGCATCCCTGCCTCACAGGCTACCTGTCACACACCTAAATGAATACAGGAGACAGGGGCCAAATTGTGGCTGGGGACTCTCCTGGGGACTGCTGCTGAGCACCTATAACTCCCACTGAATTCCCAACCTTGAAAGGACTCATGCAGATCTGAACATTGGTAGCTAAAGCAGTATGAAGTGAGAAATCCCAGACAGTAAATTAAGATTTTGGTAGCCTATCCAGTCTTCCATCTCTATCCCTCTGACCCATTCCCCCTTGCCCCCGCCCGCAGCTTCGCTTATGACTTCCAAACATTAGACTGGCAATTCATTTGCTTTGCCCGTTGACATTGTACCCTACACTACCATGTATATGATTGCACGCGCAGAGTTATAAAGAGTATGTCTGTCTGCATGGCATCAACCAGACCACGCACAAAAAGTCAGAGTCCTGATTTAAGTGTAGAGCTCACTCAATAAAACCCTGAATACACCATCCAAATATTTTGGTCTCCAAAAAGAAGCTGGTACAGATCAAGTTAAGTTTTGAATGAGTTATTACTTTCTATATATCGACCAGGAAGACCTGATCACAAAGATGTCCCATAATTACACAAAGACATCCCATATTTTTGGTCATTTTTAGGATGTTTCCCCAAAATTTATCTTGACAACTTTACAGCTTTGAGACTTGCACAATTAACCTGCCACATTCAGAGTGCGTTGCCTCTAAATTATTCCATTAGATGAATCAATTTGTTGCTCCAGTGTTATTATGCAAGAGGTACAGAGCACAGTGTAGCAAGTAGGCAGTTACTTGCAGCATGCATCTGGAAACGATAAACGATTGCTGGTTATAGCGGATGCAATTAAAAGCTAGAGTTTTTGCCCACAAATAAAATCAAATTGAACGGTCCTCCCCCAATAATCATACAGGAGCTAAATCAAATGAAAGCAATCCTGACTCTAGGTAGACTCAGACTTCGGCAGATACTCCAGGCAACTAAATTCCCTCCGCAAGGGATTCATAAGAGAAAGCTCTCCTGTTTGTCATGGAATATTTAACCCCAAAAGCTGAAAGCAAGGGTCTCTTGGCAGATTTTAACTTCAGACCGTGTAAGCAGCAGCCCTTCAGATAGCATGGCCCCAAACTGGTCAGGGCTTGGAATAGTCACAAACGTACTGAACTGACCCTGAACGGTGCAGAGATGCAACAGAAGTACGGCGTGCTCACAGTAGCCTGCGGCACCACAGAGAGGATCTTAGAACAGTTAATAAGCAGTTAACAGTTAAGCCTTGCAACTGTGTGCTTCTATATGCCCATTTTACAGATGGGGACACTAATCAAGAGACTAAATGGTCTCTCAAGGTCCAGTAAAGCTGTGGCAAAGATGAGACTGGAACCACCAACTCTAGACCCTACCTTTAATTACTTCTGACCACAGTGATCAACACACAGATACAACTCCCACTGAAGTATGTCTATAGGTAGAAAAGTGTGTATTATGCTAGTGATAAATCAGTGACTCAAAATGGCAGCTGGAGCTCAGAAAGTGTCGGAGATCAGAGAAAGATTTTCCTGTTCAGGAGGAAAACAGAAGTAATCTACTTAATGAAAATCAATTTTAGATGTTCCTTTATTATACCCTGTGGTCTGTGAAGTTCCTTCCTTTTCATGGTATTAAATGAATACTATGCAATTCCTGCACCAGTGATAGATTTTTCTTTAGTAAAGTAGTGAAGGTCTTAACTTTTTAATACAAATTATTCTTTGGGAATCCTCAGCTGATATTCAAACTGTTTAATTCAAAAGAGCTATATCTCCCATTCAGGAAACTTTACATGGCACTAATCAGACCCAGCTATTTTTATTATTAATGTACAACAATGCTAATCTGGTGTGACTAGACTCTTTAGCCAGAGTATTAAAGGCTTTTTTTCTCCCTAAAGTGGGATTTAGTCATAAAAATTAACATTTTTGCATAATCATCTTACGTACATTGCATTTGCTGAAGATTAACTGCAGGTTTTTTCACTTCTTAATAGCCACTAACCATCCATTTTTCATGACTCTCTTCTGATCCTCAATACAGACATTTGCCACTCAAGTATGGAACATTGCATATGAATGTGAAGCTAATGAGTATACACACACCAGCCACCTTATTTAAAAAGACACATTATGCATGTAGTCCTGTCTGTAGCTGATATACTTCTTATAATAAGAGAGAAAAGGACACACAAGCTTCTCTACCCAGGACCTCTAGAGTGCAGAGTGGCATTTTATAGAAACAGGACTGGCTGCTGTGGTTTCCTTGCTTTACCTCTGGCAGGTCCTGGCCTTAGGTCTATGCTATGTCAGGGTTCAGGGTAGTCTCATGTCGAGTTTAAATTATGGTTGTATGGGACCTCAGGCAAGGGGTTGGACTAGATCTGTGGTTCTCAGCCTTTTGCACCTTAAGTCCCATCATCAAAAAACTCTGTTCCCACTATGACGAAAACAAAATCTCACTCTTCCCAAGAAGTATATTTTTATGGTTATTGCTATAATTGTGCAAACAATTTTGATTTTTTCAAATCGGGCAATGAGTTGAAGTCCCGCCTACACGAACCACGAGTCCCACCGGTGGGACTCGTCCCACTGGTTAAGAAACACTGGACTAGATGGCCTCTAAAGCAGTGGCTGTCAACCTCTTTTTGTACCAGGACCTATTCGTAAACATCAGTGACCAGTCCCAACCCAGTGCCCCTCACTCCCAACCCACTGCCCTAGCCCCAAGGGGTGAGGGTGAGGTATGGGGGGCCCCAAGCAGCCCCTTGTAGCCTGGAACTCTGCCAGCCTGCAAGGGAAAAGCCACAGTTTCCCATGTTTTTCTCCTCTAAAGGAGAATCCATTTTTAAGTTTGTTCACAACCCTTTCATATATTCTTGCAACCCACTTTTGGGATGCGACCCAGTGGTTGAGAAACACCACGCTAGAGGTCTCGTTCAGCCCTACTTCTTTATGCCTTTCTATGACACTTATATACCTACTGCCATGGAGGCGCCAAACAAAGTCTGGTCTTTGGGGCCTATCTCAGTGGGAGGATGGAAGGTCTGGGCAGCCACCACTCCTCCAAAAACTCCTACCCAGACATATGCATCAAAGGTCTGGGTGGCCCTCATGCATACACCATGATCCAGAAGCATCAACAGTTGCCACCATTTGTGCAGGTTATGCAAAAAGTTGATCTTTTAAAGAGTAAATGCATTGCAATTCTTGATCAGACGCATGTAACTAACCTGTTTCTTCACTCCCTACACACTGGCTTTCTTTAAAATGGTGTAGTAGATGCCAGGGGACTACATGACGGACATAATACATGGAGTTGCTTGGGCATTCTCCATCAGAATAATTTTCCAGCTGAAAATATCCTGTCCGCAAAATCAAAAATTTGTATGAGAGTAAGAAAATTTGGCAAGAACCTTTGTCCAGGCAGGGAGCCAGGGCTGGGCTAGGAAGGGAGGAGATAGGCCTAAGCTCCCCAGCTCTCTACTGCTTGAAAGCTAGACTATGGACAGAGATGGAGCGCCTGGCTCTTCAGCAGCCAGAATGAGAAAGAAGTGGACAGCATTGGCATTCAGCCTCCAGCATTCAGCTAATGAGAGTCTTCAGAAGGGTACTCAGCAGATGGAAAACTCCATATTGGTCCTCCTAGAAACTTGAGTTTAATTCTGGAAATCCTTTCCCATACATCTTCTTTTTTTTTTTTTTTGCACATTTCACTTTTTGAATTCACTTGAGAGGGAAAAAAAGGCAAACGGCTGGCAATAAAAAGGGATAATTTCCAGATAATAAGAACTAAAATACTAATACACCTTTGCCGAGATGATTGCTGAAATAGCACTTCGCAGCAAAGGTTGAAATGGCACCTATGTAAGGTATCGAAATCCTGCATAACACAAGACACTGCAGTGTACACGACATCATATACCACGTGGACAGACGAATTTAAATTTTATCTAGGAGGACAAGGATCTTCTGTCACTAGCATGTATGAATACAGATACCAGCCTAAAAATGCAAACCCTACTAGCTCGGTGATCCTTAGGAGCCATTGTATATGCTGCAGTTTTATTTTTTAATGTAATTCATCTAAAATTCAATAGCTGACTTGGCAGTCCAATTCAGAAGATATGCATTGAAAGATGCTTTGCTTTCCCCATTTTAAAGAGAGATCATGCTGATCCTTTTTTAAATCTGGGAGGAAAAGCCAAAGATACACTATGTCACAGCAAAGCATTTCTCTGTTTTCCTGGAACTCAGAAAGTGCCTTAGGTGTCTGTCTTCCATTCGTTTCAGACATAAGCACCTTAATTCCTTCATCCAGAATTTAAGACAAAATTTTCTGGTACTTCAGATTGTAAAGAGAAGTTTCTGAATCTACAACATACTGGCCAAATTCAGAAGTACATACTGGTGAAGACAATGAGTGAAATGTCAGTCGCATTAAATTGATGAGTTTTGTCATTCACTTTGATGAGTCCAGGGTTTTCCCTAATCTCTAAAGCCAGAAATATGTTGCTTTGCTCCCTTGCTTATAAAGCAAATGCCAGGGGCACTAGAGAACAATGAGATTGCTTAACCAAGTCATCCATTTTGCTACTACAAATCTCAACATCATGTGCAAATGCTACGCAGAAGTTCACGTCTGTGTAACCATTGTTAAGGGAAATAAAAATCAGTTAGCTTTGGTAGGTGAGGCCTGCTTGTACTGATGAGATACAACATTTGACTCGGTGGTACTTTTTAAATCTAATTTTCAGTCTTAATTTTGGCTAATATGGTGTGACAGCTTCTAATATGATCAATCTTTTATACCCTAATGACGACAGCTAACACTAATTCAAGGTGATTCTAATATGCTGGGAGGAGATAAAGCTTTGCTGATATGAGACGAGATTCTGAGCATCTTTCAGTGTTCATCCCAAGGACCAAATGCAGAGAACAGTCCAGCGGGAGTAGATTTTTACAAGCTATTTAGGCTTCTACCTTCCATTGATTTCATATGGTCTTTATACTTTTAAGCCTCTGATTCAGGAAGACATTGGTGTCTATGGGGCTTGAAGTTTGACTTAATTTCCTCCATAAAAGAGAGACCTCTATTCTGCCTAGTTAGAAGTGATACTCCACAAATCCAGCCAGCAAGTATCCAGACTTGCTAAAATGAAGCTATTAAAGGAGACTTTTCTATTGATTTGCTGCAAGCAAGGTGCAAACATTATCTACACAATCCTCATGGCAGCTGAATGAGGTCAGTTACCTCACCCAAGCTATATGGTAAATCAATGGGCAAAGCCAAACTGAAAAATCAAGATCCTGGATTTCACTTCTGTGAGAGCAGTTAACTAGAACTTACCATCTGGAATGTGCAAGTAGCTTATTTTTTAATAGAAATAGGTATGTTTTTCTCCTGCTTCATGCTCTAAGCCATGATTAAAAAAAATAAGACCATTATCGGGACTTTATTTGAACACAAACTTCAGCAGAAGTTTGTAGAAGCAAGACTTGTGTATAATCAGGCCTAAAAGCCTTGGCCTGCTTGCCTTTAAAGGTAAAAACCCTTTGGATTTCATCTAGAAGTCAGAAAGGACCATTATGATCCCCTGCTCTTACTTTAATGTGGTATGACCATCTAACATCATCCAGTAATTTCTGCATCACATCTGTAACTGCTGCTGAAGTAAAGTGTGTTTTTCTCATCCAGACAAGGTTCTTTGGGTAAATCTGATATCTTTTATTAGACCAACTCAAATAATTGGAAATATTTGACTTTGCAAGCTTTTGGGTACAAATACTCTTTGTTTTCGTACCTGAAAGTTTGCAAAGAAGAATTTTTCCAACTATTTGAGTTGGTCTAATGAAAGATATCAGATTTACCCAAAGAACCTTGTCTGCCTATGTCCTTAGATCAACATAGCTACAAACTATACCCCTTTTTCTTATCCAGCCATCTAGTCTGGATGTAAGGATTTCAAGTAAGCTCTTTAGTCAACAGTTCCAATGGTTAATTCCACTTGTTATTATAAATCTGCATTGTATTTTGTCTAGCCACTGGATCTCGTTGTACATATGACTTCTAGATTAAAGAACTTCCTACTGATCAGAAATCTTCAGTCCCTATACATATATATATATAGTTTCATAGCTGGTCAGGTCGGAAGGGACCTGAGCAGATCATCAAGTCCAACCCCTTGCCATGGGCAGGAAAGAGTGCTGGGGTCAAATGACCCTGGCTAGGTGGCTGTCTAGCCTCCTTTTATAGACTCCCAAGGTAGAAGTAAGCACCACTTCCCTTGGGAGTTGGTTCCAGATCCTAGCTGCCCTGACTGTGAAGTAGCACCTCCTGATGTCCAGCCTGAACCTACTCTCAGTCAACTTATGGCCGTTATTCCTAGTTACTCTGGGTAGTGCTCAAGGGGACAGGGTCTCTCCCATTCCCTGCTGGCCCCCCCTTGGCAAGTTTATAGATGGCCACCAGATCCCCCTCATCCTTCTCTTGTGAAGGTTGAACAGGCTCAGGTCCCGTAGCCTCCGCTTATAAGGCCTGCCCTCCTGCCCCCTGACCATGAGAGTGGCCCTCCTCTGGACCCTCTCAATGCTGTCCACATCCCTTCTGAAGTGCGACACCCAGAACTGGATGCAGTACTCCAGCTGTGGCCTGACCAGTGTCGCATAGAGGGGGAGGATCACCGCCGTGGACCTGCACGTGATGCATCTGTGAATGTATGACAAGGTGCGGCTAGCCCTACTGACGGCGTCCCCACACTGCCGGCCCATGCTCATCATGGAATCAATGATGATTCCAAGATCCTTTTCTGCCTCTGTGCTAACTAGAAGGGAGTTCCCCAGCCTGTAGGTATGGTGCTGGTTCTTCCTCCCCGGGTGCAGTACCCTGCACTTGTCAGTGTTGAAACCAATCCTGTTCTCATCCGCCCACCCCTGTAACCTGTCCAGATGTAGCTGTAGCCTGTCCCTCCCTTCTAGCATGCCCACCTCTCCCCACATCTTTGTGCTGTCCGCAAATTTGAACAAGGTGCTTTTCACCCCCTAGTCCAAGTTACTGATAAAGATGTTGAACAGTGAGGGCATAAGGACCGAGCCCTGGGAGACCCCACTGCCCACATCCCTCCAGGTCAAAAATGACCCGTCCACCACCACTCTCTGGGTGCAGCCCTCCAGCCAATTTGTGACCCATCTGACTGTGTAGGCATCAATGCCACAGTTGTCTAGTTTTTTTAATGAGAATGGGGTGAGAGACAGTGTCGAAGGCCTTCCTAAAGTCCAGAAAGACTACGTCCATCATGACACCTGCATCCAAGGATTTTGTGATCTGGTCGTAAAAGGCAACCAGGTTGGTCTAACAGGACCTGCCTCTAATGAACCCATATTGGTTGCCCCTGAGCATAATCTCCCCTCGCAGATGTGCTCCTAGATACATTTTCTCAAAGATCTTCCCCAGGACTGAGGTAAGACTAATGGGTCTATAGTTACCTGGGTCCTCCCTCCACCCTTTTTTGAAAATGGGGACCGCACTGACCTTTTTCCAGTCTTCTGGCACCTGGCCAGAGCACCATGAGTGCTCGTAAAGCTGCGCCAGGGGCCCTGCAATGACCCCTGCCAATTCCCTCAGCACCCTGGGGTGGAGATCATCTGCACCTGCTAATTTGAACACGTCCAGCCCCACTAGAAGTTCCCTAAGTAGGTCCTCCCTGACCCTAGGCCTGGCAGTTTCTCCCCTGGGTCCATCTGGAATCCCAGTGGAAGAATTAGATTATGGTTTAAAGCAAACCAGCCCAGTGCTTAATCCTCAACTTGTATTCAGTGCAAGTGTTCTCTTGGTTCGCAAAACTAGATCCTTACCAGTGAATGTTAAATAGCAATCTGAGCAAAATTCATATTCAGAAATGCTTGTCTCCAGTGCTAAGCATTATTGGAAATTGGTTCCAGCTGCAAGAATGTGTGTGTATGTGGTTCTTTTCTATTTCTTCTGATAATACCTGGAAAGGAGTAGATGGGACAAGAAATGGGGTATAGATGCAGTTTGCCATTTTTTTAATATCTTGTGTACACAAGATTTCCCTGCAAGTTAGCTATTATCATTAAATCAAATGCATGCAGACATGCTTTGTGTCTGTATGTGGATAAAGCAACTGCATGGATCCAGTCACAGCTGTCACAAAAACATCTTCTCCATTGATCATCCTCTGATAAGCCAGGCTGAAATAATCTGGCCTTGCTCCCATGTACTCACTGAAGCACCGTAAATTGAATCAAAAGTAATGTGGCCTTTCTGGCCAAGGTATGCAGCGCTTGAAGGAGTCTCTGCCAGTGCTAATTTGCAAAGTTCACATATAAAGTCCTTTCACACTTTTTAGTCTTATCTCTGGAAGTGCATATTTCAATGCAGGGACTGCATCATGTTCAAGAGATGAGATGTGTGCTAATATATATTTCCACCAATCACATCTTAGCTTTATCTCAGATAAACTAAAGAAACTGAGGGTCCTTATTGCACATGGCAGACATTTTTTGAGAGCTCAAATTTTTCCTGGAGTTCCTTTTGAAACCTGGCTTATCAGAGGATGATCAATGGAGAAGATGTTTTTGTGACAGCTGTGATACTGGATCCATGCAGTTGCTTTATCCACACAGACACAAAGTATGTCAAATCCTGCATGCATTTAATTTAATGATAATAAGTAACTCATAGGGAAATCTTGTGGGGTACACAAGATATTTAAAAAATGGCAAACTGCATCTATACTCCATTTCTCGTCCCATCCACTCTTTTTCAGATATTATCAAAAGAAACAGAAAATAAGCACATACATATACCTTCTTGTCAGGTGGGACCAATATCCAATAATGCTTAGCAAAGGAGACAAGCATCTCTGAATATGAATTTTGCTCAGATTGCTATTTAACATTTGCTGGTAAGGACCTAGTTTTGCAAACCAGGAGAACACTTGCACTGAATACAAGTTGAGGATTAAGCACTAGGCTGGTTTGCTTTAAACCATAATCGAATTTACAAAGACAAAAGGTTATTTTGTAGTGTTCATTGTAATAGAAACTCAGACAGAAAACCTTAAGCTTTATATGCTATAGCTGATTTGCGGCCATTTCCAGAACTAACTTCACATGTAGACCTAACAAATTCAATGGCACTACACCAATGAATAGGCCTACCTAAATGAGCAACTCTTAGCACAATGAAGCTATACAAGGCACTTCTAGTCATGGTTTGAATAGGCTTCTCGACGGTTTCTTGAAGATCAACTGGTTAGGCACTTGGTATTAGAAGCCTGTGAATCACTGACATTTGCCTTCTCTCCCGGAAGCATAACCAGCTATTCTTCGGAGGTAATTACAAACGCAAGCAATAATCCAACAACAAAATCTTTCTTCCTGGTTGTCAGTAACCAGTACAGCCATGGCTGCCTTCTGCATTTTTTCACCCTGGAAGTAGTTTGCTAGGGGACAAAGGCTAGTAAACACCAGGAATTTAAGTACTTGCCCTCCCTTCTAAAAACTGGCACGCAAGCCACCCTCGTGTATTACGGTGGTCTATTATAACGTCTGCAGCCTGTTTCCACTCTTCCTGCTCACCACCAACTATCTTCCTTTAACTTCATGGAATCCTACATTGCACATTTTTCTCTTAGTGGGCAGAGACTCCACACTTTGGTCCTGTCAGGCTCCCTGGATCCTTAAAAAAAAAATTCTTACACCATTTACCTCTTTTTTACCGAGTCACGGTAGAGGAGACTTATGAGCATACATAAACAGGGTCCAGGAGATGGTTGTAAAAGATGACAGCAAGGAATGAAGAACTATTTGTATTTTTGAACCACCTGAGGCCCTAACCCAGATCAACATCCCCTTGTGCCAGATACTGCACAGATGCAGATTAAGACACAGGCCCTTAAAGACTTTGCAATCCAAATAGCCAAAACTGGGAGGTCATGGGTAGACCTAGGATGGGAAACAGTGGTATACAAAGATGCAGCTTCCTTTGTGGTCATACAATAGGCAAGTGGGTAACAGAACCCATGTTTTATTACCCTCCTGACAAGTAGACAAAAGACTCTCTCTTCTTAGTGGTTGCTACTGGAGGAAACTTTATAGTGCATAAGTGATGGTCATACCTGCCCGAGATTTTTCCACCATCAACCATGAGAAAACAATCTGCATCCCTAAGTGGAAATGAAGCCCTTCCATTTATTCACATGGGAATCAATCAGGCCATGGCTCAGGTATGCCATTTCTTCTCTTGCTGTTGTAGCACGACTGAGTAGGAATGAAGGGTAGAAGGATATCTGTCTGCCTTTCTGCATAACCAGATTTGGACAGGAGAAAAAGGCCTAAACAGTCAGAAATCTAAGGAGAACAAAATGGCTAAATGTTGAGTAAGAAAAAGCAGCAAGCTAATCTGAGCAAGTGGCGGGAGCTGAAGCTAGCAAAGAAAAACTTCTTTAAAAACAAGCATGAGACATATGGGACTAGTTATAGAAAAAGCTAAGACTAGCTGGGAAAAATAACACTGCGTGCACTTTTCATAATAAATTAATGTTAAAGAAATAGTTAACATGCTGAAGAGCATCAAGAAGGTTTTATTCTTAAGCTTACCAGTTGATTTAACTGAAGGTAACACCACATTACTCATTTTAGCTCCCGTTAAAAAATGCAAAGCAATCTACTGAATAACATAACAAAGCTCTTCTGGTACAATCAAAGTACCCACTTTTAACTAGTAAACATCTAAAAAGGAACTATGGAAAAAATAGAAGCTCACTGTGTGTTTATGTTATTTAATTTAGTCTTTATTTAATTTATTCAATTTCCATCAATTCAAAATACTGGAAATATTTGGACTGCCTTTCGGTATTTCAGTAATATCTGGTCACTCTTCCAAATGTTTACTGTATATCTAACCTCTATCTAAAACTTAACCATAAGTATTATGATGACAATAGCACAAGAAAATTAATTTAGTTACTCTGTCTGCTTTGCTTATTCATGTATTACTGTTGTCATTTACTTTTCTGAGAATATTTATTATATATCTCCCTCTTCCTATAGTGGAAAAATGGGTTTTACTGACTAAGGGATTACATCATAACAGCATTAGATCTACTGAGCACCAACTTTCTTCTGCTCCAATACCAACCTCAAGTTTCATGCCAACAGCATGGGGTGCAACTAGAATTAGGACAAATCATTGTCTTTAAGGGGTGAACTGTGCACATTCAGTTTTAATCTGAAACACAAAATGAGCCCAGCAGCTCAGTCCTGATAAAGAAATATTAACAATTTTATAAAGTCAGGGTAATCCCTACTTAAACAAAGAAATCCCAAGTAGGTAGTCATACAAAGATGCAAAAGAATGGTTGATAAGGTTGTAACTCGGCCTGTTGCAGAGTGGGACAAGGAAGCTCTTGATAAAAAGAGCAATTACCAATGATGACATGACCTAGAAGCGTGGCTCTCACCCAGCATCTCAACAGTCTTAGGTCCAAACACTGGCTATTCCTCATAAAGAAGTTAAATTCTCTGTGTCCACAACCTGGATTCAAGTCCAGACTTCCCCTCCCACCGTCGCAATGGCAAACAATAATGAACCACGGGAGTGTTGGCACTACTTTGTTATGTTGGGAGAGCTTGCCCTAGGTCACCCAACTTGAAACTGGCCAAAGCTGGGAACTGAAGACACCCGAATACAGGTTTGTATCACCAGGAAGTCAGAGAGGATCCAAGGTTCTCAGCTGGGCGAGGCTGACAGCTGGAAGAAGCCACAACATAAAGCACCGGAGAGCCACATGGACCCAGGACAATAAATAGGACGCTATGCAGTATCCAAGACAGCCAGGTGTTAGAACATAATGAGAGAGGCCATTAAAGTTTTCACCTTTGGTTTTGTCTGGATGGCGGATGACCACGGTCATTTTATTAAACTGCTTGTTTTAGCAGGTGGTTACATTCGTAAGCCTAGTTCAAGGGTAATATGTGTGATGTAAATTGAACTTCTTCCCCTAGATCTGCCACAGTGGAGAAAGGCCTGTGACTGCCAGCATTTTTTTTTCTATCTGGAAACCAGCTTCAAGTGTAGTTTTCCATAATCCCATGAGGCTTTCAAAGGATTCAGCAGGATGCCTCCAAAATGCCCCAAAGAACAAGCAGCTTGAGATTCAGCCTGGTTCTGTAAAGTCTCAAACTTGCTTGACAAGAGCTTCTCCTTAATAACCATGGCTGAAACAAGTAGGGAAGGTTGTTGCGGCTATTAAACTCCTTGTGTGACAGTTTGGAAATCCATGCACAGAGTTCACCAGTTTATAATCTATAGGCTGTAAAAGTCATATTTTGCCTTAGGCATTTTTTCAAATGCCGATGGCTGCTGGCAGAATAGTTTTCTCCAGAGAGAGGTGATAGGGATTCAGGCACATTTAACTTGAAACTCCTCTGAAGCTACTTCTAGGTGAAAGAGCATGCTCCAAAGACACGAGAAAAATCCAAGAAATGCTCTCTCTAGTAGACTATGTAGGAAAGTTCAATTAAATGGACGCACATGTATAAAAGATAGAACTACACAAGCCAGGGGAATACCTCCCTGGGTGGGAACACTGGACTAGGAAACTTAGGAGCTGGTGTCATTCATATTCAGTGACTGGCATTCCAGTGACAATTTGCAGTGACATACCAGAAAGCCATACAATCCCTGATGAATCTCTGAAATAGTCTTGGCAATAACTGTCCTCTACTCTGATTGAGAAGACAGAACAGAGCCCTCATGCTAGACGTGCACTCATTTCTTCTCCCAGGAGCAGAACGTGCTGAATTGTCCCTGGGAGCAGATGTGACTGCAACAGAGGCCCGTGTATAACCTGAGCTCCCTGTCCTATCCACTCATTCAGAGAAGAGGAAAGTTATCGCAAAGACTATTTCAAAGCAATATACCTTTTAAAGTTGTATGCCTTCCATCGCTGGCTGTAGGACCTGTGCAATTAGCCTTTTACATTGCTGCATGGCTGCACTCCATTAAGCATTCTCTTCTGTAAATTCAAGAGAAACCACTCTCTACAACACCTATTAACAGTGCACTATTTGTGACAGATGGCATGCAGAGATGGGGTAACAGGCAACTCATAGTGAAATACAACAGCATCCATATTACATTTGTTTTAACAAATATTTGTTTTACTGCCCAAAATAATAGTGCTTGAAATTATAAAGATCAAAACGATCATCTCAGCCTTTTAAAAGATCAATAAAATGTATATTTACTAAAGTTAATAAAGCATTCATTGTATGAAGTGTCAGGAGTATTTAGTTTCCATGCATTCCACGTGAATATTGACTTTTGAACTATAGAGACATAACTTTATTTACTGTAGTAAAAGTGTATTAATACTGATTTATTTAAACACTTTACTGAAGTGGCAGTTCCGTTTAATCAAATACAAAACTAATTGGGTTATGTTTGATTTAAAAGTTTGAGATCCCAACTCTAAGATTTGTTAAAGGCTGAATCTAGCAAAGTTAAAATCATTAAAAATTTATATTATGTAGTGGGGCTATGCTGACTTTTCTGGCAAATTTCCAAGAAGCAGACCTTTTAAAAGACTAATTGTCTGTGACTATGTAATTCCCAAAGCTCTCTGCACTTTGTGCCATTGACTTGCAAATACCAAGTTAGAGCAGTGCTGAAAGCATCTGCAGAAAAATATTCCTAAGCTGTTGAAGAGAGAAAAACATAGCGGGGGGGGGTGGTTAGCGCAAAACTGCATATTCCACAATCAATATGCCGATGCCAACTGGCATTACACTACTCTTGGAAGTCCTAAACCTTCTTTTCAGTGGCCCTCAAAAACTTTCCCCACCAGAGACCAAGTCTGGGGGGAAGGGAGGGAAGGCACAGGGGGGAAAGAGAAAATAATGATTATATTTTTGAAGGAAAGACCCCCCCCCAAAGAGAACCACCGCAGAAATCTATCCTTTAAAAAACAGAGTTGAAAGACATGGGGAGCAGCAAGAAGGCACCATGTGGCATGGGGTAATGGAGGACAGCGGGGATTGCTCCCCATGTGGGGTTTTTCCGGGGTGGGGGGGTTTCTTAAAGGGCTGGAGCTGGCCTGGGTGGGGCACCTGTGGGGGGCCTGGGGCTGCAGCGGGGGGGGTTGGAGGCTTGTGCAGAGTCAGGGATCGCTCCCTGCCCAGCAGCAACCAGTGAGCACCAGGGCTTTTTTTAAAGTACTGGGAGCTGGGGCAGGTGGGGGCAGCCATGGGGTTGCTGGGGTAGGGGGGGGTCAGGGGGCCTGGCAGGTTTCCTCCATGGTCCCCTCCTCCTTCTACCAGCCTCCCCTGCTTCTAGTACCTGCTCTGGGTTGGCTGCAGCCACCGGGGACCACCCAAATCATGAAAGCTCTGAAGATTCAGAGAGCTTTGAATCGATTCGGACCTTTAAATTGGTCCCCTGATTCGATTCGGATTCAGAGATTTGGCCACCGAGTCGGGCCGAACATCCTCCGAATCGAATCACCACCCGGAGCTTCGCACAGCCCTAGAAGCAAGTAGTGTAGCAGAATAGCCCTGCATGTAGAAGGTGCTGACAACTAGATAGGGCAGAGAGAAACTTCGGACTGCCTCAGACATACCGGGCTGGTCTTCACTCACTACTCTAGTTTTGCTGGCATAGCTGTGTCAGCTAGAAGTGTGAAAAAAAGAATCACACTTCCTATCTGATGCCAGCAACATTAGTAGTGTGGATCCAGCTATGCCAATGATGTTTTTGTCTTATGCGACTTGGGCAGGTGGCATAGCTCCAGCAGCGAAAAATGCCCAGCTGCCTTCTGCCAGAGTATGCTGCATCTCTACCGGGGGGAGCTTTGACAAACAGCTAGGGCACCACTGCAGTGCTGGGTAAGGCTCTGTAAGGGTTTGCTGGACAACTGAAAATGCTGATGGGGTAGCAAATTCCCACAGCTGAGAAAGCACGTGAATATAATAGTGCCTGAGCATTTAAGAGCACTTTCCTTCCAACATATCATACCGCGATGTTCATTGAGGCATTGTGTCAATCCCTTTGTTTTATTCTCTGACTTTGCTCTGTGCCATCTGTATAGTTTCTTTCTTTTTGCCTTCATTCTGCTGAATACAACTGCAGAAAACTAGAACGCCACATGAGAAGGATGCGTTATGAGACAAACTCTCTCTGCTGGAAGGAGTGTGTTTGGGCCTGAAAGCTTGCAAAGAACAATTTTCCCAACTATTTAGTTGGTCTAATAAAACATACCAAATCTACCCAAATAACCTTGTCTGCATTATGAGACAGGGCACTTCAGGAGGTAGGAGTTTACTTCAAAACATCTAAAAGACACATCCTCTGCTTGTAGAAACCAGGGTAGAAACCAGGTAGAACCAGCCTCTATTGGTAGAAACCAGTCCACTGACTACTACGAATGGCATCCAAACAGCAAACGACTGGTTTTGCTGAAGCTCTGCTGTTTTACACCAATTCAGTACCTGACCTTGAGTAAATTGCTTGCGACTGAGATGGATTGCTGGGTGTTAAGACTGGGCAGTTGCTTTGCACTGCCCAATACATTACACTGAAGATACTCCTTGTGTTCCAGATCCAATTATCATCTTTCTCTCCGCCTCTCTCTCACACGCAGAGGTGTGAGGACAGAATAATAGTTGGATCTGTGACCTGCGAGGTCACTCTGTAGTCAAGCGTTAGCTGTATGAACAGAGGAGCTGCCAAATTTAAATAAACAAAAGCTCTCGTTAGGGTAAGACAGGCAGAGGCAGAAGCATTCACACTTAATTACTTTTAAAATCTTGTCTCAGGAGCAGAAACAAGACAGCAGTGGAAGCAAAAGCAAACTACCACATCTAAGTAAACAGTCAAAATCATCAGCTGGAAGGAAATCTGTTCTGTTGACTTGAATTTTTCGTAACATTTTTCTCATGTTAAGGCAAAAGTGTGGACTCAAGCTGTATTACACCCACAAATAGAAGACAGTTAAATACAAAACCTGGCTAATGCTTCTTGATTTTTCCTTGAAAATCATTTTATCTGCTTTTTTCTATTGTAAAGAAAACTGTATTCCTAATAGTGTAAGGAATTACAGGAAAGCCAAGGCTGCAACTGAACTCCAGCTAGCTTCAGGCATCAAGGACAACAAAAAGTCCTTTTTCAGATATGTGGGGAGCCGGAGGA
>NW_017728924.1:3620925-3653910 GCF_001723895.1 Crocodylus porosus | reverse complement strand
TCGATGATCTCCCGAGGTCCCTTCCAGCCCTAATGTCTATGAAATCTATGAAATCTATGAAATGTATGAATATTCTGAAATGCTCCCTGCATTTGGTGGAGGTTGTCCCCAAATGGTGCAAAAATGCAAAATAGAGACATTTTACTGAAGTGAGGAGCTCTGAAAAATATCAATATGCAAGACTGATATGAACAAGGAAATGAAAATATTTGCCTTGTTTTCGCTGAAACTGAACACTTAATATTGCCAATGCAAAATCCAAACAAATAATTAGCTCCAGATTATCAATTTAAAATGAAATGTTTCATTCCAAAGTTTTCAGGAAAAAGAAAATGGAACTGTGTCAAAAGTGAACATTCTCCAAAATATTTGCTGTCTATCAAACGCTGTTAAATGCTGTTACTTCTATTAATGCTGTCAGATTTTTTTTTCCCAATTGAACACTTTTGATCCAGTCTACTAAGAGGACACTAATCACACTAAACTCATGTGGATGTGTGTCTTTTCCAATTAAGCAAAGCACATTTTTTTAAATTGGACAACAAACAAACAAAAAATAACAAAACCCTCCTGTTTGCACATAACTATGCTCATGTTTATGATCACGTATATATTAATTAGAAGAAACATCCTCAAAATGCTCGGGTGAGCAAAAACCTATAAATGTGAACACTGAATAATGAAATTCTGAAGTCATCTGGAAATTCAGAAATATTACTTTTGCGGTACTTAATAAACTCTGCTTAAGGGTCATAGACTGGAATCATAGGAAAGAAGGGCTGGAAGTGACTTCCAACGGTTATTCTTGTCCAACCTGCCCCCAGAGGCAGGATCATCCCTTTCCAAACCATCCTGTACAAAACCCTGGTAACGTCACAGCAAAAGTATAGTCACGCTGTCACAGAACTGGGACTCTGAATTCTTATATCATAACTGGCATTAGCTTTTGTCTCTCACAGCACTTCTGCTCGCACTCCCCTGCTCCCTTGCTTTCCTACGCACTGAATTCTAACCACTCACTCCACTTTATTCTCTGCTCGCCCCACTCCTTTCACAGCACCTGATGAAGAGAACCGGGTTCATGAAGGCGTGTGCTCTCTCTAGGTATCTTATTTTGTTAGTCTATAAAGATGCACCGCTACCCTGACTTCTGACTAACACAGCTAATTACCTCTCACAAGACATAACACGCTAACCAACAACCAGTAAAGCAGGAGGGCAATAGCTGCCCATGCCCTGCTGCTGTGAGGTTTAGTAAAACATGCTCAAGAGACCCAAGGATCCCTGACACACCTCCTGCTAAACCCCACAACAGGAAGGGGCAAAACACCCCACAGCCTGTACGAATCTGACCATGTAGTGAAATACCTTCCTGGCCCCAGATATGATGATTGGTTTGACTCTGAGCAGAGGGGCAAGACCTTCTAGCCAGGAACTGCCAGGTTAAAGTCCCAGCAGGATCACTGGCACACTCCAGGCAAAATCCACTGCCTTGGCTGTAGCCAACACCAAATGCTTCTGTGGAAGGTGAACCCACCCCCCGCAAGGAACGCTGACATGTACAGCAACAGGAAGGAGACACAAAATTCCTTCCCAGCCCTGAGTAGCAACTAGTAAATCCCAGAAGTGTAGCAAATACCTGTAGAGCACAGGCTTAGCTACTCCGAGATCGTCCGTCACCATCGCTTGTCCAACCTCTTCTTGTAAGCCTCCAGTGATGGCGCTCCCACAACCCGCTTGGCAGCCTATTCCACTGCCGCACTAACAATGAAGAATGACTCAGTCTAACAGTTTTTTTCTGCTATCTAGTCTAAACCTACTTTGCTGCAACTCCAAGTCACTGGTCCATCCTGATCTTTATGCCAGACCCTAGGCTCGGGATACTAGTTTAAAGGAAACAATATGTAAACTCTTTTATTCAAAGAACTGCGTATAGTCTCTTTATTCAAAATGTCCAAAATTAAATCTGTAAGTTAGTAAATTAGTGTATATACACATGGGTGGATCCAGGATTTCAAAAGGGGGAATGCAAAGGGGGGAAATAGTGCTTCAGGGGTGGCTTCAATCCCTTGTCCCCCTCCTCTCCAAGGCAGGCATACTACACTGTGGGAGCAGTAGCCCAGGACTTTTAAGTCCTTGAATCAGGGAAAAAAATCCTCCCCCCCCCACAGCCTCGTCTTTTGTCTGTTCTCTGCAGCACCTCCCTTCCCTACCTCACCCTCTCTACTTTCTCCTTTTGGTGCAGGAAAGGGGCAGGGAGATCTGCCTGCTGCTGCCATTGCTATCCCAGCCACACCTGCCCAACTCCAGTGGGGGCTGCAAGGGGCAGCTGCACAGGGAGCCAGGTTTGGTCTGAGACAGTGCCTGCTCTCGAGCTGGTGGGGAACACCTTGGGTGGACTGGACAGAGAGGGGAAACCTGCTCACGGCTGCTGCTGCTGCTGTGTTCAGCTGAGCCCAGCTCCTTGTGCAGCCCAGCTGGAGTGGCTCTGGAGCTCTCCCTGTCACTGGGTCAGCCAGGGACAGCAGCAGGGCTGGATAGGGAAGGCATACTGAGGATAGAAGCAAGGAAGGGGGTGCCAATACTGGTGGTAGATGGTCCTTACTTGCTTTGGGGATTTAAATTCCAGGCCCCCACCCCCCCAGCTAGTGCTCCTGCAACATGTTCTGAAGTGGGGGGTGGGAGGGGAGGGTGTGCAACTGCACTCCACTACGGATTTATCCCCAGATAGACAGGGTGGGCCTAAAATATTTCTTGGCAATAGAGTCCATTTTGCTACATCTGGATACAGTTCTAAAGATTCCATAAACTCTGGTCAACTTACTAGATTTCATAGACATTAGGGCTGGGAGAGACCTCATAAGATCGTTGGATCCAGCCCCCTGCCCCAAGGGCAGGAAGTCAAATCACCCCAGCAAGATAAGCATCCAAGCATTTCTTCAAGGTATCCAGAGTAGGTGCTTGCACCACTTCTGGGGGGAGTTTATTCCAGACTCTGGAGACTCAGACAGTGAAGAAGTTTTTCCTTCTGTCCAGCCTAAAACAGTCTTGCAGGAATTTGTGACCGTTGGACCTTGTCATCCCCTGGGGTGCTCTGGTGAACAGGTATTCCCCCAGATCCTGGTGCACACCCCGATGCACTTGTTAGATTCAGATCCAGATAGAAACTCCTGGACTTGAGTCTAACTGTAAATTAAAACTCAAGTTGAGCTTCCCTGCTTGAGTATGGATTCTATACATGATAATTTAATGTCACTTCAAACCCATGCCAGCTGAGACACTTCAGTGTTTATGAATCATTGATGTCACACAGCGGAATCTATCTAAAAATTAATTCACGGCCCATCATGTTGAGAAAATCATGCAAATGTGCACTTGAAGGATTTGCTAAAATGACTTTATCATACAGATCAAGCCGCAAGTATAAAGAGCTTTTAATCCAATATAAAGTTTTAATGAACTTTAAAATTGTATACATTTTTTCTTTAAACTTCAGTATTTTTCTAGTTTTCAGAACCGAACACAGTAGCTTTACAAGAAGGCAAGGAAAGCAGCAAGTGCAAATGAGCAGTCCCTACTCGCTGTTAGAAAAATAAAATTATTTGGAACATAATGGGCAAAATTCAACCTCCTTGGACCAAAGCCTCAGTAAATAAATGTTCAGTGCAATTAACTTATAAACTGCAGCTTAGACTCATTTCCTATTCACCCTTCCAACAGACTACTGACTCCAGACTTAGATGACCTCATTAGCCCACTTTCTGCTGGCCTGCTTGAAAACAGTATGGTAAGCCATCTCCATGATACCCCACTGTATCACAACACTGCTAACTATTCACCATTCAAAGTGCTGAGCTAACAGAGGTATAATTAACATGAAAGGTTTTGTGTGCTCCCTGTAGATAAAAGGTGAATTTTACCGTAGATCATTTGGACAGTGAAAATTGAAGATGTACTCCTCAGTGGTGTCTCCGTTAGGAACTATGACCATTTGTGTAAAATTGAAAAACAAAACATTTTTTAAATGTTTCATTGTGTAAACATGAATAGGTTTTGGGTGCTTTAAAAGAGTGTATTAAAAAGAATCAGTTGTAACCACTCCAAATAAACTGTCACAATGAATTTTTTAACAAAAATCCTTTAGATAATTTTAAAATTTTCTTCCTGTTGAGTTGTTACAGTCCATCACATTAATGGTGATATAGGGAATTTCAAGATGCTAATTATAGAGAGTTATAACTTTTGTATGGTCGATGGAGTAAGTGCAATGAGGGCTTGGAAAAGTCCTAACACTGAAACTCCTTATGAAAGGTCTAAGCTCTTTGGGGCAGGACCCACATTTTTGTTTATTCTTTGTACATTAATTTTCTTGACTAGGAATTAAGGAAAATATAAGGAGTACACTTTCCTGAGAGGCAACATGGTCTAGCAGAGGGGGAAGCACACTGGGAGTGAAGAAACCTGAGTTTTACTTCTACCTGACCTTGAACAAATAACATCACCTCTGCTGCCTCAGTTTCCCAATGTCACCATTCCCTGCAGTACACTAAATACAGGCAGTCCTCGGACTTACGAGACAATTGGTTCCTGAAAACCATGTCTTAAGTCGAAACGTTGCAACTCAGAACCAATTTTCTCATAAGAAACCATGTTATAAATGGAGGACTGGTTCCTGAACCAAGGCCCGATACCCCTATTTTCACTAAAAATACCCAAGAATTTTGTACTCGATCAATTATAGATGAGTAATATAGCTACATCAATGTATTTATACTATAAATACGTTATGTTGTAACTCGAAACTTTGTAACTCAAAGACTGCCTGTGCTGGCAAATATTGTGGAATAATTGTCTGACCTTTCGGTTTAACATACATATATAAACACATGAAAACCTGAAGTGGTACACCTTTAGGTGAAATATTTAACCTGTTTGCTCCCTTGAACCTTTCAAGCATTTAACCACCCTTCAGCCCCGAAAATAATATGAATATAAATAGTCCCCAAAGTGACAATTAGCTTTTCTGCTAAGCTCCAGCATGGCATGCATTATTTAATGCCCTATAAACTCCATAAAAAGAAGGGACAGTTTTAGAAAGGCTGACAAAATCTTAATTACCATGACAGGGATTGCTGCACTCTAATTGATAATTCATGATGGCTTTAAAAATATAAGGAATCCCTCACTCCTCTTCATTTTTTGTACATTTCCTACTTATGCAGCCCACAGTCCCATGGCACATGCAAGTTAGTTTTTACTGATGCCAGAAATAAAGCTCCAGAGTGTAAGCAGATAATGGGATGTTATTAGTCCTACTAAAATGATGGGAGCATTTTTTACATTATCCCAACTGTTCCCAAACGCCGACAGATTGTGCACCACCAATTTAAAATGATACAACCTTAAATACTACCAGCAAAATTTTCAGTTCAACGTGGACCACTGGCAGGTCATCTGTGTACCACTGGTGGTATGCGTAGCACAGATGGGAACTGTTTCATTATTCCTTTAAAGGCCAAGCCCTACGAGGAGAGACTAGGGCACCTGGACCTCTTCAGCCTCCACAGGAGAAGATTGAGAGGAGACCTTGTGGTTGCCTATAAATTCATCATGAGGGAGCAGAAGGGAATTGTGGGGGGTTACAAGAAATAATGGCCATAAACTAGCAGAGAGCAGATTATTTAGACTGGACATTAGGAGGAACTTCTTCACAGTTAGAGTGGCCAAGGTCTGGAATGGACTCCCAAGGGAGGTGGTGCTCTCCCCTACCCTGGGGGTCTTCAAGAGCAGGTTGGATGGGCATCTGGCTGGGGTCACTGGAACCCAGCACTCTTTCCAGTCTATGCAGGGGGTCGGACTCAATGATCTATTGAGGTCCCTTCCACCCCTAGCATCTATGAATCGATGAAGCTCTGAGATAACTCAGTGACAGCTGGAACACAGGATAATAGTGATGAATTTTTCTTAGCAAGCTTTCAGGCACAAACACCTTTCGTCAGGTTGAGGAAACTTCTGCAGATGGTCTGTGCCAGCCATGCTTCCTTAGCCTGACAAAGGGTGTTTGTGCCCAAAAGCTTGCTAAGAAGGATTTTTCCAACTATTTAGTTGGTCTAATAAAAGATATAGGATTTACCAAAGAGCCTCATCTGCCTATGTCCTTAGACCAACACAGCTACAACCTACACCCCAGGATAATAGTGGTGGCATTCATTTGTGCTCATAACAAGTAAAATGGTGAACTGGGGACAGAATTTTCAAATTGTTCAATATTTTCCTGTTCCTGAAAGCAGTTGCCATTTTGGGGCCACTTGCTTAATTTTAACAGCAGGAAAATTAGACCAGTGGGGCATGATGGGGTGGGGGGGAGGGAAAATCAACTTTGGCAAGAATTTCTTTTGGTGCCTTTTGCAAGTAGAAGCTACCCAAAATACTGGGCTGTAAATAGAAGATCTTACCTATATTAAACCTCAAATCTAATTACTTAATTTTAAATGTTTTAAACTTCCATGCCTTCTACTTGGTAACCTCTAGTAGCTTTATAAACACTAATGAATTGCTATGTAAACTTCACTTCAGCCTTGCTTTGTTTTGTTTTTCTAAGGCATCTGCCACCCTGGTATCTAAGAACTCAACCACTAAAATTAGCACCTAGCGTGTGCGTGTCAAAACAGCGTGACTGAAAATGGGAAAAACAGGGCAGAAAATGCCCTGACCTGTAATGCTGCATAATGTTACACTATAAGATATGGCAGAGCTAGGAATGCAACATGCCTGAATAGGTATTTTGATAATGGTATGGAAATGAACAGGGCTGGGCCACAATTTTTTGGAGCCCCCTGCAAGAAATAGTTTTGAGGCCCCCTGCCCAGAAGAAGCCACTGGAGACAGCAATGGCAGGGGGGTGGCAGCCAAAGAAGCCGGTGGCAGCGGTGGGGGTGGCAGCGAGCAGCCCTGGAGGTGAAGGCGGTGGTGGGGGTGAGGGTGACGAGCAGCTTGATGCCTGGGGCCCCCTTAGCTGAAGGGACCCCTGCAGCCACAGCTTTCACAGTACAGGACAGGCCAGCCTTGGAAATGAATATGAAAGTAGCTTGGGCAACAATATTAATACCTGTGTCATGTCTCTGCCAACGTTGGTATCAACTAGGTGAGCAATTTTTTTCCAGGGAACGAGCCCCATTGACTTGAGACATCTGCAAAGTGCTTCTAAAAATTCCACCCTGAGCTGTAAGTCTGTGGATGGAGTAACAGGACTCGTAGCTCACAGGTTCAGGGACTAAGGGGCATTTAGGGACCACTCTGCCTAAGCTACTTGTCCCACGATGCCCACGGGCCACAGAGCTGCTTAGAATCTGTGCAGAAATAGATGCTGTTTCTCCAGCCAGTGTGCCATGTAGATACAACAGTTCCAGCCTGTGAGTTGTAGCTCTAATCTGTGTGTATCTACACTGGTATTTAGGTCAACATGAGGGTCAGCCTCACCCCACCTAAGACATAGCCTGACCTTTTTCATCTGTATAACATGGTACCTTGTATTCTGAAGCAAAGCTATCAAAACTGTGCATCTTTGCAAAGCCGGGTCCTTCTAGGAATTCGCCTGTAGACCCTACTTGTCTCTATTAACAGGCAGTAGAGAGAGGAAATGGATGTAGAAGAGCAGGATGATCAGAGACAAGACATCATGGGGATTGCAGCTGGAGGAACTCCTACTCTTAAGGTCTGCATGTCTGGGCAAATTCCAATGTACTACAGAAAGGGCCAAGTTAACAGGACAGGGGAAGCAGGTGAATCTGCCTGAAGGTCTCATGCCTGGCACTCAGCAGAGTTTGCATAGTGAGGAAGAACTGCGACCAAGGGTGGACAGTCAGCAGGTATGGGCTGCAAAACTCATCATAACTATTGGTCTAGACGAGTGCTTCCCAATCAGGGTGCCACAAGAGCCTTTGAAGGATGCTGCAAAGTATGAAGAGATAAGCAGGTAAGCGCAGTGATCCCCTCACCCCCACAACCCAGCCCCTCTGTGGGTGCCACTCATTTCACAAAAGCCATGGAGGGGTTGAGTCCAATGAGGACTGCCTCAGGTCCCAAAAGGTTGCGAACCACTGATCTAGACACAGCTTTACAGACCCTTTGTACCACTTCAGCTCCATTTTTTCTGTCCAAAAAGGTTGAAGTAAGAGCTGAAGATTTAACCCAGACATTTTTCAAAGGCAGAAACACACATTGACTCATCTCAGAGCTCACAAAGTGAACTTCTCTCATGTTTTCAAATCAACATTACAGATCCTACACATCCTTACTCCCAGCTCGGTGCCCAGTGAGCAGGCTATTTTATCTACTGATAACAAGCTACTCAAGTTTTGGAAACAAACTACCCACAGAACATGCTCCCAGCTGCCCCACGGTGCAGAGTTGGTCCATCCTGCCAACCGCACAATGCCAGCTCAGCAAGCGACAAGAGGCTTCTGCTCCTATAGAGAAGTCACCAGAAAGTGCTCACCAGACATGTCCATGCCTTCTTCTGACAGGCAAGTCCACTTTAACAGCTGGTGCCTCCCAGAATGCATCACAGGCCCTGCTGGAACATCTCGCATTGTGAAGTTATGGGAACACACTCGAACGGTTTTCCTGTGCTTGGGGCTTGTCATGAGGACCTCAAAAATGCTTGAAAATGCATCTTTTCTGCATGCAGCTGGACTCACAAACTTGCTGGGAAGGCAAAAAGCCCCTCCACAAAATACTGAATGTACCTATATAAAAACCTGTCTAGTGGCACTATATTTTCCTGTTTGTCAACGACTCTGCGTTAACTCCATTCTAAGATGAAGAGTTAAAAAATGGGGGGGGGAAAGGTGGCTTCCTATCTCTCCATCCTGAAAACTAAACTTTAGCTCTTTTCCACTCATGCATGATCACTGGCAGCAGTGACGCTACAAGCCCAGCTGTACCGTTATTTACAGCCACAAGCCAGAGATGGTCAATGGTACCTGGCTGTGTAACGAGCAGCAAAAATTGCCAACGTAGCGTGAACAGATCTGCTTATCGAAAAGAAGATCAAGAACATACTCGCACACAGCAATCAAGTCACCTCACAGACAGAAAAATACCAGGTAGCTTAAAGGCATAAAGAGGAAAGGCATAACAAGAACCAATGGCTGGAACTTAAGCCATACAACCATTTATTCAACAGCATTGATGATAAACTATTGGAACATGCTACCCAAGGAAGCAATGGATTCCCCATCTCTTGATATCTCCATTTCAAGTCTGGAAGCCTTTACAGGAGATATACATACCTTGCATGGAAGTGAGTGGGCTCAGTACAGGAATCTATAGCCTACAGTACACTGGAGGTCAGAGTTTCTCAATATACTGATTCCATCTAGCATTAACATCCATTTAATGGCAAATCTAAATTGGAGACAGAGACAGTGTTGAAAGGTGAGTGCAGGATACTATTATTAATGCTGCACAATAATGTTGCGTGTACAACAGAAAATGAAAACAAACCAAGACAAGGCACTTCTTCTAAATGACTTACGCTGTACAGACCCAGTTCTGTAAGACAGTGAGGTGCCAGGGGCCGTTAAATCTTACTGCATTTGACGGTAGTTACGAGTTGTCAAGTGCTTTCCACAGCAAGGCCTTAAAACTGGGAGAGACTTTAATTAAACCTTATCCAGCAGCATTGAACTAGGATTCAGGAAAGTGGAGTCTTATTTCTTACAGTGGCCTGATGGGTCACTTCATTTCTCTATGCCTCAGTTTTATCACCTGTGTAATAGGTACATAACAGTCACCACCCCGCTTTGGGATTTATTGATGAAAAGTACTATAAAAAAACCCAACACCTAACACTTACAAAAAAAAGCCTTTGAATGAATTTCAATTAAGTTCACAGACATTATTATAACTCGTGGTTCAGGTATTGTTCTTCATTGGCACATGCCTAAATAAAAAATAATCAATTTTAAATTTTTTTAAAAATGAATGATGGGGAAGTGCAATTAAAATCAACTAGAAAAACAATTATTAAAATGACTAAGAAATTTACCATTATAATCATTTAGGTTTTGGTCAGCTTTGCAAATATGGTCAATTTTAACACCACTACCAAGAGCTGTTAAAATTGTGTTTTGCTGAAATGTTTAGGATAAAAGGCCTAGACTGATATTGCTCATAAATTAAACATACAGCCTTCTAAATCCTAAAAAATGCATACAATTTAATATAATTGTGCTGAAAAGGCTTTCTTTTTTTTTGCTAAAGTTGATACTTCTAAATCTAGGTGGGTATAAAAGTTTCATTACCTAAATGATATGCTAATAGTTTGTGAATTTCATAAATTATAAGTAGAGGTGCATCAATATACTGGTCCATATTGGACTGGCACCAATAAAATGGAAATTGACATTATCAGCAATTAGCTTTTTTCGGCCAGCATAGCTGATAATGTCACCGATAAATCCCGTGTGTATGCATGCAGCCACAGGTGGCTCATCTGTGGGTGGGGGGGCGGCTCCCCCACTACTGTGCGCCCCCCTGGAAGAGGCATGTGCTCCCTGGATTTGTGTGCAGGGTGAGGGTGGGCTGCCCGCTTTGGGCTTAAGGCCAGGGGCTGCACCAGCCTCTTCCCAACAAGGGGGCTGGGCCAGAGCTGTGCCCGTGGTGGGCAGGGGCAGGGCAGGGCAGGGCAGGTAGCAGCACTGGGAAGGGACACAATGGGGTGGGCTATTGCCACCCCAAAATTCACCATAGCCATCCTGATGTCTCCTGTCCCAGCTCTGCCACCGCACACCCCGTGCACAGCCCCAGGCCAGCCTCCCCACTGGGAAGGGGCCAATGCAGCCCCTGGACCTAAGCCCACAATGAGCAGCCCGCCCACGCCCCACGCACAAATCCAGGAGGCACATGCCACCCAAGGGGGCGCAAGCAATAGTGGGGAGTCTCCCCCACCCCTCCCTACCCCCCTGCACCCTCCAGATGAACTGCCCACAGCTCCATCTTGCACCCTACCTCACCCTAGTGGTGCAACACCTGCCCCTGCCTCAGCTCCACTCCCTCCCTCACCGCGGAGGCCTCATTCTGCACCCCCCCACACACATCCCTTCCCTCCCTTTCTCCCCCCCACAGACTTACTAGCCAGATGCTGCTCTCCAAG
The DNA here is from genome assembly GCF_001723895.1 of Crocodylus porosus. NCBI lineage: Eukaryota > Metazoa > Chordata > Crocodylia > Crocodylidae > Crocodylus > Crocodylus porosus. The sequence continues at coordinate 3,642,752 of NW_017728924.1, read as the reverse complement.
CTGCCAGGCTGCATATCAGCTGATATGCCTGATTAATAATCAGCCAATAGTATCAGCCAAAAAAATCTTTATTGGTGCACCCCTAATTATAAAATAGTGCTAGTTTTTCTATTACACTATTCCTTATTTCAATAAGAAATCATCTTGTCTAAAAATTAGCAGTTGGATCCCATTCATTTCTGGGAAATACTGGGTAGCTTTTAACGTAAGATTAGCTTTAATTTGATGCATTAAAATAATCAATACTTAATTTTTACCTATTATTTTGTAAGTGATCTTCCTAGGGATTCCAACAGCATTTTCATTAGCCAACAAAGGATGTCTGCTGCTACAGAGTTATTTATTAGGTTTCTTTTACGAAGTAAAGTGCCTTCTAATTCCTACTGATCTTGACAGTTATTCCTATCAGAACAGATGGTCTATTGTTCATGTCTAGATTCCCCTGACTTCCTAATTGCTAATGTACATGTTACTACTAATTACACAGAAGTAGTAGCCTCTGTACAGTAATAAGTGGGTCAGAGCTGCTTTGGAGATCTTGAGCATTTGGGTCTGATACTTCTACCCTTATGAGTCATCAACCCATCACAACATAGATCTACACTAGATTTCCATTCTGAGTATTACATTGTATAAATCACATTCTTTTGATGAGCATATAAGGAAACAAGGCATTAGGCTTCAAAAGAAAGAAAGCTTAAAGGTTCAGGGCTCTGAACTGGGTCTATATAGGGTCCTTTTTCCGAAGATGGCAATATGCTCATTCATCCACAATTCTAGGTTCCACTGGGAACTGCAGCATATTCCTTATCTATTTTTAAACAATGGCTTCTCAGTTTTTTATTGCATTCATACAACCTGGAAAAAACACTGAATTGGATGCCTGATTTTGCTGTACTCATAGAAAGGAGAAACTGCCTTCACACAATACCCAGATGTAGACGATGCAGCAACTAGATGTTTCTCCACTAAAAGGAAAAGAGAAGAACAGGCAGCTTTGCACCCACTAAACCTTGGGTGGATCAAACTGTTGTGGAGACAGGTTTGAAACCCATTCCCAATGCATTAATGGTGAACTGCTTACACAGATCTAATTCAGTCCAAATGGCATGGATCAACAAGAGAAGACAGTTATTAACTGGAGAAAACCAATGCTTCTTCAGTCACATTGGTTGTGCAAACATTTTCATTTTGGTCAACAAACTATCCCCAAAGATGTGTTGATTTTATAGATCATTTTATAAGTATGCATTTTATAGATTTCATAAACGTTAAGGCTGGAAGGGACCTTGTGAGATTATCAGGTCCAGCCCCCTGCCCAAAAGGCAGGAAGTCAGATGGGGTCAGATGACCCCAGCAAGGTAAGCATCCAGGCATTTCTTGAACATATCCAGAGTAGGTACTAGCACCACTTCTGGGAAGAGTCTATTCCAGACTTTGGAGGCTCAGATGGTAAAGAAGTTTTTCCTTATGTCCAGTCTAAAACGGTCTTCCAGTAGTTTGTGACTGTTAGACCTTGTCTTCCCTGGGGGTGCTCTTGTGAACAGATGTTCAACCAGTTCTATTGACACCAATGCTTAAAATGAACTGGTAGCAGCTCAAGATCCACAGCCCTTTTGCTATATTTGGTCCAATGGCGGCGTTTGGGGTTCAGGCCATTCTTACTTGGGGAATTTGTCTTTGAAATGCAACAGCAGCTTCTCCATGGAGCCCCACTGAAATCAACTGGGCTCTGAATGGAAATATTTGGGCCAGTTTGGGAATGGCTTATTCCCACTTTATCCCTTATGCCTCAGGGCAGCATATCAAGAGAGCAGTTATAAACGTTTCATAGAAGGCTGGCCACTATGGGAGCAGGAGAGGGAAGGGGAAGAGTGATAAAAGCAATAAGCCAGTTTAAAAAAAATAAACCCCTGAAAAATCCAACAACTGATAAGCTGGCACAGAAAAGCAAGTTACCAGATATGCCACCTAGGGCGAGTGTTAGTGCTACTGTCATGTTTGGTAATACAGCACAGCATCTAAAACAGTGCAAAGTGATTCACCAACACTGTGCTGATGCCAAACCCAATCATGGAAGAACTACTATTTACACTGTGTCAGATTGGCATTTCTAGGTTAAAGAAATGTACGGTAACTCCTGACAAGACTTAGAAATTTGCAATTCATTACTTTCTCTTGCAGGCCTGGCTGTTCTTAAAACACGGTGCCAGAAAGAACACATGTAGGGGGAAAAATCATTTGGCTGTGTACCAAAGAGAAGCTAAGTGTTTGTGGAAAGGATTTTCAAAAGCACCATGCAAAATATGTGGGGAAATGCTTAGAGATCATAAGAATGATATTTTGAAAACTGAGCCCCACAGGAAAATGCTATTTAATGTTGCATTTGGGCAATTTGGTTGTGTGCAAAATCTTTTTGCCTCCCATCCTGTGAATACTGCCAAGAACTTAAATCTATTTATTTTTTCCTATGTTTGCTGCACAACACTTTGTGCTTCTGTGCTCTGTATTTGTATTTACTTATTTCTCTGTTTAGGTGTACTAATGCTTTCATGTTTACCACCGTATACAAATGTTAACAACATGAAAACTTCTACATATACTTCACAAAACCTGAGTATGTATGCACCAACAGTAACCTCAGAAGGCAGTTGGTTTTCAAAGGTATCAACCACAAAATGAGACCCTGCCTGATCTCTCATGGCAAGTCTATACTGCATCAAATTGTGCTATGGGAAACCCCATGAAAACACACCCCATCTATCTGCTGTCATTCCTCATTCACTGAAAACTGCTACTGGCATACCCAAGCTGTGCTGGGCATGCCTGGGTAGCTATAAAAACTTTCTCAGCATTTGGCACATGTTCATGGCTGTGGCCCCCTAGCACAGTGTTACCCATACCCAAGACAAACAGCATTAGTTGGGAGTGCCCCATGGCAGCACTCCCAGGCATAACACAGGGGAGCTATGGACATACCCTTAGAATGTTTTAATATAGGGCCCGGCATCATAAAGAAAAAAAATTCCATCATGTAAGAAAGTTGGAAGACAAGTAGCCTCCGAGCAAGGTGAGTTGAGCAGGGTGAGGGGAGTCTAATGATCCACAGACTTTGAGGCTAGGGACAGACATTCAAAAAGCCTGAGCCTGAATTGATTCAATCTTTGCAGGTTAGTTTAACTTAGCTAGGTGGAATCAGTCTTGTACCTGGACAGACATCCCAGAAATGCAGGCACATGTATGCAGTGGCTCAGGCTAGAAGCCAAGGGGCACTAGAACAGTCCTCCCTTTCTTCCACAGCAGGGAGCTGAGGGGGTGGCAGACACTCAGCAGGAAATTGATAACAGTGTTTATCACCCAATTAAGAAAACAACAGAGGGACATTACCAGCTACTTGTTGATTCTGCCTGTTGATTCAGCAGGAACCATAACCAGCATATGGTCTGCTAGCTAATACACAGACACCTCCTTAGCAAGGCAGGGGGAGGGGGAATTCCTGCTTAGCAGGGAGTGGTGAGAGGAGAGGGGAAGGAGCCCACAGTCTCCAGAGCTGCAGGCAGGGAGCAGAGGGAAGGGGCCAGCCCTGCTGTGGAGCAGAAAGCCCTGCCCAGCCCAGAGAGCATGCTGGGATGCTGGGGGAGTCTGGTTTATCTTAAACCAGCAAGGAGTCTGAAACTGACATTGCATAAACTGGTTTGAGCCAAATCAGTTAAGTCTGATACTGCATTCAACCAGGTTTATCTCAGATTGGTTTCAGCCCTTCTCAGTCTTGTTTATGTGCACTGAACATCTGTTCTGTTACAGGTTTAAACCAGTTCCTGATCACTTAAACCCGTGTGTGTGTAATGTCTGTCCCTAGCCTGAAGGATGAAACCACTGGAGTGTGCCCTGTCATACGGAGCTGCAGAAGACAGTCAGCCTACCTCCTTTGGCTGTGAAGGACCTTTCTTAACCTGGACGGAAGCAAGCTAACAGAGACGAGTGACAGGTGCGGACAAAGCTGGTCAAAACCCAGTTTCCATTCCACAGGAAATTCCAACATTACTTTAAAACAAACAATGTTCTTGTTCAGAATGGGAAATTTTGGAACTTCCCCGTGGAAATGAAATTAATTTCAGGAAAAAAGGGAAAGTTTCCCTTCAAAGCCAAGCAGATGACTACTCTAACCCCAGGGGACTTTCATCTCCTGAGGGCAGCCAGCATCACAGAAGGCTCCCTCATGTGGAGCAGGGAGCCTGGGAGTCCTGAGAGTCCTGACTTGATTTCAGGTCTGGAGGGAGTCTAGAAGTCCTCAGAGCTTTATTTTCAGGAAAGATTTCTGTGGGATGTTTTGGAGGTCAATAAATTGACATTTTCTGACAGACACGTGTTGTGCTGGAAAAATTCCAACCAACTCTAGTTAAAAATTCCACATCAGGAACTGCACACAAGAAACCATTTGCTGTGTACCACAGCCACAATAAATTATTATTACTCCTGAAAAACACTAGGACAATGCTATACAATAAATTATTATTACTCCTGAAAAACACTAGGACAATGCTATATATAGGCAGGTACCATTTATTAACACACTTGGGGTGTGCAAAGCAGGCCTTGTTTGATTCAGACTTGGCCCGAATCAGGGACAGTGATTTGATTTGTTGATTGGGATCACTGTCCCCAATTCAATTTGACTGAATCCAAATATTCGATGCTGATTCGGAGAATCAGTGGTTAGGACATAATCACAGCTTTAAATGTTTTTTCTACATACCTCAAGGTACTGGGCATGACTTGTGATCACTGTGATGGGGCAGATGGAGCACAGCACAGGAGTGCAGAGGGGCCCTCCACATGCTCAGCAGTGAACCCACAAATGGACCAGAAGTACTTCTGGCCCACTTCCAGGTCTGCTGGGGAATGCGAGGCAGGGCTCCCCCATACCACCCTCCCCCCGCTCAGCGATCAGCCCAGGGGGAACCTGGGTGACCCCCCAGACCCAGGAGGCACTAGGCGCTGAGCTGGGGGGGCGCAGGGGACCCTCTGTGCACTTCCCAGCAGACCCTAAAGTGCTTCTGGTCTACTTCCAGGTCTGCTGCTAAACATGCTGGGGAGACCCCCACATTTCTGTGGGACACTCCACACGCCCCAGCATTCAAGAGCCCCTGCTACCAAGAGGTATGTAGAAAAAACATTTAAAGCTGCCTGCATTCGAATCTCCAAATCTTTCCAAATCGATTCGGAGAGTTCCGATTTGATTCAGAGAGATTAAAGAGTCCTCTGATTCAGTCTGGATGTGGAGATTTGGCCACCGAATTGGGCCAAACCTCCACCAAATTGAATCAGGCACCAAAGCATTTCACAACTCTATAACATACTATTAAAATATGCACAGACATATTTCCTAACTGGCTATGCTTCTGAGGCTCCAGCAAGTGGCCAGTTTAGGTATATATATGTGGGTACAGCCATTGCTTTGTCCTCTGTCACCCCAACAAACTGGATCTGACTGAGTGTGGAGCAGGGCATATGCTAAATCATCTGAAAGAGGTATAGTTGCCTCCCACTCTGGTCAAGTGGGAATCCTAAGGCAGAACTGGCTTCTAGAAACCCTTTTGGGACAGAAGGTCTGTACCCAAGGCTGAAATTAAGAGCCTTAAGGAAGGAGGAGAATTATTGAAACAGTACTCCTGGGAAAGAATTTTAGCCCATAGGTCTTATGTATGAAAGCAAAAAATATACTTCAAAATATGGGGGGGGGGAAGAGAGTTTCCTGCTAGTTAGAGCTTTGAGATAAAAGCAGCAAAAATCCCATTATCTAAGACATTTAAAACTAGAGCACGAGAGACACTTGAAATGCAAGAGTGAAATAATCTCATATTGGCAAGGAAGTAGAATGGATCCACTGGGTTTACTCCATCACTAACATCTTCTGTGATTCACCCTAAGTTCAGTCTATCATAGAAAACATACTTTAATGCAGACTCCTCATTTGCCATTACACCGTATTACACAGCAGTCCTTGTCAAAGAGCATAAAACATGAACACCACAAATACATAAAGACATACTCTGAGTTTTAAAAGAAAAAAAAAGAAAAACCTCACAGCTTCTTAGAGCAAGTCAGACTAATCCCTGCTAATAATTACAATACTAAATGATAATACTTATGCCATCAAACAACCCCATTAAACTCGCAAATAGTTGCTTTCAGAAAGGGGTGGGGAGGAAGCATAAAACAAATTTCACATGAGGTAAGATAAAAATAGCTCACATGACAAAGATTTTAGAACAAGGCCCTTCCGGGCACAGTCTCTCTCCTTAAAGCAAAAGAGTTGTGTGAATGATATAGCCACTTTCCTTGGGAAGCCAGGAAGAAGAATATCAGTCTTCTTTAGCTACATGAGAAATGCAACACGCCACTCCATCATCCAAGTCAAAGGACTGATAAAACAGACAACTACCTTATAGAAAAATGGTCCAAATCAATCCCTGGTGCAACTCCTCTGAAAAGATGGTATTACCATATATCCTCCTATTTCAAATACCTCAATCCACCATTCTAGATTTTTGGTGAAAGCCAACAAAAAGTAACAACTGCACATCGGCAAAGCCTACTTGACCATGATGAAAATATAGGATTCCTATAATTTTCAACAGAAGTCTTCAATGTCATAAGCTTCTCCTTGCTAATCTCATCCATGACTTCCAAAAGGGCAAAGCTAAATGCAAACAGGCCAGTCCCCACCCCCCAAAAGTAGCACAGTCTAACACGGAAGCAGCTTCATCTTCAAGTGAGCTTACTCCTTTTCAAACCTCAGCATGGAAGCCAGTGTTTTGACTGAAAGTCTCTCCCACGTCACAAAAGACACAACTACATCTTCAACTGGATGGGGCAAAGGGGATGCACATGTATGTGCACACTCCCCTCCTCAGTAGGTGGAACTACATACAGTAAAGATGGTTGCTCTGTTACTCTGTCTGGTCTCACTGGGACAAATAAACCCCTATAATACAAAAGAGAAGTGTGAATTGGCATTGTCTAACAAGGTTTGTGGAGCTCTGTCAGCTCATCCCAGCCAAAGATCTAAGCCAGAAAGAGGTTAAGGACAAAACAAAAGAAATCAAATTCACATGCCACCGGAAAAGGTCCTGGTGACCCCATTAGAAAGGGAATCTTCTGCTGAACTTCGCAAACATTTGATATTTTGCGAACAAGCTGGAATGCTAAATGTGTTGCGCGCGCCAATTAAATATCAAGATTATTGTCACCTATTTAATGGTTCATTGATTTTAGAAGCCATACCAATTTTCTTTTCCTTTTCATTGAGGTAATTACAGTAATGACTAACCATAAAAATTAGATAACACCCTGAAATGTTATTTTAAAAGATCTGTGCATTCTCTCTCTCTGCTTTCAGGGAACAGCCAGGTTAGCATCCTTCATACACCAAAAACGTGGTATTGCCTCTGTCCTATTGAGCCTGAAAATCCCAACAAGCCATGGTGATGATCTCTGAATTTCAAAACAGATGATCCTAAACCTGGAGTCATCTTTCCAAAAATTCTTTCAATACACAAACGTCCCTTTGTCTTTAGTAAACAACGCACCGCTCCAGTTCTTCAGCTTGTTAAGTAGCTGATGGAGATGGATCCAAGCAAAACTCTAGTCTTCTCTGGACCTATTTCAGAGTTCTGCAGGCCCCAAGACATTGGTTTTTATACACTGAGTCCTTTTCTCAATAGCTAGTCATCATTTTAATTCCCATTTTTTTTTAGAAAAAGCTGTTAAAACAAAACTTAACTTTTCTGAAAAATCATATCCATTATCACAAAACTGTTGCTCAGGAAAGCTGGAAAAGAAACGTTCTGAAAACATCAAGGATCCTGTGTCAACAGTTCTGGAATGATGTTTCAATTTTTGTTTCAAATGTTTTTATTTTTTTTAATACATACATTTCTAAATGAAAAGTAGTGGAAAGCTACAGCAACATTTTGTATTTCTAAAATGGAAAGAAGTCAAATTTTTTTTTAGGAATTTCACTGAAAATCATTGTTAGTTTTTCAACTCAATTCAGGATTAAAACGTTTGAAATCTCAAATAGTTTTTGTAGAATACAAATCTGTTTTCCAAACACATCTATCTTTATTCCTTCAGCCCTGCTTGAAGTTTCCAACACTCTATCTTCCACGAAAATCTTTCTTGATCCCCAAGGATCCTTGATCACATGGCTGAACAATAAGAAAGCCTTTCTGCTATATGTTATACCTCCTGCGGCGACTGGTGTCCAGCTGCAGAATGTTTAATTCAGATTAAACTGTTGTAGCTCTTGCTTAAGGGAATCATCTAGCATGCAGTGCACTGTCAGAGAAGCCCCAACGGGACTCCAGAAGACAGAAAAAAGAAACAGGGAAGTTGATCTGAAGGGAGGATCAGATTTCAGATGGATGAGGTAGAGGTCAAACTTAAAAGTGAAACATGAGCCAGTAGCTTTCTTGAACTCTAACTTATCAAGAAAAGGGCACATTCTTTTGGTACTGCTATACTTAACGCCTTTAAGCAGTCATTTTATTTGTCGGCACTTCCTTAAAGAATCCCACGGTGCAGACAAAAGTGCAGCTCCCTGCTGTAACTAAGAACGCTTTGCAGGAAGCGTCCTACAGCAACCCCCTGGACCCAACAGAAGTGCACTATTGGTGCCGGGGGGGGGAATCTCTCCGCTGGAGCCTGCAGCCCGTTTCCCCTCCTCTCTCCCAGCCTGTCCCTGCTTCAGAGTGGAAGCGGGGAAAGGAAGCAGAGGGAGCTCATTCTGGGGGTTCCCCGCCCAGCTCTGGAGGGTGGGGTGGGTGAATTCAAGCCCTCCCACCTCCTGGGGGCTCCAGTACACACCCACCCCACCCTCCAGCAGGGGCTAAAAACCCCCAGGCCAAACTCCCTCCACTCCTTTTCCCCCCTTCCATTCGGAAAACACATCGAGGCTGGCAGGCAGCTCAGACACAAGTTACAGAAGACACTCCATTTTGAGACGTCTTCATCTGATTTTCACCCGACTGGCCATTTTTGAAACGGTCTACAGCCATGCATTTGTGTTTGGTCACAGCTATAAACTGCTTTCTGTGGCGAAATCAGGCAAAAATTGTCACTTCTGTCTGTGACCCAAAATTCCACATTATTGGAGTAATACAATGTTTCCAAGGCACCTGACAGCCAGGTATCATGGCTTCACCTGTGTGTGTCAGGCAGATAAAAATCTGAAGTGGCTCAAAAAGCTAGAACTCCAAGTCCCTTTTTTAAAAAAAAAAAAAGAGAGACCAACCCCTGCTAATAATCTTCTAAAACAGCATCGCTATTCCTTAACATCCAACCAATCTTTATGCAGGCACTTGCAGAGAACAATATGGTCTTACTTTCTTAACTACACCAATATTTTCTGTCCAGGAACTACCACCACCATCCTTTTAATCCCCAACTCACTGCTATTACAATTTATTTATCACTAATGGGGACATCATGTGTCAGTTAAATTTAGTAATTAGCAATCCTTTATCAACAACCCATGAACCAAGTCTCCCCTTTTATACCAATATAACTTCTAATGAGGTTTAAACAACCAAAATATTAGAAACGTTTTGTCTTTCATGAAGATTATTACAATTTATGGAAACTTAAGCTATGAGTGACTATCCAAAATCCTGTTGCAAGTCTAGTAAAAATTCACTGTCTGTTGAAATATGGCATAACTTTCAGTTCCTGATAGTGTAGAAAGGGTTGGGCTTAAACTCTCCATGAGTTAGGTAAACTCCAAAACGGAAGTTGGATATCCCATGTTACTGAACTAATGCTTTGTTCTCCACCTCTTTACATTGCTAATTCCATCCTGTAATAATCTGTCTTCTTTAAGGCCTTAGTGAGTATTCCGCAAATATGTTTCATTATGCTCTTAGATCCTTTATGCATGTCCTTGTTCAGGTCCACTGACCCTTTTTAACTTCCATTACTTTTGTGGTGGGTGACATGCATAATACCTTCCCATTTCTTATCTTTGTCCTTTACTACCATTTCTCATTTGATTTCATGCAAGTATTTTCATTTGCAAAAGTCTATTTAAATCTCACTCTATATTTTCTTTCATTTTAAGTACTAACTACTATACATAAAGAATTATTGAAAAATATAAAAAGTAAGATCAAGAGTTTAAAGGAACAGGTATGGGGGATTTTCTGTGTAATGCAAAACGTAATCGTGGTTTTCTAGTACACTACTTCATTCCCACACCACCCTCCAGACACAGCAGCAAAGCAGTGAATAGGATCTGTCCTGAAGTAGAGGAGTTTCCTTAGAACTGTTTTCCACTGTTTTACATATGTCCACTGCAATAAATTAGTCACATTCACAGCTTAAATTTCTTTACCATCTTTTCAGATTGTCTCTTGTATAATCATCCAGTTTTCTGCCCAACCTCTTCCTCTTCCAGATCCTCCTGCGTTTTTATGATCGCATTTTACTAGTCCTTGTGCGAATCTATACTGCATCTGCTTCCGAGGTTAGCTGGGCTTTGCTTCCTGGTGTGATCTGGAGGCAATATTGATGTTCCCTTAGGCTAAGTACAGACAGACAAAAAGCCTGAGGTTAGTCTAAGCTGCATAGATTGAACCGAGAAGTATGTACAGTAAAATGGAAGTAAAAGAAGTAAAATGGCCAGGCCAGCTGGGGCCTGACCATACCCGCTCTCTCCACTTGAGCTGGGGGTGGGGGAAAAATCCTCAGAGCACGAGAAGTGCTCTCCAGCTTCCCACCCCTTCACTTTGGCAGTAGCCAGCAAGCTGGGAGGTGTCCTCAAGCTGGGAGGTGTGCTGAGCCACTGCAAGCATGTGGTTGCATTTCCAGAATCAAAAGTGAATATCTGTACACTTACATCTTGGTTCAATCTATGCAATTTACACTAACCTGCAAAGATTGAATCGATTCAGCCTTGGGCTTTTTGTCTGTCTGTACTTGGCCTAAGGGAACATCAATACTGCCTCCAGATCACACCAGGAAGCAAAGCCCAGATAACCTCGGAAACAGATACAGTATAGACTCTTTATGCTGCTCTGTTTTCAATCTCTGGTGTACTTAGCTCATGCACAATATTGCTCTAATAAGGCTGCACTGCATGCATTTCTTGATTTAGCATGTGCCAAGTAGGCATGACGTACTCCACTCTGACACTCCCTAGCTCAATCTAGGGACAATGCCAATATGACCTAACCACTTTTGCTATCAATACCTTGCACAGTAATGATTTACAGCCAGAATGCATTTTTATCAACTGCTCTTATATTTCCACTGCCTTTCCTCCAGCAGATATTCACAAGTTAGCCAAAACATTTGCCAAATCTTAAAACATTCCAGGTTTTGGGGGTTTTTTAAATCTCCAAAGCATACAGCTACTGGAGCATAAATTTGGTCTTAAGCTTCAGATCAGTCAATCATCTAGCACGCTATCAAAACTTGCCAAGTGGGAGGGAGCGAGAGAAAGAAGACTCCTGCCAAAACCCCCTCCAAAAGCACTGAGAAGGGAGAGAACTGGAAATATTTCTGTACAGTAACCCTGAGCAGCCATGACCTCCTTGAAGTAAATCTCAAACAATTAAAAGGAAGGAATAATAAATAGATAAAATACCAGTCTGAATCAAATCGCCTGTCTTATGCCCTTAATGCAGAACTTCAAGGGATTACTGATAGAGCAGCTTCCTAACAAAATCTTACCAGAGTTTTAAAAGAAGCACAAGCTGCTTGTATAAGAATTAGTGAAAAATAAAATAGCACCTTAAGTAAAATGAAAGTTGACGCAGAAAGCCAACCCCTTCACACCACTCAAACCAAGAGAAGCTGACATTTCTGTGTTAAACGTATTTTCTCAATGGAAAAGGGATTTTAATCTCTTTCCAATGATCGTTTCAGATTTTACTCTGAGAGAATGAAACTAGCATTTGTTGCCCTACTGGCCTACTGGACATAAACCTTCCTGTTTGTGGTTGCCAAAAACTGGAAAAAAAATTGCTTGGGTATCCCCCACCCCCGGAAATTCTTTTAGCCAACAAAGTCCATCTGTTTCCATTTCAATCCATTTTAGTTTCTATATAAAATGACTTTTTTTTCAAGGAATTCATAAGCCTCAGATGGGCAGTATTGGGTTTGCTATCATCAACTCCAGCCATTGTTTTTCTGCAACATAAATATAACATTGATTAATAATGATTTTAAGGATTCCATATGCCACCACAGGGAATACAAACAAGTAAATAATACCGAAGGGACTTGTTTCCATACAAATTATTTCTGTATATTCACAGCCACTGGCATGAGTAAACCAGTGTGGAGGAAAATGGCAATCCTAATCTATCGGTAATAAAATCACTGGAAATGACTAGGATGTTAGACAGGCTGGTCCAGATTATATGGAGGCAGTTCAATCACTGGTTGGCCTTTAAAAGATTTACTTGGCCAAATGCCGTGTTTACATATCACAAAAGAGTCAGTCAACCTGTTACACTGAGCATTGTTCTGCTGGGCTAGATGCAAAGGTTTAGGGAGGTTAGACTGCATGAAAAATTGCCATCTGATCTAACTTAGTTTGTCCAGATGCAGAACTTATGCTTAGATTGACCTAATTAGGGATCTAAGTGCAAACTGTATAGAAGTTCAGGAAGCTTAGATCGGTCTAAAAATGGCCACCCCAACCTAAGTTAACTACACCTCTGAGGTAGTCTAACTTAGATTGGATCAGGCAAGACTGATCTAACTGAGCTTGTGTACCGGTTTCAAGGCTGTGAAAGCCCAGCTGCTGACCCCATCCCTGGGGTTATGCTTTTCCTACCCACTCCTCTGGCACTAGGTTATTTTTAGCTCCTGGTCCCTCACCCTTTCTCCAGACAGACAACCCCCCTTCAAGCCCACCAACCCCCACCTCTCACAAGCTACTCCTGGTGCCAGGAACTGATTGAAGCCGGGGTTAGATCAAGGGCTGGGCAGGATCGGGGGGAGGTACGTTCACTGGTGGGATTGTTCATCTGGGGGTAAAAGGAGGTTGAGGGGCTAAAAATTGTCCCCAGTCCCAGGGGAAAGAGAGCCTTCCTGTGGACCCCACTAATACCTCAATCCCACCAAATCTTCCTGGACCCCACCAACCCCCACACCCTCCATAGACCCCAATCCCTACCATATACCCCGCTTGCCTTCCCAATCCCTGTCAAGGACCCTGATTGCTTCCCTGGTTTCCCTAAGCCCTCCTGCTAGCCCCCCATTCCTGACTTATCTTAAAACCACGATGAAGTGCAAAACATTGTTGAGAAGCCCAGCATTTCTGTTACTGCAAGGAGAAAAGCTGAGCCTTTGTATTACCATTAATGTTTATGGACATATTTAGTTACCATCTAAATTAATTCCTGCATTTCTTTATTAGTGATATTCCTAAATTGTTTTTCCAGTTCACTATCAGTATTGATGCAGTTGGTCATAACAGCACAATTTATACGACAATATTAAAAGTCAGGTCAATGTTTCACTACCATCAGTGTAACAAGCGATGTACTCTGCATTCAGGAAGATATATAAACTGAATAAATATTTTGTGAACTTCTGAATATTAAAATATGTTGTTTTAATTCATTTTACCAGGCTGCTTCCTAGCTACCACTTCAGTTTTTTCAATGGCAAAAAAAGCATTCCAATCAGTAAGAGAATTTGGGAGAGCTTACCCCCGCAAGGAAGAGCCTCTGCTTTGAACATATCAGCTGGCCATGCCATCCTGCCCAGCCATCTGACAAGAGAGAGAAGCAACTGCCTATCTGAATATTAGCATGAAAATAAACACCACTAACCAAACAGAATCAGAATTTGAAAATGGTGCCAAACACCAGATTTGGTTCCACTTGCGTGAAACTAGAGAAAGGTTTCTACTCTTAAATCAAGACAACTAAGATTTTCCTTTTCTACGAAAAGAGGGTGAATAATTACCCACATATTCTATTTCTACACCAATTTTAAAAGTGTTCTCCAGAAAGCTCCAGAAATGTCATTGACAGATGATGGAATCTCATTAGCTCGTAACAAAAATGAAGAGCTTGGACAGTTTGTTCAAATACTTCTCAAAAATCAATCTAGCAGAAACACAAGAGGTTGAGAGACAGCCAATAAAAACCATTAGAAGCATGAAGCAATGGTAGGATGGCAATCTTAAAAGATAGAAATGACTTGGTTTTGAGAGAAGAGGAATCAGAGATGACACAGTAAAATAATGCCATAAAGAAGGAAAACTTCTGACACAAACACAACAGAAAGACATTCAATGCAACTGAAAGGCAAGTTTTCAAAAAGGGAAAATGAATTGCTTTAGAAAAATGTGATTAGCCTATAGAGCTCGCTGCCAATTTTGCCAAAGCAAAGAAGTTAACAGGATTCAAAATAGATTAGTTACTTGGGGTAAAAATTTTAAGTGACATAGGAGCTTATTTTCATGTTTAAAAAATGGCTTAGGTCCTGAGGAACCGATGCATTAGTAAAAAACAAAGGGATTTAGGCTCCCTAAAGTTAGTTTACTTAACTACCGCATTTACTTGATACTGAGACAAAGGGGTTTTTTTGCCATTTAACATGGGGGAGAAAAAAGCTCGTCTTAAAATCTCATGTGAAGGAAGGGGACAGGGAGTGTGGAGGAGACAGGTAGCTGCTATGATCCAGGCTCCAGCCGCTAACTGGGGTCAGAGATGTAGCCACAACTGCTGTCTGATCTCCCCACCCTGCCACTATCTCTCCCCATGCATCCCCTGCTTCCTTGCCTGCCCCTCTCCCTCACCCGCTTTGCCTTTCCTCTGTGCCAGCAGGCTCCATGCATACTGCAGCCTGGGGTAGTGAGCACACTCCCAGCCCAGCCCCATAGCAGCAGCAGGCAACTATTACAGGACTGGACTGGAGCCATGCTCCATACCCCAGACTAGCATGGGCACAGGGCCCGCTGACCTAGAAGCGGGGCGGGGAGGAGAGGAAGAGGTTGGAGGGAAAGGGGGATGGGAGGAAGTAGAGGTTGGATGGGAGGGAAAATCAGAGGCTAGGAGAAGGGGGGAGCAGGGAAAAGAACCTGAGAGAGGAGGGGCAAGAGGGGGAGCAGAGACACAGGGGAAAAGGGGAAGGCTGAAAATAGGGCAGGAACAATTAGGGGCAAGCTGATTGACCAGATGAGGCTGAATTAAAGAAAAGGAAAATTATAACAAATGTATTAATTTTCCATGTATAGAATCTAATTGTCTAAATGCAATCATCTTAAATTCAGTGTCATCTTAGAATGGAGTAAATACGGTAAGTCACCCTGGAAAACAGTGTATAGACACTTTTGAAAATGTTGCTCTTAGATCTTAGACCTCAATCCTGTGATTATTTTAACATGCAAATCCCTCTACTTGTGAGGATAGTCCTAGTTGAACTATGCACAGAAGGAAAAGTTGCAGGGAAGAATAAGTGTCTTTATAATTAGTTGCTGTGAAGAATAAGGATATTGGTTAACCATTTATGAGCAATGTGTGAGAGACTCTTAGTCTCCCATGTTGTGAAGGGGTCAATCCCTCCTCTGGGAGGGAAGAGGTGCTGGTGTTGCGTAAGTGTCTGAAAGGAAAAGAATGCATTATCAGGAGCACGAAGGGCTCTATCTTGTACCAAGTCACTTGGAAAGGCCATGAATGCGGAAAACAAGAGGAGAGTTTTTCAGACTTTTCTCCAGGGAGCTGAAGGCTGACAACTCCGAAGAGAGGAAAAGGGAGCTATGGTTTTGATGCAGGTATAAAGTAATTTCTCTTGTCTCAGAGACACAAAGGGACAGACACACAAGATGGATTGCAGGAGAAAAAGGTTTACTGGGCAGTTATTCCTGCTCTTCCTGGACTCTGTCTCAAGTCTGGCTTAGCTGTGGTGACACCTAAGAACTCTACAGGCAATGTGCCAGTTCCCTAATAAATGCTGGCCTGGTTGAAAAAGGTTGCCCGTATAGGTGCAAATACCACTGGTTGCCTTACTTCCCCATAAGGGTCCCATGCAGACAAAACTCAAGGACCCAGGGAGCAATGGGACTCACCCTTATAAAACACCTGCGCTGAGGGTCACAGGCACTCACAGATCATGCAAGAGCCAGGTCTTGAGCAAAACCTTGTCTATCCATGATACAGGGCATATATTGATCATAAGAACATTTTGTTTCATTAAACTAATGTTGTATTTTGAATTACAAGGGATATAAACCTCACCAGTCCACCGCCCCTGAGGTTTGATCTGTCTTTCCCCCTGTGCTTGGTGCTCTCCAGTGGTGGTCTTCAACCACGTCGGAGTCCCTCCATGCTTTCTAAAGAGAAGTGATGCAAATTGTAATTGGTGGACCAGAGAATCTGACCTTCAGAGCATAAGCCAAATGCTAACTGATAGAGGTTACGGAAGGTACTTTCCCTATGCATTTTTTTCCATCTGGGTCCGCTTTGAAATTTCCTGTAATTTCTCTTGAAGCCTGTGGACACTGCACTTGGCTGAGTCGGGAACTGCAGGTGGGCTTAGATGTCCTAGACAGGGAAACACTTGCAATCAGAAGTAGAGCTCATCATTTACCAACAACATCTGTTCAGAGGAATCCAAAGTGTTTGCCAAGAGCCTCATGGGTAGGTTTGGTATTTTAACTGCCTACTTCTCTTCAAATTGTTCAACTCAATAATTCTCAAGTATGCAATTTCTATAAATACTGGACCCCAAATGCAACATCTCTCATGAAAGTATTAAGAAGAATTACTCTCAAGAGGACATGCTAATTAACAAAAAGTTCAGCCTACTCGTGGTAATTGTATCCCCCAACATTTTTCCTTAATCAAAGAAAAGGACAAAACGGATAGTTCTCCTCTTCTCCTCCTGTGCTAAAAAGTCTTAAGTGAAAACTTGCCTGTCTAATAATCAGAAGCAATCTGATTAATTTGCCAATCAGAAAGCCCTTTGTATTTTAAAATGCCATGAGTCTCTCAGAGTTCACTAAGGAGTAAATCCTGGTTTCCCTGAAGTGAGCAGGAGTTTAAGAGTTTCAGTGGATGCAAGACCTCACCCTAAGGGAACAACATTATTCCACTTGAGCTACGTACAGCCTCACAGGCAGAAAATTTGGCATTGCCCTTTAAATTCTGGCAGTAAGGACTCAGGTCTTCAGTGTGCTGAGGACTCCGGCCCGATCCAGCAAAGCCCTTCAGCATATGTTGAACTTTAGGCACATGAGCAGGCACTGGAGTATGGGGTGCACTTGCAGACCTTGAGTTAGACGCATGAAAAAGGTCATTACTAGAGCAGAGCCAGCATTGAACCTTCAGGGGCTGGGGAAAATGAGGCACTTCAGCTCAAATAGGATGTAGCAACTCTGCCCAAATGGGAAGCTATAGGTAGACAGATTTGGAGATCAATATGGAGATGGAAGGAGGAGATAACATAACACAAACCTTTAAGTCAGATGGAGATAAGTGGTAAGTCAGGTTGGGTTTTAAAACACTGAGGGGATGACAAGAACTCTGGGAGAGGTCCCAGGAGAACTGGATACTGGTGAGGGATGTCATAAATGGATTTGAACAAGATGTTTGAGGCCTAAATTTTGTTATGAACTAATGAAAATCCAATGTCAGGCATTTCCCAGAGTCTAATACAAGTCCTGCCAAGAATGAGAGAGAGAGACAGAGAAATTGCTCCAAGTTTTGAATTCAAGATAGTGGGGAGTAGGCTGCTGGCAGCCTCTTGAATAGCATACTACCATAGCAACTACTCTTGGTTTTTTCTTGTAATCACTTTAACTGGGTGACTACAGCAGAGTGGAAACCCAGCTTCAACAACCTATGCTCCATGGCACGATCTTTTAAGGCAGTGGTTCTCAATCCTTTAAGGCTCAAGGCCCCCCTCAGAAAATGCCAGCTCTTGGGTTTCATTTGTTTTTCAACAGCAGAAAAAATAATAAAGCAACTATTCTGTTGCAAAGAAAGCCCACAACAGGGCAGAAGACTTTTAACACTCCTATTTGAAATTCCTGGGTTTATCTTGTGACTCAATGCTTGCAGAGTTTCCCGTATTAACATTGTATGGCACCCCACTTCACCCTGACGAGGATCTCAAGGCACTCCAGGGTGCCACATCACCCTGGTTGAAAATTGCTGCTTTAAAGGTTCTTGCACACAAGATACGCACAGATCTTGGGAAAAGGAGAGATATGCAGACATAAGAGGTCACACTTGAGGGAAAGCCAGAAGAGTTTTTTGGGGGGTTTTTTAAATGCCAGGATTGAGAGACACGTATGAAAGGGAAGGTAAGCTCTCTCCTCCCCACTCCCCCAGCCAACCAGGAAAAGTGCTAGGAAAAAACAGCTGTAGATATTTGGCCTCTTCCCACAACAGGGAAGAGCACTAATGCTTGTGCACTGCTCAGGACAGATGAACTGAGTTACCAAAAGGCCGACTGAAAGAAGCTGATTTAAGGCCATAAACAGCCTAAGCCCCTAGCGAGGAAGGCTACAGGATTCCTAGGCCAGGAGGGAAAGCCTACCTGAGTCAACAAAGTCCCGTAAGAGGTGTCTAGAACTAGTGAGAAGAGGGGTTAGACCTGAAGGGCAGGAAGAGTCTGTATCTGGAAAAGATTATAAGGGCCCCTCTAGACGTTCAGGTAAAGGCACAATAGGATGTGATGCATGATCCACATAACTGCGCCTCCCGCCATGCCACACATCGGCATCCCAGGCTTCACCTACATCAGCAAGTAAGCAGCTCGCGTGGCTGTAAGTCCCATAGCTGAAAGGACCCAGAGCCAGGGCAGTGCCCCACAGCTGCTGAAATGGACTCCCAACCCTGGCTATGTATGGTGTACCCCTGCTACACATGCAAGTTCAAGCAGAATAGAAACCACAGCTATAAAGTTATTACAGATTTTCCAGCAATAACTTTATAGCTGGTCTACATTTTTGAGGTGCTGGATTTAATTTGCACATGGAGCCGGTCTAAATTAATTGTGCAGTGAACCTAGTCCCAGCGTGATGCATGTAATGTGTAGAAAGGGCCGAAGAGAGGGGTTGAGGATGCACTGGCTTTGAGGCCATCTCAGGTCACAAAGAGGTACCCCAAGGTGGCACCTGTCCACAGACACCACAGGACCAGTTAAGCCATCAGATAACATTTTAATGGCACTAGAAATTAGCCACAATTCAGATGTTCAGCTGTTCCTTTTCCCTTTTGTGGATCGAATGCTCCGTTCTTTCGAAGTCCCTAAATCAGTCACCTGGGCAAAAAGACCTAGGCATTACTGGCACGTGGGATTTCCTCTTCCCGGGATGAATCACCTTCTTCTCTGCAGCCTGTCCTAACCTCTCTCTGTCACTTTCTCTTTTTATTTTGCTTATATCTTCTAGCACATGTCCGCCTTCTCTCTCTCTCTCTCTTCCTAGGGTACCGATGCAGCTAGGTGCCAAATGCAGTAAACAGCAAACAGATTGAAAGTCTTCAAACAGAAATGAGCTCTGCTTGTGGCTGGCTGCGGACCAGGCCCTGCGCTTTGGTTAGCATCTTCACATTTTTTGGTTTCCTTTCGCAGTTGGATTGTGCTTTGTTTGCATAGCTTTTCCGTGAGGAGGGATTATTTCCTGTTCTGCTCTATTATCCATAATTCAGAGCACTGCTAATTGTGCACGGCTTTGTACAGCAAGTCAAATTACCGTCTCTGCTCCTCTCTCCTTCTCCTCCTCACTCAGCTCTGCTTCTCACTGCTCCTTCGCTTCCCAAATGCCATCGTCACTGCATGCCGCTTCCTCTTTCCCACACCCTGTAATCTTTCACTCATTGGCAATATGGAATAATTGCCTACACTGTGTCAGGCTACAAACAAAGCAGTTCCTGAGTTATACAAAGAAACAAAAGGCTCAATTCTCCTTCCTAGCAGCCTCCACTCCATGTAGACAGATGGGTGGAACAAATCTGGCATCGGTACAAAAAGCAGCAGCCTAGGAGCTTCTCTAATTTACACCAGTCAGCGAGCAGTGCACAGCTTTGCTCCTTCGCAAGCCGCGTCTTCACCCAATTGCTCTCCCATCAGTCTGTTGATGACAGGACTAGGTCCAAGGTATTTTTGGACACCTGCAACCAGTTTTCAGCTTCTGAATGGTACCAAGTAGCCACAATGGCACCAAAAACCCAGCCCAAAGCCTCTCACAAAGGTGAACTCCTCTGCTTTAATGTCAGGATGCTGATATAGCTCAACTGCTTTTTGAAAACTGAATCTATCTATCTATCTATCTATCTATATATATGTTTGTGGAATGCCAAGTTTCAACCAAAGTGAATTGCTATAATCGACTTACTCTGTGAGGCTCTGAAAAATGGAGTTTATAATGGAAATGCTGACACTAGGGCAGCATGAACATAGCTGTTATTATATAATAAATTTGTAAGAAATCGTGTATCTAACAATATAGGTCAAGTATTTAGGAAAAACGGCTTTGTTTCAGATGGCAATTTACCTTATTTTAGGATTCTGTGGTGGCTCCTTGAGACTCTATAACAGAATAGTTTTCACCTCTATGCTAAGTGCTTTTTTGAAATGTTCATACTGGAGAGGGAGTATGTGTAATCTAAACATGAGTAAGCATAAGCGCTTGGAATCAGATATGCTGGTGTAGAGGAGTCTTATAGTTTCTGGGTTTTTTTAAATATCAGCTCCATTTAAACAAACATTAGTGAATCAACTGACTTTTGATCAGTGAAATCCAAGACAGTTTTGGATGCTCTGGACCTCTAGAACTGGAAGTAGATCATGTAGTTTCCAGTTCTCACTAGTGCAGCCTCTTTTGTGTGGTGCTTGCCATGGGCTTATTAGCTCTGCTCAAAGACAAAGCTAGTGAATCCAGATGCAGCACTGCATGAACACTGCTGTAGTGCTTCCAGGTCAGGAGGTAGCCATGGGCCCATTCCCAAACTGGAAGCAAATGGGTTCTGCAGCTCCAAACAGTGATGAACCCAAGACAACCCAATGTGCCCCTCAGCCAATGCAGTAGAACACAACCTGAGGCTTCAAGGATGCCTGGGAAAGAGGGAGTGGCTAATTTCTGACCAATTTGAAACAAAAATCCTATTCTGGGGACAGAGCCCCAAAATTCAGGTTGGGTTTTCATTGGGTGGTAACTTTAAATCAGCAGTAAAGGTCAGTTCATGTAAACAAGTCCCTTAAAGTTATAAGCTCAAAAGATGTGGTTCATTTTCTTCTTAAGCCTACCATCTTCCTTCTTCACTCCTCCTTCCTAGTCAGTACATGCTATATGCTCCCTTCTGTGTCTGATGCACAAAGGATGACAGTCACTTACCTATCTCAGCTCCAAATCTGGCTGTTTATCTCATGCTGTGAAGGGCCACATTAGTTCTGAAGGTCTCTGGATCTCAGGCAAGATATCTATCCCATTAGTAAGGGTATGACTCAGATACAAGATACAGTAAGTGTCATAATATACATAATAAGCTTCCTTTGACCTGAAGGAAGTCTCCATTTTACTGGTCACTGTCTATTACAGGTTCCCTCTCACTCATTTCACAGAGGATATGCTGCATCAGGTCCTGTAATACTGCTAGGTTGCAGGCAGGCTTCTTCAGGGGTCTGTGCTGGGACAGGAGGTGCAGGGCTGGTGAGAGCAACATGCTACAGGGTGCAGTCAGGGGCATCCAAGGTGTGGAGATGAGTAGAGGACCCATAGGTGGGTGGGGGGAGGGAACCATAGAGTAAAATCACTGCTGCAGTCAAGCAGAATTGCCAGCCCGAGAAAAGTTTTTTTT
>NW_017728924.1:3612069-3620825 GCF_001723895.1 Crocodylus porosus | reverse complement strand
AGTAAAAAAGTTTGGTTGTCAATAAAAAAAGTGTGTGCGTGTGTAATTTTACTAACAACCAAACACACATTTTATTTATTTACACACACACACACACACACACACACACACACACACACACACATATATATAGGGTTGATACCACTACCTAGATAAAAGACAAGATGGAAATCCTCACATTAACACAATATACCTTTGTCTCTCCCATACCTTAATTTTCTGACTCACCCAACTCTCCTCATAAAAATCGCTGACCTGATCAGGACCTCTCTGATCTTGAAAGATCTTCAACCTCTAGCAGCTCAGCTGCTTTGGCCAAGAACCCTCTCTCTTGGACTATGGTAACCTTTTCTATTCAAATCTAATCGGGAAACCACCAAGCTGAATTTTAGCAATGAACCCTAATGATTCAAGTTTCCTTAGAAAATGCCAGTTCACAGAGGCCTTCATAACACTACACCTTTTTCTGGGATTGCCCAGTCAGTTATTTATGTCCTACCAAACCACTGACTCCATAGTTCTGTAAACTGCATAGACCTCTCTCTCGCTCTCCTTTGTCGTTGTGATAGCATTTTATATACAAGTGGCAGTAGATGTGAACAGAACCATCATAAAACTGACTGATCAGACAAACACCCATGCTAAGAAGATAGCCAATATCAAAAAGCATTCTGTCTAAGGCCAAGATCTTGCAGAGTGATACAGAGACTGAACTGGATGCATGCTGTATACTACTGAGATCAGTGAAACTAGTCTGTAAAGTTAAACACAGAATCAAGCTGTGCAAGTAAATTTCACTTAATCTAAATTCAGAGGTTACCTAACCTGGCTGTATATAAAACGCTTGCTTATAGTTCACAGAGTTAGGTAAAAAAAAACTATATTCATTTTAAAAGGCCCAGCAGAAACCTTTTATCAGCCCCTAACTTTCTCATACACAATGAACAAATAAAAAAGATTTAACCTTGGTCTGCTAGTGCATCTTCTAAATCGCTACCTAAGCATGTTTATGACAGCTGTCAATTCAGACAGAGTTTATCAGAATAGAAAGTTGACAGGAAAATGCTGAGTTGATATGACAGCGATGACAAAAATTCATTAAGGCATGCATCCCTGTAGGAAATGTTTCTGCACTACAGCAGATGGCCAGTGGTCAGGGGAAACAGTCAAAGCCTGAGCTGAGGAAATTGGTTAATTCTTCACAGCAAAAAATGGAGGGTGGGAATAAATAAATAAGTAAAGTTTTTCCAGTCTTCAAAGCAGGACCAGCAACAGTATATTCACCACTGGCCCAGGAAACACACTGTATACACTGTGCAGGACAGAATTTTATCATTAATAGGGAAATGTACCTTGCACACAGTGAAACTGTGTCACGGACAGGAACTGTTTGTACGTTCCTGAGCTTGGGACAACTTGCCAGTTTTACTTCTGTTTCCAGTTTGCAAATACCGTAAGGGCCAAGATCCCTCGTCATACACAGGAACATAGCAGCCTCCTGGGCCCTCCATCAAACCAACCCATCTTGGCAAGGAAAGCTGTCTAGAAGCCAGAACACAGGACAGAATGTCCCTGCCTACTCAGCCGAAGGCCCGAAGTCCTCAGCCAAGCCATCTAACCTGCACATGCCTCCAGCATAGGGTTAATTAATTCACCTTTCTTCAATGGTGAATTAAAAGGTTTTAAATAGATCAGTGATTAGAAAAGGGCTTGATGCACCTAGATGAGAAATGTTGGAGAAGCAAAGGAATGATTATAGCAAGAAAAGTCAATTGAGTAAAGATGAACCCACGAGCATGGAACAGAAATACTGACAGAGTCAAAGGTCCACATGAGCCTAACCACCCAGCGAGGCTCGTGTGGTTAAAGCATGCCAGTTTCTGTAACCAAGGAGTGGTGAGGCTAGCATCCCATCCACCTTTGACTCCCTAGCCCAAATGAACAGGTACCCATTTTACAGCTGGGTCAACTGAGGACAGCCTTTGGCAGGAGTCCAGAGCAGGGTTTCTGGAGCTGTAGTAAAATGCTTTGAACATTCTGCCGCGACACTCCACACAGAAATGCTATATCAAACCTAAAATAAGACGACAGACATTTAATTATTTCTCCAATAAAGAAGTAGCCGCTAGAGACAGACTCTGCATCTCCAAACAGAGACTCTGGGTCAAATATTCACTCTCTGTTAACCTGGTGTAAATCCAGAGTTACTGAGAGCACGCTCATGCATGCTGGAACCAAACCGAACCACATGCTGTGAGGTGGTCCCAAGAACTGAGCCGTTCCCCCTGCCCCTTAAAGATCAGATCAATCGAGATCCAATTCTGGACCTAAACTTAGCTGCTCAGCCCTTTCTTCTCCAGCACCAGACTGATACGACGAAGGGAAACATCCACCATGAACTAAAACTAGTGGCTTCATGAGCTCTCAAATGAAGTTGGGCTGGACCACGTTACTAAACTATGGTTACAGAGGGAAAGCAGGCAACATTTGCCTGAGTCTCTCCTTGAGAGCTGAGGCTTGCTTGACTTTGAAACCTGGGTCTCTGAGCCTCCTGCAGCCAAAAGAAACAAAACCAGAACGGTCCCAGATGCTGAAGGCCTGATTCACAAAAGAAACCCTGTGGAAAACAACAGTACTACTTGCTTGAGTGAGAACCGCTCAGCAGATGTTAGACTCCCCAAATGGGCAAATTAAAACACTGCTCACTATCTTTGCAGTCCCAGAAAAATATATGAATTTTATCTGCATCTGCATGCTACCAATCTATCCAGCTGAGAGTTCTCCTTGTCTGTATCTTAGAGCCAATACCCCCGAAAAAAGACAGGAGAAAAGTCAAGTAGTCCTGGCAACAATTGGCCGGGTCATCAGCTGATATAAAGTGTATCATAGAAATATTGACTTACAAAGCCAAGAAGATGGCTCAGAGTCTCAATCCTAGTATCAGGAGAGCCCTGAAAAGGAAGAGAAGGAAAAACCCTCTGTCTCGCTCTCTCTCTCTGGAATAAAATACTGGCTTGAAGATTAAACCCCTTTAAAAAGAAAAACCAAAAAAGTGTATTTGTTTAGCGATAAATGCAGTTTTAAAATGCAACTGATTGCCAAAGTGAGGGAAAACAAAGCAATTAACTGAGCTGCACAAAATTAAGGATTTCAGGAAGAACAAGCTAATTAATGATCCTGTTACATAAATCTGCATATTTCATGAGATCTCTGTCATATGATTGGCAATAAATTTGTTGCCATACAGCTGATTTGTATTTAGCTAAAAATGAAAATAATTTTGAAGTGCATGCAAGACCAGCAGAAAAGGCAAGCATTCGACTCCCCGCTTCTTGCAGTGTTACACTTAAATAAAATATATAGTTTGGTAAGATCAATTATTTTGAAAAAGAAAAAATAATTCCTACATGCCACTTTTGAAATAATAGTTATAGATCGTATTTTCCTTTTGAAACTGATAGCAATAAAGTTGGGGGCAGGCGCTCCCCTCCCCATCATAGGATACCTGTAATTCCCACAGCCTGCAGTAGAGGTCTTGCAAGTTCATTTTTCATTTGAGGTTTGAAATGGCCCAAAATCTGAACGCAAAACAGTCGCTACCAAGTTTTGCTTCAAAGCTGTGTAAACCCAGCTATCTGCGCAGGATCTGATGTTCAAACTTTTGTTAAAATCACAACAGTAATCAAGATTCAAATTTTGCACTGAAATGTTTGCAGACCTGTGCCTAGAAAAGGGAGAGGTCACCGTGCACTTGCTCATCCAATTCACCCAACTCAGTGGCAGGCATTCCTCTGTCAACTTGTAAAAATCAGTGGTCAGCAGTCTCCAAAATGAGCAGGCCTGAGAGTGGTTTTATCTAGCGTCCCCTGTGAGATTAATAGTGGTTAAAAACTAAAGATCAACCTAATTATATAATAGTTGCGTTTTATATTTAAAAAAACCAAAAAAAAAATTGGAACCATTTAAATGCTTAACTTTTATCATCTTGACTTTCTAAACTTAATTCCATAAATACACAAATGGGTAGGTACCTTTTGGACAGAGGCAGTAATTACAGCTGACAGCTGTGAGAGCATTTTACATGTTTCAGTAATAAACCTATCTATCCCTATTAAATATTAATATACCATCTCTCCCTATTACCTATTATGTCATCAGTCACATCAGTTTTAGCAGGAAGGTCAGCAACAACAAGATAACAAGATTCTTGACATGCTTTAATACAGACTGAACAGTTTATAGATGCTAATAAAACCACTGACAAGAGAAGCGCTATTTATTAGCAGGGTTGATATACTAGCTGAAAAACGAAATAAACAGAATGTTTTCCTGCCTTAAGTTTGTTTATCTGGTGTATAAATATTGCAGACATGGTATATATTTTATTCAGGAGAGGAAGGGCATGGGAAGGGAGGTGAAAAGAAAATGTACCGGCCTTTTTGCTCTTGCTCCTCCCGTCAGGCCTCAAGTCGTCAAGCCCAATGCAGCTCCTGGAGCACAGAAGACCAGATAACACGGCTCTCCATACATTGCTCATTTGTGGCATGGAGTGGCACGACTGCGCAGGGAAGTGGGCTGCGTCCAGAGGAATTGCCCTAGCAGTCCCAAACCACCGGTCCACCTAGGCAAGTACCCTTTTTGGCAGTAGATGGTTCAAGGGGTAAGTTGCAGAGACGCTATCAACGGAGAATTTTTCCCACACCACGCAAGGCTCTTCCTTACTTGCCATCTGCTACTGACTTATTTTCACCGTATCGTTTTAAAGCTGGGTTGGATACCTGTGGATATGAGCTGTGTACATTTCTGTAAAACTGCAGCTGTCACTAAATTCTCCCTCAAGAATATCTTGTGGTGTTGAGTTCCACAAGTGAATTAGCATGGTTATAATACGACTTCCACAGGGATCCCCAGAGTGCCCCCAAGAAGCATAACCTCACCCACTCACCCCCAAACTGGGTGTGAGCCCTGCCCTCTCCTCACCTGGCCCACCAACTACTGTACTGTCTAGCACACCAAACACCGAGACTTTATGAGTAGTGGCGGGGGGCTTCCTAGGGCAACTGTGTACCCTACATAAAATATTGCTCATTAAAGGATGGCAGTCCCTCAGACATCAGGTAAAATAACACTAGACATCTGAAGGCTGTCTTTTCTCAGTCAAAAGTGCATTTGGCACTTTAACAAAAGGTCAAGAAAAATCCGCCTAAATGATTAAACAGACCCTCGTCGTTGCATTTGGAAGTAACTGGGTATGTGCCTCTGTAAGAGCAAAGCAGATTCTTGAGCTATGTTTCAAATAAATGCTTTTTTCCCCTGGTTAAATGGCTAGCTTGATTGGTTATATGTCTTTACTTTGCAATCTTTACCTATAAAAAACCCAGTGCCCCAAACAGACCAAGCCACCTACTCCGGCCCGGTGGAAGTCACCAGCTGCGTTCTGCCAGACTTTGGGAAACACCATGCATCGGTTTTAGTTCACGCCGCTGGTATGAGGTTCTGCCAGAGACCCAAGCACCTGGAGGAGGTTTTGCACACAAAGGATCAGACCCACAATTCCCTTGAGGGACATACAGGTCATTTAAAATCAATTTTGGGTCTGGTATTTTTTTTATAACTGGGGGCGAGGGGGAACAGAGATGTGGAGGCAGGGAGGGGTACTCAAAATATTGAATATGTTCATGGAAAGCACACACTTTTTTCTTTTTTTTTGCCCTCCTTGCTCCCTGCTTTTTGGTCGACAAAAGTTTTGACATTTAAAGAAAAGAAAAGAAAACTGCTGATTATTGAGCTGCAGTTTACTCTTCCTTTTGTTGTATTCTCAAGACTGGAGAAAACCATCTGATTTCATGCTTCCTTACGAAAGATTCACACAGCTGTACTCGTTAACGTTACTCGTCACCTTACGTACACAAACATGCTGCACGTTATGACAAGACTGAAATGATCAGTCAAGGCCACTGGCCCTTCCCCATTATGGCAATGATATGGAGTGCTGCTTTGGTCAATGAAGGAACAAAGTCCTAATCAGCATACAATACCTATCTTCATTTTATTTTACCATTTGCTAAATTGCAACAGGAAGTATCAAAAGGCTGAAAAATTCCCTAAAAGCAGAAGCACAGAAGAGATTATTTAGAGAAAGCGCCTGCCCTTCTCCCCTGCTCTCAGATACTCTTGGGAGAAAAGATGAACATGCAGACAGAGATGATAGCCTAGTCCCCAGTCAGTCAGAAATATCTGACAAATGCAGAGATAAGTGGAATTTAAACTTATTGGCTGAGGAGACATTGACATTTTCTATACTTCCTGCCCTTTTCCACTGCCATGGCATTTAAGATAGCGAGCGGGAAGCAGACAAACTCTACTGGAAATGGAAGACAACCAGCACGCTTTCAACCAGCGGCTGTCAACGTAGAGTCATTTCACCAAATCCTTGAGTTTATTTGGAAGTGCTGTAGTAATACAAGCTATTTATGTTTCCCACTTACACCAACATCAGCTGGAAGTACACTATAGCCAGGTATCCCAGGTACCCATTTTCAAGTCACTATTTAATTAACCAGCCTAGGAGCTGCTTTCATTTACAAACAGCTGGGTAGACCTCCCTGGACCAATTGCCAAAAGAGAATTGTTAGAGTAGAGACTTCCATTCTTTCCTTGTTCCCTCACATAGGAGCATAGGTGGTTAGGGCTGGAAGGGACCTCAAGAGGTCACATCTAGTCCAACCCCCTGCTCAAAGAAGGACCATTGCCAACTAGATCATCCCAGCCAAGGCTTTGTCTACCTGGGTCTTAAAAACCTCCGAGGATGGAGAGCCCATCTCCTCCCTTCCCTTAACATGCCTATATGGAAGAGAGAGACGCCAGGCAGACGAGCAAGCTCTGCCAGTGCTGAGAGTTAAAAACCCTCTCTGTACACAGGCACTGACTTTCAAATTAAGAATCTGAACCCCACATTAAACAAGGGACCCTTTCTTTTAACAAACAGATCTAGCTTCTCTGGCAAGATTGACTGAGTGATTCATTGATTTATTATAAAGTCACTTTGCTTATCGTTCACTGTTCTACCTTCCAGTTGTCTAGATTTTCTTAACTGTATTGTTTCACTATTTTATCAAGAAAAATAAAGATACAAATATTGCTGAGGCTTCATTTCCATTTTTCTCAACACGGGCCCAATTTAGTGGTCCTCCAAGCTAAAAGCAAGCCTATTTCTAATTTATCATGGCAGGAAAAGACTTTCACCCCATTAGTGTCAAAAGGAGATGCACAAGTGTTGAGAGAGAAACCTGTACAGCTTCCTTCAGAACAAGAACAAATCCTAGATTTCCCACCCCCACACCCCATGTATTCACTAACCAAGCAGCAGCAATGATAGGTTTTGGCTTTGAAGAAAATAAAATTGTGAAGTCTTCCTACAACAAAAAAACAAAAAGCCAAAACTAACTAACTAGCATTTTAAAGTCTTTTTAAAAAAAAATGTGCTTGTGGCAACAAAAGAAAAAATAAATTAAAAGGAGGTGGGGGAGGACACAAAACCAAAACCCAGTCAAAAGGCAAAAGCCTGAGAATACAAAACACATTCAGAGAGGTATCATTTCGCAGTAGTATTTTCTCCTAGATTGAAGACCAGAAGTTTGTCTTAAGCAATCCTGAACTCCTACCTCTATTAATAGCTTAATGCATGATAAATAATATATTATTCAAGAATAGTTTGTGCTTTCACACTTGGTCCAATATTTGCTAGCTACTGGCACTGGATTACACTTGATTGCAAGTGACATGCCAAAGTCTCTGCAAGTAAAAATAAATCTGCCCTGTTCAAAGCGAATGCTGTCTATGTCCAGCTGAATGCACAGCTCTCTTCTGGAGCCCAAGTAAGGAGGAACATTAAGTTCACAGTGTAGTTAAACGGGAGGAGAGTACATACAAAGTAGCGTGAGGTCCTGTTCAATTTGGGTCACACTGTCTCCAAAAGGATATAGCAGAAATATAAAGGATTCAAAGATGGGCAATAAAAATGATTAGAGCCATGCAGAGACCTCCTTATCAAGAGGAATAGAAGATGTTAGAACAGGTTAGTTCAGAGAAGCAGCAGGAGCTAGAGGTGACAAAACAGAAGAATAACAAAGTACAGTAAAGATAAAGTGAATGCTCCCATCCACTCTCTGTTATTACAGAAGAACAAAGGTATGCTCAATGCAACTGAAAAGCAGAAAATTTGAAAGCAATGCAAGGCAAAGTTCATGCTTGGAACTCAGCAGTGAAGCCCAAAGCTTAAGAGGACTCCACAATGATGAGTTATTTATATACAGGCGCAGGTAAAAAACAATTTCAACTACAGCCAAGGTCCAGCAGAATATGCACAGCTGATCAAAACACATTTCACACAATCACATTAGTTTCATCTACATTTTGTAAGAGAGATTATCAAAATGCTTTGTCTTGATAGGCTTAAAACACTTTATTTCTATGTTACTGGTTGGAGTTCTATCACTGCATTATCACACAGAAGTTAAAAGGTCTCAACTTCCGTATCACATTATAAATTGCAATATAACAAAAAAAAAAGACAATAATATTCTGACCATATCACCTTATCCAAACACTTTGTTATATTTGTGATGTTTCCAAAACAGCTTGCTTAGAAATTTTCATTGAGTTAATTTTAAAATGTTTAATTAAAATGAAAACTTGCAGCGCAGGGAGAAAATTAGACCCCTGGATTTCCAGGGGTCGAAAAAAAATCAAAGCTT
>NW_017728924.1:3606575-3611458 GCF_001723895.1 Crocodylus porosus | reverse complement strand
CACCTCCTCCCCTCCCGGCCGTAAGGCTGTCGTGTCTGTCGTGGTTGGGGGTGCAAGGTGGGGGTGGGACTGGGTAGGGCAGCCATTGGGGGGGCTGCAGCAGCAGGTGGGTGATGGGGCCAGATGGGGCAGCAATCAGGGGGCTGGAGTGGGTATGTGGGCCTCGCAAGGGGGTGGTAGCCTTGTGTGGGGGCCAAACCCCATACTGGGGAGCTGAACCCCCTGTGTGAGGGCTGAACCCTTTGTGTGGGGGTCGAACTCCCTGTTGGGGGGCCAAATCCCCTGTTAGGGGGCAGTAGCCCTTGTGCAGGGGACCAACCCCTTGTGTGGGGGCCAACGCCCTGTGGGAGGGCAGCAAAATATGTATTCATGAATCCTGTATTTAGAGTTCACTTTATTATTATGATAAGAGACTTGCTTTAACACTGTAGATATATCAATAAAACATTGTCCAACTAATCGCTGTCTCTGTCTCACTCTCTTTATAGTTGTCTTTTGTTTTACTTGTGGAGGAACATGGATTTGGGGGTATTTTAGAGAGTGACTTTGGGATTTTTTTTTTAATCAGGGATCTTTCAGTTTTCCAATAGGGAACACCAGAATTCCTCCTAGGGAGGCCAGTGGCAGGACCCTGCCTGCTCAGAGCTGGCACCTTGGACCCAGCTGGCTGTGGCTGACCTCCTGGCCAAATGGAGCCAGGAAGACATGCTTTGATGGTTCAAAGCAGGCCACCACACCCAGAACATCTTCCGGGTCATGGCTGCTGAGACGGCTGGGCAGGAGGCACATATGGCAGTAGTGCTGCATAAAGGCCAACCCTGCAACCGCAGTCCACTGGCAGCTGGCCCAGAGGAGCAGATGCCTCTACTGGCTGTGCAAACCCAAACAAAGAATGGAGGGTCACACCAAACAGAAGGCCCTAACTGCCTGCCTGCTGCAGTGGGTGCAGGGAACTCTCAGGGCTGCTTCAGCAGTCCAGCTGGCACAAGGGGTAGTGTCCCCAGGTATCAACTGGCTGGACCCTAGAAGTTCCTGAGACCTAGCAGCCCTGAGCTACTTGCCAGGGCAGCTTTTTATACTGCTAGGAACAGCACAGGTGCTGGCCCCGGGCTCTAGCTCCCCCGGCTGAAGATCTGGGAGGAGCCAGGCAGGGTTATTTTGCCCCAAGTGGCACAATTTGCTCCACAACAAAGTGCACGTCCAGGCACGTGCGCTGAAGCAAAAAGCCCCAGCTCAAATTTGCACCACTTCTATCTGAGCTGCTGCAAGCGCACGTGCTTGCATGTATGGACATGCCCCAATGGTTTTCTTTTATAGAGCTGGCAAGCCTCTCCATGAGATTCTAAACATATTTAAATATTGTAAGAATGTATATGTTCCATGGCCATGGCCATCTCCTACGTAATGGCCTTTAGGAAAGGAAGGTTCTGTGACTGGGTTATAGGCATTCTTGAACCTTATTCTGGAGTATCTGACCTGTCGTAAAGAGACGGTACTTAACAAGATTACTGTGCAGTGATTCTTATGTGATGAAGATGATGTCTAAAGGCAGCAACATGCATGTAAGAAGATAGTTAGCATCATCTACGTGAGTGTTATCTAGAGGGCAATGGCCAAAGCAGCACCCATTCCTAACCTGCTTTCTAAATGGACTGTGTTCTGTTACCACCATATGTTTTTGCATACAACACTTTTATCCAAAACACAGGTACTGGAAATTGGGGTGTACATCAAGGAAATATGGTAACAGCAATTTCTGCCCTACTGGAGAGGAGTGTGGGGCTGGATTTGAGCCCCACACCTCAGGGAGAGCCCTAATCTACTCATCCCTGCTACTTCCAGCAGGGCTGAGAAAACCCTAGAACAGACCTCCCTCCCCTGTCTTCTCTCCTCTTCCATCCAGAGACAGCAGCAGAGTTGCGAGGTGGGGATAGAACTAGAGAAGAGGCTGCACAGACACAGCCTCTCTCCCTGGATTGGCTCCAAATTGGAGTCAATCCTCCACTCTCCTGATCCAATAGCTAACATCTACTGGGTCAAGGAGGAATGGTCTAACTCATGGCACTTTCTATGAATTGTCATGAGTTAGACCTGGGAGCTGCACTTCTGTCTGCACCCTTAAACTCCTTTCCAGGCAAGTAAGTCTGCACACATCCACAGAGACCGGAACAATCCCCAGCTCCTGCTACTCAGTTACTACAAGGAAAGATCTTTTTTTCTTCATTCTGCCTTTCACAAAACAAGGCATGTCTCTTACTCTGTGGCATGTTGTCTGACAGAAAATACAGTATTACCACAACTTCAGTTTTGCAATGTCGGCCTGCTTGCATACCTCAATGTGCTAATGATAGTAATTCAACGCCCCCGAACTTGCTTAGAACCGTAAACTCTCAATGGTATGCAAATATTGCAATTGTATGCAAATATGCAAAATAAAGGATTCCACCGCTCTCGTTATAAAGCCACATTTTCATCCGCAGCTCCCCTTTTACTTTACATATATAAACCTGCTGTCCAGCATCTCCAAAGAAAAAGGAGCTTTCCCAGCTGCAAAATATAAACTGCTCCATTCCAAATATCAATGCTTTCCCACCATGAAAACCTGACCAGTGTAGTATATGCCCCCCCAGCAATCTTCTCCTAGTAAACATTTGCTTCCACCATTCCTGAAATGCTAAAGGACATCTGTCATTTCTCTCCAGAATGGACACCATTTCCCATTCCCCCATCTTAGAAATTTGAAGCACATTTTCAGTTCAGAAGAATAGATGTGGCTGGTGGACATAGGAGCACATTGTTGAGCCCGTTCTTTGCTACTGCCTTAAGGGTCCAAACTATAAGGGAAGGAAAAAATCCACAACTTTAATTTTATTTATAAAAGGGATCCCATAACCAAGGTCTGGAAGCATGCTTATCCTGCGATTGAAAAAAAAAACCAAACTGCTCCATCACTGGCATCTTCCTGATACTTTCACATCCCTCTGCCATGTGGTTGCAACAACTCCCAGCCACAGCTATCTTCACAAGGCAATTACACAGCATCTTTGGACCTTCATGCCCCACTAATGCAGAACTCCGACGCTACAGAAGGGATGTCACAGGGCAGACTATGAAGGCAGGTGAAAGGCCCTGTAACAGTTTTGACTGCTGCTTTGTTTAACATCATTCCCCATCACAACAGTGCTATGCTCGTTATAAGTTTCCTTTCACTTTCAGATGCATGAAAAATTTAGAGAAAAAAATTATACAGAGTAGTAAAGAGGAGGAGGAAATTCCATGGATAGGATATAGTGGCGGTGATGTCACCAATGAATCATTTCACATCTGTCTCACTATTTTGTTGTCGCTATAGGAATGTAAAAAAGATGGCTACTACAACTTTATTTAAAAAGATCCATACAAATTGTAGGTGTGAACAATATCAGCTGTTTGCTTTCTTCCTTTCCAAATGGTGATAAATGGTTTTGTTTGGAGAGGTGGGGGAGGCTTATAATAATATTCTCCGCTCTGTTCACATGTTAAAAATAGCTAACTTCTACCTGCTCTGGAGAACACCCAAGAAAACCAATGGCAACACCTAGGGTTAAACATTTTTTTGTTTTCGTATCACTAAAATTAACAGACTCGCTGGAATACTCAACCTAGTGCTGATGCTATCTTGCTTTTTATGATGAAACCATCTACAATATTAATCCCATCATATCTGAGTGTGAAGAGACAGAACTTTAAAAAGAAGAAACTACGTTTTGCAAATGTCACGAATAGCCTCAACGTTTTTCACTGCAACAGGACACCTTGGTCCTTCTTTCTCTAATAGTAAGTTTAAAACACCACCAAAGTTGTTTAGAATCAGATCTATGGTGAAGGACAACGAGGGGCCAGGGCTCCTTTTTTAGCTTTAAATGAAGTTGTGCCTGCTGCACAAGAGAAGAGCAAAAGAAATACTGTACAATATGTCATATTTGTGTACTCGTGCCAACACTCATCATCTCAACCTTAAAAAAATAGTTGTTCTCCATATTTAACTAAGAAAGCAGAACAGCAGGACTTTAAGGTTTACAATCCAGCAAGTTCTGTTAGAGTTTATGTTCAGTCCAAGAAGCAGTGTCTTTCAGTATAAGCCTCAGTATTTATTGCCTTCCACTGCTAATCACAGTGGCACAGGCAAACAGTGTTGTGAGTGATCTAATACTTTAAAAATTATAATTCCATTCAACCTAAAATAGAGTTTATAACATCAGAAACAGGCATGATACAATGCCTACCACACCAAGGCACAAGGGATTTTTTTCTGTTGCGTTCTCTCTCATACATTCATAGCTATAGCACACACCAACTGCAGATGTTTCCTCAGCCTGATGAAGGGTATTTATACCCGAAAACTTGCTGAGAAGAATTTTTCCAATTATTTGAGTTGGTCTAATAAAAGGTATCAGATTTACCTTGTCAAGGAAAAATCTTAAGTTTGGTGCTGCCATCACAGGGAGTTGAAACTACATACAGGCCCCCAGAACGTGCCCTCCGGGTGACCTGGAGGCTTGTCAGTCACAGAGCATGAGGTAATCTGATCTAACGCACATGCTCAGTTCACTGACTGCATGATGTACTTTGACTAGAAATGTCTCTGTGAAGAGCGTTCTGATTGGCCACCAAATTCTTATAAAAAGTTTGTGAGCCGCCCCCCGGGTGTGGTGAGGTAGCGCGTGTGTGTTTTGGAGGAGACACTGTGCTCGATCCTGTGAGCAGAGGCTGCCTTTGCAGGGACTGTCTCACAGGGAGAGAACGATCCTGGAGCAGAGGCTGCGACGGCAGGGACTGTGAGGCGCAAGCAGAGGCTGCGGACGGCGGGTGGAGCGACTCGTCTTTTCGATCTCGGTTACGGG
>NW_017728924.1:3474638-3606308 GCF_001723895.1 Crocodylus porosus | reverse complement strand
TTTGTTTAAACTTCCCGTACAGCTCACACTCCACCGCCGCTAATCCCACCTGTTCGTATTCCAATTGCCACCCCGGCCCACCGTGACCTTGGGGCCCGATTCACTCGGTGTTTGGTTACCCCGACATACCTAAAGAACCTTGTCTAGCTATATCTATTAATTAACACACACACACACTCCTACCTACATTGCCTGTATTATTTATGCCTAATTTAGTGCTAGTTATCACAATGCCTAAAGGGAGGTTAGGGATACATGCCATATTTACATCAGCATAGTCACTCAGTCTTCAGATCCGTGTAAAAAAGGAGCGTACACACAACCGACAGCCCTGTGCAGGTATAACTTACATGAACCTTACGCCAGGAAACAATAGGTAAAATCCACTCTGTATATGTTGTGGATCTGCAACAGATCCCAGGGTACCAGTTCATACTAAACAAAAAGACTACTACTTGAGTTGCCCTACCCACTTAGTGGAGAAATGCTATAATTACTTCCTATGATGTGCAGGTCCTTCTCTGCCCAGTCCATATCCCAACAGAATACACACTGGTATACAAAACTGATGCAAATGGTCCCAGTATATAACATATAATTTAAGCATATCCTGACTGGCTGGGATGACGTGATGGCACTGAACTAATAGTATGTGGTTCTGGAACTTTACAGCATGGTCCTTAGCCCAGAGTCTTGCAAATAATTTCATTTCCGAAGTGGTAGATCTAAAGCCTGATAAAAATCAAGGTAAATTAAAACCTCATATTGATATCAATGAGCTTCAGTTCAGCCCACCCCCAATTTATTTCCAGTGCAAGCCATTGGACCAGTAAATCTTGACATGCCAAACATACAAGTTAACAAAGTTGCCTAGAGTCGAGGAAGTATTGGTTACATAATTATATATCATATTTAAGATCAGATAGCATTGATCTTTGATTGTAAATATTTTTTATAAATATAGACATTTTTGTATCTAGAATGCAATATATTTATCTTTTGCATTACACAAATGATACCGAAATGCAGGGTGTATAAAGGCCATATCTTTAGAGGTCTCTGCATGCAATTTCTGCACCTAGCTTTTGCATGGAATCATGATAAATTGCACGTAAAGGGACTAGACAGATGCATTCACTGAGATTTACTGTGGACAAGCAAATATTCATGTTATTTGTTAGATACAACAATGAATGCTTTCAATCTACCGTTCTGCATGCAACAAATCCCACAGGTTTTTCCTGTGATAACTTAAAGTTTCTGCTCTCATTTCTATCCAGCATCATGCAATCTAGATTTCTAAATATGTGTTGATTTCATTGATTTCATAGACATTCGGGCTGGAAGGGACTGTGTGAGATCATGGGGCCCCCTGCCCAAGGAGCAGGAAGTCAGCTGGGGTCAGATGACCCCAGCAAGACAGGCATCTAAGCGTTTCTTAAAAGGTATCCAGGGTAGATGCTTGCACCACTTCTGGGGGGAGTCTATTCCGGTCTCCAGAGTATTGGACAGTAAAGGAATTTTTCCTTATGTCCAGCTTAAAACGGTCTTCCACCAGTTTGTGACTTTTAGACCTTGTCTTCCCTTGGGGTGCCCTGGTGAACAGACATTCTCCCAGTTCCTGATAAATACCCCTTATATACTTATAGGCTGCCACCAAGTCACTCCTGAGAGCCTTCACTTCTCCAGGCTGAAGACCCCCATGCCTCTCAGCCTCTCCTCATAAGGCCTGTTCTCTTGACCTCTAATCATGTGCATGGCTCTCCTCTGGACTCTCTCGAGCTTCTCCACATCCTTTCTGAAGTATGGAACCCAGAACTGATGCAGTACTCCAGCTGTGGCTTCACCAAGGCCGAGTAAAGCAGGAGGATGACTTCTTGGGTCTTACTTGAGATGCATCAGTAGATGCAAGCCAGAGTTTTATTTGCTTTGCCAGCTGTGGCATCCCATTGGTAGCTCATGTTCATCTTGTGGTCAATCATGACTCCCAAGTATCTTTCGGTTGTGTTGCTAGTGAGTGTAGCACTGCCGAGCCTATAAATATGATGTGGGGTTTTTCTCCCAAGATGAAGCACCTTGTATTTCTCTGTGTTGAACATCATCAGGTTTTGATCTGTTCACGTTGCAAGCCTGTCCAGGTCAGCCTGATTTGCCAGCCTATCCTCTAATTGTCAGCCTATTGAAAAGGGGCTACCCAATGTTTCTTGAACATAAATGAGGCAAAACAATTTTTTTCCTTGGATAAGTTGTGCCTGTGTTTGTTCCAGAACAAAAACATCTCAGGATTGGCATGTATAAATATCGCCCTTCTAATCAGGGTTCAGTGAGTGGCTGAACATAGTGCCCCTTTTCTGCCATTGGATTCAGTGATACAATCCTGGAATAACTATGGAGATGTACTTTGCAATATCCCAGGATCAACTGCTACTACTTTTTACACAGAAGTTTAGGCTTTGTCCCAGGACAAGGACATCTGGACAACTGCACTTTGTCCTAGGATAAATGCGATATCCATTTGCAGCCTAATTAGTTGCTTTAGGTATTACAAAAAAGCTAGAGTCACTTCGTGTTCCACGTGCATGCAGAAATATGAGCGCATATATACTTAGTACTTATACTCCACTCAGCATCAAAATGACTCTACTATTATTACAGGAACAAAACTCCCACAGGCCCTAGACATTTTTAGCAGAGGTAGTTAGCCACGTTAGTCTGGAATCAGGAAGTAGGCAGGGTAGACTTGCACCTTTATAGACTAACTAAATCAAAGATACATAGCATACACTGTTGTACGCAGAAGGTTTACTTCATTAGATGCTGGGAAAGGACTGCAGGAAGCAGGGATGCTAAATATACATAGAGATCATCCCATCTGTCCAGCAGAGACAGCTGAGGGGCACGGTAAGCAGGTAGCAACACATATGACCTTGGTAGAGGTGCAGGAAAATGAACCTTAGATGTTACAACACATGTTTTGGTCCAACAGCATCTAGTCTGTGTTGATGAGAAAGCACAGCTGACATCTAGGTCTAGAGCAATAGTGCAGCGGGTTTTAAACCCTGGAGTTCTGCGATGGGTTCTCCAAAGTGATTGGGGGCAATGGCAGGACAAGCTGGGAGGCAGGGCTCCACTACTGACAGACCAGATTATCTGGTCCCACATCAGTTCACGATGCAGGTCCACAGAAGAAATGATATGGAAGTTGGATGACGTTGAAGTTCCATGAAGTTTGAAAGCCACTGCTCTAGTGCCTTGGTGAAAATAGGAATAGTCATTTCCTATGTGTAAGAATACAGGAACACCGATCTGACATCGATCCCAGAAGGATGGACAATCCTGTGGCACAACACTTTAACCTCCCAGGATATTCC
Organism: Crocodylus porosus; assembly: GCF_001723895.1. NCBI lineage: Eukaryota > Metazoa > Chordata > Crocodylia > Crocodylidae > Crocodylus > Crocodylus porosus. The sequence continues at coordinate 3,602,937 of NW_017728924.1, read as the reverse complement.
ATCGCTGATCTCAGAGTGGCTGCCTCAGACAACAAAACTGGAACAAGAAATCGTGAAACAAGAAATCATCCAGAGACCCCATGGTTTAAATCAGTGATTCTCAACCAGGGTGCCATGCAATGTTAGTACTGGCAGGTGTGCAAACCTGAATCACAAGATAAACCCAGAGGGCGCCTCCAGATGAGCACCTGCGCACGCTCTGTGGCACTGCAAATCACATACAGTGCACATGAAAAGGTTCTCCATGCTGCATATTTGTAATGTAGAGCCAAATTAGATACCAGGTAATCCTGGTATCTAACAAACTGTTTAAAATCAAAGCAGGGCAGTGCACATGGTTGCAGTATGCATTGCCTGGAACTGGAACCTAGCCAGCCACAGCCAGACACTCCGGCTGCCAGCCAGGCTCTGTGCGCCTGGATCGCTCCCACTGCAGCCCCAGGATGCCCCCAGGACCCCAGGCAAGGCTGCTACCCCATCCCACCTGGGGCAATATGCCACGTGCCAGATCGCGCGTGCAAGGGTGTCCCCTGGGAACAAGGAGCAGAAGCAAAACTATGTGCCACTACTAACTTTCCCAAGGAAACACACGTGCATGCTCATCTGGACACACCCAGGGAGTTCAAACAGGAATGCATAGTGTTAAAATAATTCTGACATGTTGTGATCTTACCAAGTTCTTTGCAATAGAAAAACTGCTATATCGGTTTTTTAACAACGGAAAAATAAGGGAAAACTGAGAGCTGACATTTTCTGAGGGGTGCCTTGAGACTAAGGAGGGGTGCCCTGAGGCTGACAAGAGGTACTTTGAGCCTGAAAAGGTTGAGAAATACTGGTCTAAACCAAGACTATGAATTCTTATCCCAGTACCTGCATTAGTTTTTAAGCCCTTTAAGCCCTATGTTTTGTTTTTCTATCTCCTACCTTGCCTCTCTCAGCAGTGCCTCCTCATTTCCTTCCCACTTCCTTACCCTTCGTATTATAATCATAGCAGCTGTTTCCTGCAGTCCCTTCACATCATCTGATGAAGCAAGTCCTCTGCTTACAAAAGTTTATACTATACATCTCTGGTCTAGTTAATCTATAAAAGGTGTCAATCTACCCTGCCTTCTTCAGTAACTTTTTTGCAGTTCCTGTTTGCAGGGTGCCTACTAGTAGTTAATGATTTTCTTGATTTTATACCTTACCTACTGCATTATTTTGCTAGATATATTTTGCCTCATAGACTGTTCACACCTAATTCATTAGTACTATTCAAAATTCAAGTTATTTTCGTGGGAGACTCAGGCCACATGCTCATATAATCAGAGAACATGACACACATACAAAATTAGCCAGTTTTCCAGCCTGAATATTTGCAATTATGGAAATCAAAATTCATCTATCAAAATCCTTTGCACTGTTTGCTGAGAACTCGCCATTTTTGCAAACTGTTCCTTCAGAACAACTTCTAGAAATGAAAATTTGGGGAAAGGGAAAGCTGACAGGACTCAACACATCCAAAGACTATTGTCATGAGACGTGAAGTGAATATAGGTGGGAGTATTTTGTGATCTTCTCCCAGTTCTAGACATCTATGGCCCGCTGCAGTCAGTTGAAAGATTCCCAATAACCTCGAGGATTATATCCCAACATCCCTACTAAAATTTTATGAAGCAGTGAATGCTACAATAGAGAAGATGATAAAAGATGGTGATAAACATGTTAGAGGTGTAATGAAAAGAATAGCTATTCTCCCAGGAAGTCAGAAAAATGACTCCTGAAGAGGCAACTGAAAAGAAAAAAAATGTTTAGTTCAACTCTTAAATCTTCTAGTAAAGATCAATAAATGTTCTGTGTTGTGGGAGAGAGGAGAGAAAACTGGGTAACCTGGTTTCAAACATAGATTTATCTTGGTTTTCGAAGAAAGAGCAGGGAAGATTTTATGCAGCACCAAAATCCACAGCAGCTGTGGGAAGGGCTGATGAAAATTCATATGCTGCGACCACTTCAGAGCATGTGAAATGTATAGTTACATAATTCATAAATAGAAAGCTACATTAAACAGCATTAAAGTCTTATTTATACAATTTCTACAAAAGCAACATGCAGCGAGTGCTAGAATTCACCGCTTACATCTCGAGTCTTGAGTAGCTTTGACTCTCAGGCCTACACACTGCACATCACAAGTACAATACAAGACCGCTTCAGTAATCCCAGAAGATGAGACGCTCTCTCAAAGCACCAAGAACGAGGAGTCGTTGTGAGGATGGCACGTTATTAACAATTCTCCGTTGTACAGGTCGCTACCAGAATTGCCCAACAGCATCTTTCAAATGCCCTGGACTTTCATTCGGATCGGCAGAAATAGAAAGCCAGCTCTAAAGACCCGTAACAATACAACGGGTCAAAAATCAAGAGTGTACAACTCCACTAGTAAGAGAGCCGGTATAGACCTCACTTGTATACTTTATGAGTTCGGCATTTTATCCATCTTCTGATTAGAATCATTGCCCAACACCAGCAGCATAAAGCAGGTATTTTCTTGGGATTCAGAAAGTTATAAAAAAAGTGAATAAGCAAAATTATCTGCTGGTGTACAATCCCTCAGTTTCAGGGAAATCAAGGAAACGGAAACAATTTACATCCACAGAAAATCTAGCCCAGCTACTAAAGCAGAGTGAATATATCGTAATGAATCATTTATCTGATTAATCTCAACTTTGCCAATTTGTGAACTTACCTGACAGGAACCCAGCATGGTTTTATTCACAATTATTCTGTGAATAATTCCTGGCCTTGATTTCATTCTCAACCAAACTGTAAATATTCTGTATTTATGATGTAGCTAGGTGGACTGGACATTAAGGGCACAAGGCACATTTCCATAATATAATAAGAATATATATGACCACAAGATTTCAAAATTTGTTTTCGCCAAATATTATGAAGGATTCAGTGGAAATTCACCAATTCTGCAAACAAGATCTGCCAGTAAACTGATTTGTTAGCATACTCACGAAAGTGAACACAACCCAAATTCATTGAAATTTCTGATTATTTGTCAGTTCTAATAACCATAAATAACCAGAGGGAACATTCCCCATTTGTTTTTCTCTTTGTTAAAATAAATGCAGCTTTTTTATGGTAATAAATAATTGAGTAGCCCGGTGAGTTGCAGGTATTATATATTTATGCATTCCCTCTCTGTTTTTTAATTAAAGAGCCTACAGGGATGGTCTGCTCAGTAATTCTCTTTCTTATGCCTGAGGCTCATATTTTTGCCCAGAGTACCTCATACAAAGACAGCAGTCATTAAAACATTTTAAAGTGCCGTTTCAGAGCTTTGTTTCCCAAGCAGGCCCTACTAATATCACTCGGGCTTTCTCTTGACTGCCGGTACCTTCTACCTTATATCTTGCCCTATGGCGATGACATCAAACCCAAAAAGAGGAGGGTGGCGAAGCACTGGAACTGGTGACCCATAAAGGTGGTGGGATCTCCCATCCTTGGAGGTGTTTAAGGCCCAGCTCGACAAAGCCTTGGCTGGGATGGTATAGCTGGGGATGGTCCTGCTTTGAACCACAGAAAATTAGGGCTGGAAGAGACCTCAGGAGGTCATTCAGTCCTGCTTTGAGCAGGGGGCTGGACTAGATGACTTCTTGAGGTCCCTTCCAATCCTAATTTTCTATGATTCTATGATAAAAAGCCCTATGAAGCCTAGGCACTACATACCTATAGAAACACCTCCTCACTTAGGTTTTATCACAATCCCTTTGGTCAGCCAAGAACAACCTCCTGGAAATACCAGATCTCTGGGACTCCTACCGATCATCTACTGGTCAGTGCCAACTTGCCAGCTAGGATGGACCCCAGTAAGCTATGGACCATCCAAATACAAATAAAGTGTATATTTATTTCTTTATTTGCCCCTGTCCAATGAGCTCAACCAACTAAAAGATACAAAAAGTGGATGACACAATCAAGCAGCCTGGGAAAGAAGCTGAGGAAGATGGAACAAGAACAGGACATGGCAATTCTTAGTTAATCAGGAACAGCAATCACATCTCACCATTTACCTCTGACATTACCTTTTTATGGCTGGGGCTGCTGAAGATGGTGAAAAGGTGCTGAATGGTTGCATATCAGCAGTAGACAAAGTAATTGTTCTCTCCATACACACAGCACAATCAGCTGGAGATGGTCTTACGATTCTGCTGGATGGACGGAGCTATGGAAATGCAAGCTGTTATCATTAAGAGATGCTGAATCGAGGCCATTGGAAACCATCAAGTTGTCCTTGGGCTGCCAGCTTCCTATGAAAGAAGTGCCAGTCACCATGCTAAGCACTCCTCAATACACTACTGACATTACCAGGAACACAAATGTATATTAGCTACCAGCCACTGTGGTTGGACACAAGTGTATATTAGCTACCAGCCATTCACGCTCCACCAAACCAGGTTTTTTATGATGTTTAATAAGCCAAGTGTTTTTTTTCCCCCTGCTATAAAATGCCCTTCCTGCTAGGAAAATGGAATGTTTTCACAGTGGCTGAAAGGGCACGGGCTATATGATCCGACTGAACACTTCATTTGCTAACAAAAAGTAGCCTCCTTTCCGCTTTTCATTAGAACAACACTGAGCTGGCAGGAGTAAACAGGAGAATTAACAGCTCTCGTGCTTCCAATTAAATGCCTTGGCCTTCTCTACCTTGCCATTTAAATTAGCGACTTGGGAGCCATTCCTCTGAATCCTCTAGTGAACTTAATATTAGCCCTTAATGAAGCAACTATTTAAAGTAAGGCATGAAAGGAAAGGAACAGTGGGTAAATCACTATATAAATATAATTTGCCTTGCAGGTTTTGCATGAGAATCTTGGCACAGTTAGTTGAGCCTTTTTTGGTTTTACTCACAGCACATTAGCTCATTATTGTGTAATATGGACATGTTACAGCTCCCCCTGTCCCTAAGCCATGGAGGATAGTAATCTAAGATATCATGCCTGGGGTGGTTCAGGAATAGCACATCTGGCATTTATGCGTGGGGTTGGACTGGTTAAGTCTTGAAGGCCTATCCAGCAATATCATTTTGTTACAGCCCCAGTCAGGAAGCTTGGCTCTTTAGCTGAAGCTGTAACACTTAAATGCTACAGAGGCCTCAGGTTCAGTGTCTGGTTTGTCGGTCAAGATGCCAGCCATCACAATGGCAGCATCTGAGGTCTTAAAGGTAGGAGGTGCTGCCAGCTATGTTGAATATATTCAATGGCAAAAACACTACACGTTGATGCATCAAAAATGCATCCTGATTGCTGCTGGGCTTTCTGGAGCTTTGGAGTCTTTTCCTGGAATATACACAGATGTTTTACAGTCTGGGGTACCAGCGGCCTTGTTGAACAAAGCATTTATTCCCAGAAGTCAAGAGGACTTATTCATATATATGAAGTGCTTTACTGAATATGAATGGACTGCTGCATCAAGGCCAAGCACAGCTGTCCCAGTGGATGCTTTGCCGAGAAATTAATAATAGGATGAGATATACAGAGTTGTGATGAAGGTGAATTTATTTTACTTTGCTATTACCATCTCATTTTCTTCAGGGGGACACAAATCCCAGCAATGCTATGTTGGGTGTATTTCCCAATGAGCTCTTAATTGGCATTAACAAATATTTCAGGATATAATATTTTACTAATTAAAAGAAAATCACATGCAACCTATTATATTCAGTTTACAGTAATAGCACCCTTCAGCTTTTGGCAGTAATGATGATAAAGCAATAATGGATTCACAAACAATTGCTCCCCACAACTATGAACCACTCAGCTAGCTATTAGCCTAAAGCAAAATCAGACCTCATTAGTACTCTGAAAATAGCTCTTAGCTGTTAGGAGGTTAAAAAAAACAAACACACACTCAAACTCACATTGCTTGTCCAAACTAGTGAAGCACCTGAATCCAATTCAAGTTCTCACTGGTTTAAATGGTTTAATTATTTTTCCCCAAGACAAGAGCCAGAGAGTTTCTACCTTCTATTTATTTTGAATTTCGAAAGCTGGCTCAGATACAGCAGACATGTTTTGGGAGCTACTGGTGACTGCGCCCAGGAATAAGAAAAGGTTTCTGAGTACTGTCAGATTGCAAAGGGCCCTGGGAAGGGAACAGTCCTGACAGGTCCTCCTGCAACTCCTCCTTATCCCCCAACCTCTGCTCCTGGCACATCTCATTTCTTCCTCATCGCTAGTATTCCTCACACACCCTTTCTGCCAGTGACCAGCTGGGGAAGAGGGTAAAGGCATGGAATACAGGTGTCCCCATATGAGAAGATTTGACAGGCAGCAATGGGGAAGTAAAGAAGGAGCAACAGGATTATAGGAAGGTAGGAAATTCCCATCCTGGTTTTGGGTGGCACAAGAGAAAGGGAGCAGAAGAGGGAAGCTGCTGGTGCATAATGGAAGTGGGATACAAGGAGGGATAACACTCCCCTGCCCATGAAGAGGAAGCAGAGATAGCAGTGATGCAAGTGGGACACAGCATTCCCAGCACTACTGCTCTGAATGCCCTGTGGGCCCCAAGCAACAAACAATTAAAACTGATCATTAACCAGAGGGTTTGGGACTGAAAATTGCAGCATAAAGCCACTATTTTCAGGGCAAAACAGAATTGTAGTGAGATCCATCCAGGGTTCAGTTTCAAAGACATGCTAACCAGCAACCCTCAGACTTCAGTACAGATGGTTCAGGAAAGTCCACACAATCTACAAGATGAAACAAAGGGCCTGGAGAAGGTGATTGGGAGCAATCAGCATGGTGTCACCAAGGGCAAGTCATTCTTGTCCAACCTGACTGCCTTCTGCAATGAGATCACTGGCTCTGTGGATGCAGGAAGAGCAGGGGATGTGATATACCTTGACTTAAGCAAAGCTTTTGATAGTCTCCCACAACATTCTTGCAAGCAGCTAAGGAAATATGAGTTGGACAAATGGACTGTAACATGGATAGAAAACTGGCTGGAGCATCAGGCTCAGACAGTAGTAATCAGAGGCTTGATGTCTAGTAGGCAGCCAGTATCGAGTGGAGTGTCCGGGGTATCAGTTCTGGAGATGGCTTTGTTCAGTATCTTCATTGCTGGCTTGGAAATTGGGATGGAGTGCACCTTCAGCAAGTTCACAGGTGGCACCAAGCTGGGGGGAGTAGTAGATATGCAGGAGGGTAGGGCTAGGATTCAGGTAAGCCTCAACAAATTGGAGGACTGGACCAAAAGAAATCTCATAAAGTTCAATAAGGACAAGTGCAAAGTCCTGCACTTAGGATGCAACAATCCCAAGCACCAGTATGGGCTGGGGGCTGACGGGATGAGCAGCAGCTCTGCAGAAAAGGGCCTGGGGGTTACAGTGGACATGAAAGTTGAATATGAGCCAACAGTGTGCCCTTGTTGCCAAGAAGGCTAATGGTACGCTGTGCTGCATTAGTAGGAGTGTTGCCAGCAGATCAAGAGAAGTAATTATTCCCCTCTATTCAGCACTGGTGAGACTACATTTGAAGTAGTGTGTCCAGTTTTGGGCCCCCCACTATAGATAGGAGCCGGACAAATTAGAGAGAGTCCAGCAGAGGACAACAAAAATGGTTGGGGCACATGATTTCTGAGGAGAGGCTGAGGGAATTGTGCTTATTTAGTCTGGAGAAGAAGACTGAGAAGGGATTTAATAGCAGCCTTCAAATAATTGAAAGGTTGTTCCAAAGTGGATGAAGCTGGACTGTTCTCAGCAGTGGCAGATAACAGAGCAAGAAGCAATGGGCTCAAGTTGCAGCAAGGGAAGTTTAAATCAGAGATTAGGAGAAACTCTCTCACTAGGAGGGTAGTAAAACACTGGAACAGGTTACTCAGAGAGGTGGTGAAATCTCCATCCTTGGATGTTTTTAAGACATGGGTAGAGAAAGCCTTGGCTGGGATGACTTAGTTGGGAACAGTCCTGCTTTGAGCAGGGGGTTGGACTAGATGCGACTTCCTGAGGTTGTTTCCAACCCTCATTTTCTATGATTTCTATAAACATCCATACAATACGTATAGGGATCCACTCCTTATTCTCTGGATCAAGAATCCAGAGATTTGAAATCTATTCCTTATTATGTGACTATTGGCTGACCACTTTATCTCCATGTGTTTGTCTCCCCTTGTCTATTTAAGTACCACAGAGAAGGTGTTTTTTTTTTATATGTCAGCTTGTACAATAGGCCCTGATCTTGGTTGGGGTAATAAGAAAAATAACTGGAAAATGTACAGTAAGCTCAGAATCATAATACATTGCTCACCCGAGGAAAGAAAAGCAAACAACAAACCAAATAGTAAACTTTCTTTATGATAAAGGTTATAGCTATATAACCTATTTCCGGTAGAAGGCATGAGTTATTCAGACAGGAGCAAAGACGTCTTATGCCCAAGGCTTACAGGGATGAGGCAACTCCAGAACAAATACTGAGATTAAGATTCGGTAAATCCAGTCTTAGCAGAAATTGATGAAAACGTCAGATACAGATGTCAAAATGGATGAGGAATTGCTGCACCAAAAAAAAAAAAAAAAATCCAAGCCAGCTAATCTGCCAGAGCAAACAAAACTACCTGAAGTCAAGTCAGATAAAGATAAAGATGAAACAGAGTCAGCAATAAAAATAGCAATAGGAAATGTTTAGCCTGGAAACTAAAAAATAAGCTTTGATTCAGAAGCTGCTGGGACAGAGAAGGTGAACAGCAGAGATGCAGAGATGCCGAGGACTGGAGTGAATTGACAGTGGTACTCTAGAGTCTACTCTTCCAGCAGCAAAAGAGGGGGTGCTGACAAACAAAAAATCAGACAGATTGCAGCAGCTGTAGGGACCCCCTTTCCACCATGATGGAGTTAGGTCATTGGTTGCTGCCACAAACAGATAGGAGCTGGGAAGTTGCAGTCCCCTGTAATCATCTTCTACTAACAGAAAACTAAATCAATAGCAGTAATCTCAGGATGACTGCTCTGCCAGCCTATGCACCGGGCCAAAAGGAATAACTATTTTTTTTATTTCTATTCTATCAATCTGGGCCAAACTCTACGTTCACTTGCACCCAAATCACTTCATCAGTTCCTATCACACAGAAGTAAATGATGATGTAAATGAGGGCAAAAATCAGACTTAATCACACCCACAGAGATAAACAAGGGTTATGATAGACAAGAGCATTGCTCAACATTAGGAAATGGATAAGATGAATTTGTTGGTTAAGAGACAGCAATTTATTTGTCAGAGATGCTCTGAAATGTAGAGTTAAATTTAATTTCTGAAAATAACTGCCGACTGGGCACATCTACATGAGATGCTAACTTCACAGTAGCCTAATAACACTGCGCAGTAGTGTGCCAGGCAAAAACCATGCTAGTACACTACTGTGCATTAGTCTTAGGCTGCTGCACAGTAAGTGTCACTAAAAACCCGTGTGCCAGCACTAATGTGTAGTAGCACAAGTTACTGCGCATTTAATACTTGGTTATCCAAGTACTAACCTTAATGCGCAGCAACTATGGTGCATTAATGAACATGTAGACGCTCCCCCTGTGCAGTAACCAGCTTTATGAACTACTTTTTTATTACTGTAAATTCCCATATTGCCACATTTCTAGAAGCAAGAAACCTCAGAGATTTTTATTGAAGCAAATATAACTGCTGATATAAACACTTTCTTCCAGGCTCAAAAGGCAAAATACTGGCCCTATGTAAGTCAATGGTAAAGTTCCCACTGAATTCACTGGAACTAACTTTCACCCCATGTATTTTACTTCTTCCTGCCAGAAACAACAAACTTAAGGTAGGTCCATATCAGGGAGGGCTTTGACAAACACCTTCGAGGTATGGAGAGATCAAAAATTTCCCTTGACTGTGTCACACTCGAAGAGCCTTTTATGCCATAGTAAGGCTAACTTAGAAGAAAAAAGGTCATAGAGGCAAAACTAGCATATTTCCCTAAGGAGGAGTACAGAAGAGACTTTCTTGTACTCTCCTCCTGCTGAGAACTAACCTTCAGGCTTACCCAGATTTTACTGAGTCTGCTGTATTCTCCCTTGCCAAAGGCAATATTACACACTTATCTTTGATTATCTCCTTTATACAATCCTTACAGGGGAACTGAAGGGAGTCAATATATATGCAGCTAAATCTGTTTAGACTTGGTACCCATGCTCACAATAAATCCAAAATGCTATCTACATCCTGACATCTTGTCTTTTACCTGTGGCATTAGGGATTATTAGACTAGAATGGAGGAAAATTAAAGGCTGTTAACAAAGATGATCCCAAACTTTCTTCTTCCATGTAGGGCTATACAGGAAGCCTTGAGTTAAGGAATCTTTATTCATAAGCAGTAATGCTAGAAGTCAAGAGTTTTCTTAGCAAGAGGTGACGTGATCTCAACACAGCTGAGCCAACGCATTACACTATACGCACTACAGATGCAGCAATAATATTACTGTAACAGCCAAATACCATTTCAGCTACTGCCTGTAAATGGAAAATATCCTGGTTATACAGAAGGATTAGTCACCTTTACATTTCCTAAATTAAATCACCTTGAGCTAGATTGACCAGTGTAGAGCTGGTCAAAACTGATTCTTCAACCCCTTCAAGAAAAAAACAAGGGGCAGAAGAGACTTTTTTTTGTCATTAGATACTCTTCATTATCTCTTGAGGGGAAAATTTCCTCTCCAACATTTTAAAGACTCCAAATATTCCCCCAGAAGGAGGAAAGAGCTTTTCTTAAAAAGAGAGACAGAGTTGAGGAGAAAAAATACTAAATTTGTACTTTACATAACTTCCCTCCTACTTTTTCTTTTCCTTTCCACTTCTTACCTCTCTCATTTTCAACTAAAAAGCAGTTGAAATGAGGAGAGGTGGGTATCGTTTCTATAATTTCTCTATAGGAAGAAATGTGAAAAGTCCTTAGCAGTATTACATTTTAGACAAATGTTCGCTACATTTTTTTGTGCAAAAAGCCAAAATATTTGAGTAAAACAAATTTGCCATAAAGAACGTAATTCCATTTTTGACCGCCATCACCCTCCATTGTTGAAAACATTTCACATAATAACCCTTCTGAGGAAGTGGTCACTTCATTTCCCCTACCCTCCTCCAAAATGGTTTCTTTCTGCTGGGAAAACAGTCTCAAACTGCACACCATCAGAATTTCCATCAGGTTCAATAGTATTCAACTAATTGGAGTACTGAGAAATTTCTAGTACACTCACCAAATTGTAGTTCACAGGTTTCTGGGTTTCCATTGAATCACAAGAAGGAACCTTTGTTGAATGTGAAAATAGAAGTGACCTTGAGGCTGCTGAGTACTGACTTGCAACTATCAAATAAAATGTACTATTTTGCATTTCAGACTCCAGGATCAACATAAATTAGTGAATGACAAAGACTTAATCATCCCTGTGTGGTATGGTATGAGGCCTACCACTCAAATGAATCATCACTTACAGCGAAAAAAAAATCAAATTAAATTGGAAATAAAAGCTTCATTATGAATACAACATGTTTAAAAACAATTCTTCCATTCTTGATGAATCACTTTCTGACCTTCCACTCAGATGAACGCTACCACAGATGAACCTGTATCGTGGTGACTAAATATACCGCGTTTGCAAGCTTGACTTTATGCAAAGGTCCATTTTGCAGGAAACGTAGTAAGACGAGAAATCACCAAAAGCTTATGATCAGAAAATGAGAGGCCCTTAGACTTATTCTTTAAGGGTAAAAAAATTACCACTTCTTTATGTGTACTGCAGCAATACCTAGTTTTTCTCATGGGCCAAGCAGGACCCTGTGGCGCTAGGTAGTATTTAAGTAGAACAAAAGCTCTCAGAAGCCCAAGCCCAAAGATCTTCCATCTAAATCAAGAGGTACCAGTAGATACAGGAAAGACATGCCCACGCCACAAACTAACCAGGGCAGGTAGCAGACAAGGAAGTGGAAAGAAGTAATGAACCCAGCACTGAACTGAACCTTGCTTTCACCACCCTGACGCAAGGCAAGTTACTGGCTCTCCCTTTATCTGGCAACTGTAGGATAGAATGAAATAGACTCCACTGCTTCCCTAGCTATAAAATAGGGCAGACTAATCATTCAAACAGAATCAATGTCATCGAAATCAATGTCATTTTCGCCATTGACACACCTGGACCAAAGAGTCAGATCCTCTTCTCACACTATGTGTTCAAATTTTGCTTAGGACATTTGTGTGAATGAAAAAATGAGGCCCTGGTCTCTCTGCTTTCCTGGATTTCAAAATTAATCAAATTTGGGCCCAAATTATACTGTTAAAAGCCTCAACTGATGGGTAGCAAAGATATGGACTACGGGCTGGATCTGGCCCATGGTACCCTATCATTTGGGCCACAGTTCTGCCTGCTGCACGCAGCATGCAGCATGCACTGGTGTTGGCCCAGCACCAGCCTCAGCCCTGTGCACTGCATGTGGTGCGCAGATCCCATCTGACATGGGCTGCACATAGCACAAGGCCAGTCTGGGGAGCATACTGCATACAGAGCCCTATATGCCACATCTGGGGCCGGTCCAGATTGGGCCCACAAATGAGCCAGACTGACACAGCTGCTACATGTCCCCTGGACCAGCCCCGTGCTGGAGCCACAGCATGAGGCTGCTCTGTCTTATGTTCTACATGCAGCACCCGTCCTGGGACAACACTGTGTCCAGTCTGGATCAGGCCTCTAGACCAGCTCTACGTGCCAGATCCAGCACATAGGGCCAATCTAGTGTGTGCACCACACATGGTATGCACTCCTGGCTAGCCCCATATCCTGTGTGTAGCGCATGCCCTGGACTACTTCTATGTGCTGCATACCACGTGTGCGCCCAGAGCCAGTGTGTACTCCCTACCACACACGAGGCTGGATCCAAGGTGCACACTATATACGGCGTCTGCGCTAGACCAACCTACAGGCTGGATCTAGCATGTGGGGCCAAGTGTACAGGTCTGCAGACTGGCCCTGCATTTATCTGTCCCATGGGGCTAGAGAAGTTTGATGCCACAAGCTTAAATGAATAGAAACCTTTTCCTTTTTTTTTTTAAAGCTTCCACATGAAAAAGTATATCTGGAATGAATAACTGTTTCCCAAAACATAAATGCTGCAACTGGCTATAACACACATAGCCCAAAAGTGAACCAGAACCAACGATGAAACTGATCTCGGAGTCAGAGACAACGCAGAGCACGAGTCACCCTAACCAGTGGAAGAAACAAGATTTAAACCTAGATTTTTAAAGCTTTAGAAAAGATTCCTTCAAGCTTAGAATGCATTCATTTTTATCAAAGTAGCATGTTTTTATAATCAGTGAAGGAATTTGATCTTATTTTTTTGCCCTGATATTATATCCTTAGGAAAGCTAATTCTATCAAATGCAGCTTATGAAATGATTAAAACTGTGTTCACGTCCCCAGGGGGTTGATCTGAGCTAGGAACTAACATAGATGGCCTCCTTTTCACTGGTATTAACTTCCCAAACAGCCAATTCAAACTTTTACTCTAAGTGTTTTCTTCTCTGGGAAAAGCTTTGTGATCTGCCTTCTCAGAAATCTGTTATTTTCCCCCACCTAATCTCATTATATTTTGAAGCAGAAGCAGAACACTGCAAAAAAAATCTGTACAAGTGATATATAGTCAGATTGTCTTTTTTAATACCAAAAACCTTTTTGAAAGTTAAATTTGATATGTAATAACTTTAAAACCTAAAGATGATGTTATTTGAATTGCAATGGCTAGCTCAAGTAAGCTATTCCTTGGCAACTCAAATACAGTACTAGGTTTGTATGCACAGTAAAAATGACTGGCTTGAAAAAATGCAAAGAAAAATTGATTTTTTTTAAATGGGATAAAAGATTATTTTACCATCATTTCTGTTAAAAATAAAGGAGTTTAGCTATCTTAGATGAGGAAGCAGAAGCTATTTACTGCTTCTGCAGCTGAGCAAGAAGTTTCTCGGTACCTTCTGTTTCCTCATACAAACCTTCACCTTGCAAGGTGCCATATGACAATAAGGGGCATATGTAGACGAAACAGGAGCCCTAAATTAAAGCAGTGGGTTTTTAGAAACAGTAAAAAGGGCCAAGTAAACCCCCATGTTGTGCACACACCCATGCACTTACCTGCCTCTGGTGGCAGGGAAGGGAGGGTCAGCTATTGGCAGGCGGAGCAGTCCCTGGGTTGCAATAGCGGGGAGGTGCTTTCCTCCATGGCAGCAGCGGTCCCCCCCAGGCAGCACCCACCCACAGGCATCCGGCTTGGGAGCAGCGCAGCCATGGTAGGAAGCACTGGGCCCTCACACACCTCAGGCAGGTTCGGGGGGGATTATATATCAGGCTCACTACTTCTTTTTTTTTTTTTCCCCTTGGGCAGAGCCTGCCTTCCCAGGCTGCTGCCAGGCTGCCTGCACAGGCTTCCTGCAGAGCCCCTGAGCTGCACGGAGCCCAGTACTGTACTCCACAGCTGTAGGGCAGCAAACTGAAACTCCTCCTCCTTGGAGTTTTAGTTTGCTGCACCCCAAGTCATTTAAGGCACACTACACCACCGAATTTGCTCCAGCAGCTGGAATTATTGCGCAAAATGCTGCCCACACGTGCAAACACCAACACCATTAAAGTAGTGCAAAAGCATTTACCTCACTTTAAAGTGTCACGCACACATGCACAGCGTTTCATCTACACACGGCCATAGTGGCAAACTAGATTTGGGATGCTTATAACAAGGTACCCGACTGTCATGAATATCCTTAGTCAGACACCTCACAAAAGACAGCTTAACATCTGAATTTCCCAGTATGGGGGAAGTTCTACCTGGAAAAAATCATTTAGGCTGCCTATAGACATGCTCATTTGTGTTCAAGTTTGAATGCTCCAGCGCTGCCTCACTATCACGTCTATTAAACCCTCCACATTTCAAAATGGCCACAGGGGTACCTTAACTAAACCTCATCGAATGAGCTTTAGTTAAAAGTGCCCCCACAGGCATCTTGAAACACAGGGGGCTGAATACACATGATGGTGAGCCATTTTAATTAGGGCAGCTGTCTGGAACCACTCTCTAATTAAAATGCCACTTCCCTCCCCTTCCTCCCCCCACCTCCGAGCACATCTACAGACACTCAAGGACAGATATGGCACCTGGGAAATCTCGAGCCCAGTTTCTTTTCCCCAAGTATGGCTTTACTCTGCAAATTGATGCAACACAGGCCAAGGCAAATGCAAACTAACTGGTACTTATTTCCTTGCTCTCAACACTGAACTGTCAATGAAGTCAAGCAGCAGTTCTGCACAGATATTAATTGGAAATCAAGCCAGTCCCCACATTCCTGAACACTGATTTTCACAGAAAATGCTTTACTCTTGAACCAGGCTTTCTTTCCTTTTTACCCCTCCTTTTTTCAAGGATTTAAATTCTACTACCTGAGAGTCAGCCTGAATCTTCATGAGCAATTGGAAGCCACTTTACTAGTGGTGTGGATATTTACTTTGATGCCTGCTGGCAACGCTAGCCAAGCTACTTAACTACTATCAATCCTTGACATTTATCAGTCTATCAATCCTTGGCATGTAGCTTTCATGAAGGAAGTCTTTTGACAAAAAAAAAATATTTGCATATGGACATCAAGGAAACTTTAAAAATATTAGTCTTGTGCATCTCCATCTTAGAGTTTATACTAGTCGTTCTCAACCAGGGTGCCACAGCACCCTGACATGCCTTGAGATCCTTTCAGGGTGCTGCAGGGTGCAACATGATTTACAAGATAAAGAGAAGGCAAGGTAGATGTTCATCTTATAGACTAAGGTATATAGCACCCTAGATATCTACTTTGGTTAGTCTACAAGGTACAAACCTACCCTGCCTTCTACTTGACTTCAGACTAACTGTGTCTCTGCTCACAAGATAAACCCAGGGATTTCCAATAGGAAGCTTTAGTTTTAAAAACATTCTGACCTGTCCTGGTCTCTCTGAGTTCTTTGCAACAGAAGAATTGCTCTTTTATTTTTCTCTAGTCAAAAAATGACTGAAAACTGGGAGCTGGTATTTTCTAAGGGGTGCCTTCAGTCTATCAAGGGGTGCTTTGAGTCTAAAATGGTTGAGAAGCACTGATACAGACAATGGCAGTAGAAAGATCCGTCTCTCTACCCTCTGCCTGCAGGCAACTGCACTTTTTCTAGGGTTACGGGGGGTTTTCTGCATAACACAAACTAAGCACAAAATGTAAAAGGGGAGGGAAGAATTCATTGAAAAGTGGGCAGCTGCCAAGGAAATGGGAGCAAAGCCATCACTGAGACTCAAAGAATCCTGATCCAGTGGTGGAAGAGGGAGATTTTCTAGAGAGATCTAGCTTAATTGGCTGCCTCTCACTACATGCTTCAGATCACCCAACAAGACAGTGTCAAATGCAATTCTGGGGTGTCTGATAGCTTCTGATTTCTCCAATATATTTTACAAATGGCAGAGCCAAACCTACCAGCTATTCCACCTGTCATTTGACCATGACCATTTGCATGAATTATGAATCCCTATAAATGAAAACATTCTCTTCTGAGCCTGCTTTTCCAAAGACAGGTCTCTCCCCACCACCCCTCATTACATTATAAACCATATTACATGTTGTGCAAAATAAATTCTCTTTTCCCCCTGAAAAAAGTGCCTCTTGGTCCAGGCTGTTGTTTGAGATTCTGATCTTTCCCTTAACAATACAGCAAGGCAGCAATGCAGTACAGATCTTGTTCCAAACTCATGTCTTTCTATTTTCCCCGGACCCTTTATCCAGACTTCAATGCTGCAGAACAATTGTTAATCCTCAGTGACCTTCTGCACCAACGGGCCCTGTTCCTGGGGATTAAAATTGATTTTTCTCCTTCTTAGCATATAAAAATCTGGTGCGTTGTCCTTGCCTCAACTATTTGAGAGCATGCAGTGACACCCACAGCAGAATATATGAAATCAGCCATTTGTATTGCACTAAAAGCAGCATCAGCAGGGCTCAGCAGTCTGTTGTGAAGCAGCTTGAATTTAACAGGCTGTGAAAAATGTCTCTCCCCATCCAAAATACATGGAGGAAACCTGTTTTCAGAAGATAACGTATAAGAGGTACAGTGTGTTTGAAGAGTTGTCCAGTTGCTATGTAAGGTAGAAAAGCAGAAGCTTGCATGAACCAGAATTAGTAATGTGAAGTTAGCTTTAATAATTAATCCTACAAGAAGGGGAGATTAAAGAATTAGTCAGAACAGAAGTGGCTTATTAAGAGCACATTTAAGGTACGCTCTTCATGCTCAGATGCCTCAACCAGAAAGGAATAATAGGGATCTGTTTTTTCTAAAATGGTGAAGAATTATCAAGAAGTCTCTTTTTCTTGACTGACTAGCTAAATCAATTTATCAAACTTTTAATACCCAGGAGACACATTTTTTCCCCCCAATTAAAACTGACTGGTCTATGGGCCCAACCCTGCAAGTGGTGTGAGCCCACCCGGGGCCTGATCCCACCACACAGCCACGGCCCCATCCAGCTCAGCACATTTCCACTGTTCTTCCAGGACACTAATGTGCTGCCACATGCCCTTTGAGGACGACCGAGCTAAATTGTGCACCAAGAAGACTGTTACAGGACGCAACACGCCATAGCAGGTTCACAAGTTAACTCAATGCAAAGGCTGTGGCATCAACACTGCTGTTTTCTCATACACATCAGAGCTGTAGCTAGGAATTTTGGTGCTCGGTACAGGTCATGTATAGAGCACCGCACCTACACGCTATCACATAACATTACTTCCACGTGATTTGGTGCCTCTTCTCCCCACCCTTTGCATGCAAGGGCACCTGCTGCCAATGCACTGCCGCACTACTAGCACTGCCCTTGCTATGGTACTGATACGAATGAACGTGAAAATAGCCATAATAGGAGCAAGGCTAAAGAGAAACATAGGCCTGCCTCAGAGACCAGAGTATACGTGACAGGCTTCTTCAGCCAGGTCGCATAACTCAGTGTGGTTCAACTCACTAAAGACTGTCTACCCCATACAGGCCTATCTACCCTACAACGTTTTTCTAGGAGAATTCCCATTTTGCCAGAAAAACCAGCATGTAGATGTGACTCATGTCAAAGATACGCATTTAGCTGCTGGTGAAATGAGGAGGTGTACATTGTAAAGAGAAGCTGCTTTCATCAGTGTATAAAGGGGGGATCTGGGGACCCTGAATACTTTTGCATCGAGTGAGGGGTCACTTTTCATGCTAGTGCCACGTCTCGCAAATGAATCTCACTGACACATGATGCTAGCGCTTGGTTGCTTGGGAACAATAAACCCACAAGACCCCCTATGTTACTAAAAACTGGAGCCTGCGGTCTCATTATTACAGTTAATGAGGTTGTTGGAAGTAGTGCTGGTACAGGACAGCATCACCGATGGTAACTGGATAGAGTGCTTATCGTTGACCATCCCAACCGAAAGCACCAGGTGTAACCAGTGCTACCCCACCCCTGACCACACCGGTGTCCAGCATGTGGCACCTTCTGTCCACTGCCCCTACTTATGGCAGCGACACAGGGAAGTAGGCATAGACCTGGTTCAAACCTTCCTTTACATCCTGCCTTTTCTCTGACTCTTGCCCTAACCCTTGACATCCTTCAGTGACTCATTAACATCTGTCTACTCTGCTACGGTGTGAATTCACTTAGGGGGAGGCACCGTGTTGTGTCTGAGCAGGGACAACATGCTAATCTCTTCCCACGCAACTTCCAGGTGGGGCCTTATCCCTTCATCACAGGATATTCTTTAAATGCTATAAGGCATCCACGACCAAAAGCACCTCCTCTAGGCACCCATTGCAAAAGGAATAAAAGAAGCTGCTAAGTTTCCAAACTCTTGTGCTTGCTGGAACCAACATTTCCACTTTGTAAACTGAGTATTAAGTAATTCTGACTTCCCTTACACTGCTTAAAGTCCAAATCCTGGCTACTCTTCTACAGGGATGGAAGACAGACTCAAAATGGTTCTGATTCAGAAAAGGGCTTTAGAAATAATGGCACAGACACAAGGAGCCATTACAGGGAGTGTGGAGCCTGAGGAAAGAGAGCAGGACCACAGGGCTGATCAGATAAATGCCCAGCTTCCTGCTGATATCCAAAGCTACTGGCACTGTTTACTGACTCGCACCAGGCTGAGGGTGCCCAAGGTTACTTCCTCTCTGTTTCTATCCTGGAGAAAGGATGAAGCCAGGATGCAAAATGGGCCAGGGGTCTTGTTTTTTATATGAAAAGACACGGCTTGAAAAAAGAATCTGGCTGCAAACTGCAGACCCAGTATTCTGAATGATGGAGAAAAAGCTGTGAAAATCATATTGTATGTTTCAAATGTGCTAAGCCACATGACTAGAGGGCTTATTTCCTTATGTAATTTGACTCAAAGCAAAAATAAAACATGGTGGGAGGTGAGAAGTCGTCTCAGCTGTTAACAGCAAATAAGACAGCAAGCACATTAAAACCAAATGAGCTGCCATTCCTGCAGCCAGCAGGAGAGGATGGAGAGGGATTCCCCTTCACCCGCGCAGGCTGACATACACCCCAGCTTAGGAAACTTCAGGCCGCCCCGGTGCTTCCATTCTTGTGTGTGTAGTGCAATTTCCCTCCACTGGCGGGAAGGACCCCTTCTGATCATCCGGCATGATCTCCTACAGAGCACAGACCTTGCTCTGAGCCCACCGCCCAAAAGGCATCCAAACCCAAGGGAATGAGTCTGATCATTGGAAGATCTACCACATCCCTTGATCAGTTGTTCTGAAAGTGAATTACGCTCACTGAAAAACATTTTCACTCCCCCCCCTCCCCCCATGTTTAAATCTTGAGCTTTACCTTCCAGTTACAGAGGTCTGTTATCCCATTGTCTGCTGGGGTAAATAAAGAGCTCTCTGGCATCAGGCAGCTCCTCCAGCACATAAGTGGAAACAGCAAGAGAGGTGCCTCCCAACCTTCTCTTTGTTAAACTGAATCTACTCAGCCACTTAAATCTGAAATCAGGAGGACCCATTGTAAACATCTTCTTTGCAGACCTTGACCCAAACATGGAGCTCTTTTTGAACCTTCGCTATGCTGTAAAAAGGAACTGGGGGACTTTATCTTGCACTGCTTAATATGTTTCCCATTACAGCTCTGCCCTGAGTTACTCAGATGCAACAAACAATGCCATTCACATTGCCAGAGAACTATTCCTGCAAATATATGAGTGCACTGTGTGTGCTGGATGATACTGTATGTAGAGAGAGGAGTGTCAAAGGTTCCTTCGCTCTCATAACTGCAATGTCTACTGGCTTTCCCATGAATTTCTTACAAACTGAAAGAACCCATGCCCAAAACGTAGCTGCATTTTTCTGAACCCACAAATCCCAGTCTCGTTCATTTTAGTAAAATTCCCAAAGCAGCAACACAATCTAAGTCGAATTAAAGGCAAACAAATTCACTTTTCAATCTACTTGACTATTCAACTGAGGAAAGTGGACAGCCCAAAGCAAATTCTGGGATTTTGCTGAATACTGGGACTTGCAAAGGAAGGGTATTGAGGGTTCAAATGTCAAGCTCCGTTCACTTCTCCTGTTTTCCAAAATAAAACTGCCAAATCCTAATGTAGCCATACCTTCTTCATTTGCATAAGCCTCTGATAGATCTTTTATGAATTACTGAATTCTTTTACTTACTGAATGATCATCCATGTCCAAGAGCTGGTTAAGGCCCTAGATAATGAGCAGACCTCTGCTCATTAATTTTTGGTAACTGGAATGTAAATTATTTAAAATATATTCAATATATAGGTGAGGTACTGCAAACCTAAAGAAAGCTCAGTACTTTGCTATTAATTACTGACAAAGAGGAGGAGACAAGGGGAGAATTGTTCATGGTTGTGTCTAGTTTGTGCAGATGGGCAGGGTCTAACTTGTAATACTAAATACTTTAATTTTTTTTCTATTTTTTAGAAAACTTGCTCTTTCATGTGTCGTTTTAAACTCTATAGATCTTGGGTAATTCTCCTTTACTAGCAAAACAAACTCTTCTCCCTTTAACCTGAACAGCTAACTCAGTGGGGTCCATCTTCAAAGTGTTTGGCTTTAAAGTAACTTCCTCAAAGCAGTTACAAGGAACAATTCTAAGGGAAAATCGTGTATTTTATTTCTCATTGACCGAGTAAGGAAAATGTCTTGAAGTTCAGAAAAAGGAAGCTTTAAAGATTATTACACTACCTCATAAACACTGAGCTCAGATTCAAAGATCAGAGGATTATACTCAGTAAAAGTCGTACCAGTGCGATCTATGCTGCTTTGTCCATTATCCCGTCTCTTTTCTTCCTTCGCCCATTCTCTGAAGAAGCATAGCACTCATTTTACCTTCAGGCAGGTCCATCACAGCTAAATGAATCAAAGTGAACCGAATGATATTTTGTTAGGCCTTTTCAACCTCTTCCAGAAATAAACTCAGATTGCTGATCTCTTCTAAGCTTAATGCTTTCAACCCCTACAATTCAAGGTGGATTATAATTTCAAATACCTCAAATTTCAAGGTATGTAGGGCATTTTGTTCTCCTCTTAGTAAGATAAGAATCATGGGGGAAATTGGGATCTACGTACTGAAGTCAAATTACTCCATAGACTCCATTCAGACTTGATTCACGCTCATCTCTGGTTTCAAGCAGTTTATCTTTGAATTGACACCCTTTATTTTATTACAAGAGTTATGCGAGAGAAACAACATGTGGAAACATACCTTGGATAAACTGTAATTCTGCTTATTCTACCTGAACATTAAAGTAACTTTCTCCCCATGATGCGGATGTCAACAAGCAAAGGAAGCTTTCCTCTATTTTCAAGAAGTCACAAGTTCATAAATTATTTTCGTTAAAGGAAGATGGGTCCATGTGATAAAGATATCCCAAACTATTTTTTTAAGCTTGCCAATGGACACACAAGCACACAGCTGACGTTACTTGAGATTTCTCTGGAAATAACTAGTTTCAAAGATTCTGGGGCCTTACTGCTCATAACAGAATCAGACGTAAGCTCAGACCGTGTTCCCCAAGTAATACCTTCCCTGAAAGCAGTCTTGTGCCTTTCCTTTCCATATTTCTTGAGGTTTTGCAAATTGCGAGCCATGTGCTGCAAACTGAGAAAACTATCCTCATTCTAAGCTGTTTTTTCCCCCAGACAGTTATTATTTTAAATACTATCCCACTTCAATTGGATTGGACCCTACTGTTGAACTTCAAGGTATATTTCTCTGATGGATTAAAGGCTTAAGATGGGATTCGAGAACACACAACAGAGCAGAAACCTGTAAAATAAGAGGCAAGACCAAGGAGCCGTTGCTTTTTTTTGGTCAACAAGTCAGTTGGCAAAGACCAAGGGTCCCAATCCTGAGCCTGATTAACCTAAGGCAGTGGTTCTCAACCTTTCCGCACTCAAGGCAGCCCTTGCTAGATTGGAGGCACCACTCCGTAACTGTTATGGATTTTAAAAAACAATTTAAAATATAACATACATTAAAATACTCATCTCCTTCCAGACAGGCTGGCTGGTTGGCGGGGGGGGGGGAAGAGGAGGGGAATTGTCCAAGCACTGGAAAGCCTACGCCTATGCTTATCTGCTTAATTTATCTGATCTCCTCATACCTCAATGCACCCTTCAAAGGACCTGGCAGCGTCCCATGGTGCCCCGGAGGGCTAGTTAAGAATCACTGACCTAAGGAGACCAAACTCGCTTTCGAATGAGCTCTCTCCATGTAGTGGAAGCAGCACTGCAGTAGCACAATCACGATCTTGTCATGACCCAAGCGACAGCTCCTGTGCCAGGACAGGTCAAGACAGATTTTCTTTCTCTAACTTGGGCCTTTGTTACATGCACTGGAAGACATCTCCATTGCTTTCCATACTTTAGGGAGTGAATGTGTGAATATATGCACACAGGAGCCTCAAGTGAAGCTCAGGAAGCTGTCAAAGAACATTCTGCATACAGACAAAGACTTAAAAAGCATTATCTCGTGAACGGCTGATCTGTATCTATTCCTCCCAAAAAGTTACACTTGGATCTGTCACCTCAGCTTCAAAATGTCAGCTGCAGACTACTACACACGAGCTATGCAAAACTACTAAATTTCCATTTTTTATGGATGTTAAAAAGTCCTATGTTCTGACCTACTTTTGTGGAGAAAGGGAGGAAAGGACCCAGCTCCTCAAGAGTAAAAAAATGTTTACAGAAGTTCTGCAATTAGCCATAGGGCCATGACCTCAGGTACTCAGTTGCAATTTGGCTTCAGTATAAATGGTCGAATCACTTCCAAGCCATAGATTCAATCAACTCTGGTTTCAAAACCACAGTAACCACTTTGGTCCAATGTGCTTGGGTTTCATAGTTTCTAGGGTCGGTAGGGACCTGAGTAGATCATCAAGTCCGACCTCCTGCTACGGCAGGAAGGAGTACTGGGGTCAAACGACCTCAGCAAGGTGTACATCCAGCCTCCTCTTAAAGCCCCCCAGGGTAGAGGCCAGCACCATTTGTCTTGGAAGTTGGTTCCAGACCCTAGCCACCCTGACCGTGAAGTAGCGCCTCCTGAGTAGGATTCCTCAGTGGGATTCGTAAGGACTGACTATATTGTGCTTTAAGCCAACGTAAGTTATTTGAGCCAATATTTGTGCTACTGATGTGATTCAAATTTCTATTGCTCTTAGTTTAAAATTGTAGCCGTGGTTTAGGGATATGGTTCTTGATTTTAATTTTGCTTGTCTACAGCTTCAATCGAAATCAATACAGTCCCACACCTTTGAATGTGAAACATAGAATTCAAATGGAGAAGCCAAGCGTATCTTCCAGCCCATTAGGCTTCTCCTACATAAACCCCTTAATTTTCATATCTGGCTAAATTAGGTTAATCTAACTCAGGTTAAAATACCGTTGAAGACAAAGTGAATTTAACATAGCAGCTCATGATAAAGTATGAGATCCCTAAAGGCTATTAACCTCATTTTAATTAACTAGAGGTCACAAACCTATGGTAAGAAACTCCTTTTTTTTGAGCAATAGGCATATCCTCAATGCTAGTAAAACTAGGTGTTTATCAGTCCATAATCATTTAAGTGTGGATCAGAACAGTAACTACAACCTGTAAAAGTGTTACTGCGGTCAACAAAGTCCAACCTACATACGGTGAAAAAGAGAGGAAAAAGAGAGAGGCTAATTAGATATACAACATTCAACAATTAACGAGATTTAGTTTTAAATGAGCTTTATTTCAGAACCTTGTGAATACTGGTAGAGCTGGGAAAAGTCTTTCCATCAAAAGCTTTTTCTTGTCGCCCTTCATAGTTTAAAATATTGGCTCTGGGCTGTGTAATGGCTTGGCTTGAAATTTGTCTTGAAGTATTTTTTTTTAAGTTCAGTTTTCTTTTAGTAACTTTTGAGACCCTGATCGATCCAAGTATTTAATATGACTTACATAAAGCCCAAGAGTCCAGCCCAGTAGACTGAGATTGAATAAATACAGAACTAAGACACAGACGACGCTTGTAGAGTTTCACATAATCATTGATATTCCATGATGCCAATGTATCACTGTGACAAAAGATTTCCAATCACTCAAGATTTCAGATAGTGTTTATATCCCAGACCCTTTTATTGAGCAATTCTGCATACAAGCAGCTCAGAGATTACTGCAATTTCAGATGCTTACAGAGATGGATAATTCTTTGCTGTCAGACTTAGTCAAGTTAATCCATCCATTGTAAACCATGACCAACATTGTCAAAAGCAACCCAACTTGAAACACGTTGGGCCTGATTTTCCCAAGTATTGTATACACACATCTCTATACAAAGTCTAAGGAAACTGGGAAAATCTAACAGAAAGGTACCTTGGTACCTAAATAAGATAGCACATATGTAAACAGTAGCCAATAAGCAGGCTTGACAAAGCCCAAAAGGTCTATGACACCAGCCTCCTTATTGCTTTAACTCCACTAAAATCTCTAGATTGGTACATGGGACCTTATTTGATCCAATTCTGTCTGTAGTGCATCACCAGCACAGGGGTTGCTAAACAAAGGTGCATATTTTATACATGAGCCGCCAGGATCTCCAGGGAGGCTTCCGCTTTTACAACGGTTGCGTAAGAATAAACTTTTTCTATAAACTTTTCCGGAGTGAGACCTACGCATCTCAGGAGGTGAGCAAAGAGGATCTAACACATGAAGAACAGGAAAGAGAGACCATGAACCTTTCTATGAGCTTTTCTTACCCCTTCCTTGGTGCCTTTATCCATGCACTCGGTGACAGATCTTTTCTTTTTGAAGTGCACACAACTCTTGGCAGAGATTCTTCACTGAAGTTCTTTAGAATAAAGCCAACTGGGACTTTTCTTATGCAATGGATGTTTTTCTTTTTCTCGGTGATTTCCTCAATAAGGAGTCAAATAAAAGTTCATCCAAGCATAGATGCTGCTGAGATGGCCGCTAGCCTGAGGCCAGTTTCCACTCTTTGAGATTTACAAGGCAGCCACTTGGAGCTGATTACATACTTTCACAAAACATTTCTGACGACATTGGGTCGCAGAAGAGTTCTAAATTTGGCTTGGCTGTATTACACGTCATGCTTGTTTTTTAAGGATCCCAGCACTTCTTCTTCATCCACCCCTCTTTCACCCCATTTCAAAATGTTCCCATACCTTTTGGGTGCTTCACTTTGGTTGTGATAACTACTCAATAGCCATTTGTGCAGTATACTATAATTAAACTCTCCTGCCTAAAGGAAGAAAAAAAGGCACCCTCAGAATAAACGTATAAATTCATACCATCACCTTATCTTTCCTCCCAGCAGACAGTACTATTTTTAAACTCCCAATAGTTCTGATAATAACTCAGCTAACAATAGGACATAAATATTACACACTCAGCATTTTCCTATGCTGCAGACTTAAGTGATCTCTTCTACAGTGATGCAGCAGTCACCACTGCTGGTCCAGCATCTGCCAAACGAGGCCAAACAGGCACTGAAGTATAAGCAGCCTATTCTAAACATCCATACCCTAGCCTTATACTTTTCCTGGGGGTTCAGGGAAAAGTTAACTAATATGCCCCGTGAACTAGCTGTTGGCAAATTGTGGGGGTTTTTTAAGCTAAATCAAAGATCTGTCCCATACCAAGCACCAGGAACAAAATGAAGTCTGTACAATATCACCTCTTTATAAATCACACAGCAGAAGAGCCAGGAAGCAGTGCTTGAATGTGCATGTCTTTCAGGAGACAGCAGCAGTAGCAACAACTTTTGATTCCAGGTTCTCACAGGGTCTGGAAATACACCAGCTCCGTCTATCTCTTCTTAATTTCTAACCATCTTTGCTGCCATAATTTCGGCACCATCTCCAGTAAGAATGTCCCTCCAAACGTCATCTTCCCAGCTTTTCCATGGCCTTCCCCTTCACCTCAATATACATTTTCAGCCCATGCAATATGAAGTCTCCAGGCATTTAATTCATGCATCCAAACCACGTGAGCCTTCATTTTTCTACTTGGATCTTCCTTTGTTTAACATGCTTCCTATTCACTCATTCCTCACTGGATCTTTTCCCAAAAAATGCTTCCTCTCCCCTTTTTTCAACAGACTGCAACTAGCTGAAATCCGTCTTTGTTAAAACCCAGGTTTGATCCATGCAACGGGATTGGGATGCAACGAGCCTTCAGAACAACTTCCCATGGAAATGAGTGGAGGCTGCTCCTTCCTCTCCCAGAAGCAGATCTTTGTGTAGTGGAACAAGAGCAAGTCTGCTGGGAAAGCAGCAAGGGATGGATTCAGTGCAACCAAACAGGGTTCGATCCATGGATGCCCAACTCCTGTAGGTTCTCACTGACTACACATCCAAGTTTCCCTTTGCAACCATAAGACTAGGGACAGACAGGAGGGGGCTTATTCCGCTGGACACTGCCCCAAGTGCAGACTGAGCAGTGGCTGCAACCAGGCCTGGATGAGGTACCCCAGGGGCAAGGTGGGAAAATGGCTGAAATGGCTGAAACTGGTTTACAATAAACTTGATTGAATGTAGTATCAGACTTAACTGATTAAGCCTCTTCTCAGCAGGGGGCCATGTAGCATCCCAGCAGCACTGCGGGGGTCTTGCAGAGCTCTGGCTTCCTCTGGCCACCCCCACAGCGTAGTGCCCCTGCCAGGAAGGGACTCATGCACCGCGACATTATGACAAGAGGCTGCTATCAAGGGCTCTGCCCCCTCCCACAACAATGGCATGGTGGGGGCATGGCTAGACGCGGGCTGGCAGGGCCCCTTGGAGGAGTCAGGGATGGGGGTTATTCCCCCTTCTTCCAGCATCCAACGGAGGGGACAGCAGGAGCTTATTCCACCACAGGGAGCGAGTGCAAAGGTTGAATCAATTCAGGCTCCGGCTTTTTGAATGTCTGTCCCTAGCCTAAGAGTCTAGAGCATTGCATTTTAGAAGGAAGCTTGAAAGCCTAGAGAAACTAACTAGTCAGCTCACACACCAGCAAGAACTTACTGCTCACCACAGGTTTTCTTAAGCCCATATAAAGTCGATATATAAAGCCAATATCCTGCCTGAACCAATTCTTCAACCTTCCAAAACTTTCACAATCTCAGACAAATATGGCTTCTATCGCCTTGAGGCACAGTGTCCTGACAACAGCTTTCGAATATTGACTTTGTTCTTGCTGGTGCCTATGGAGAGTAGATATTACAGTCTACCTCTAAGTAGACTATTTTAAGTGAACCATCAAGGTATTTCGGTGGCACATGGTGGCTACTGGGACATGATATGTATGGATGACCAGCAAACAAAAAAAAAAGAAATCTCAACGCAGTACAGTACTGCAGCTGATCTTAAGTCTTCTGCTCCACTGTTTGAAAGCCAAGGTAATGTACTGTGCTTTATTGTGGTTTATGAAACCCATTCAACAGGAAGGTGAGTAGCAGATACACAGTACCAACTAAAGAGTGACTAATATAGAGCCAGGCTTATCAAATTTTCATCTGGTCTTAGAACATGAGCACAGGAAAGTATTAAACAATATGCAGGCTCTTTTATTAGAAAGGAATGTAATTAATTGGCCAAATTTAGTCTTAGTATGAACAGATAACAGCTTCAATGGACTCAATATAGAATGGCTTAAAACAGTATGAATTTGGCATAGTAAGTCTCATGTCAATAATTAGGCTTCTCTTTTCCTCTTTTTGCATTCATTTAATTATAAGAAAGCAGAGCATTTTTTTTCCAAGCAGGTGAGCTTTTTCACTAGGCTTGTCTTGTCATCAGGGCAGGATCTGAACAAACTGTAATACGTTACAACCCTAAACAGTCATTATAACTGGTTAGTCCTTTGGTGAGATCTTTTTGTAAAGAAGCCAATTTCCAGCTGAACTGAGTTTCAGGGTTAAGCATGTCTGAGTTTAAAGCTCCTTATTTTTACTGAAGTTCAGCACAAAAATCTACATACAATGAAAGTCTTTGAGATGGTATTAAATACCAATCTTTTGAAATGAAGAGATTTATTACAACTGCAAGACCATACACTTACTAGAATATCAGCCACACTTCAGGCACGTTTAAGCATCAGGCTACTGTATATTCCAGCCCTGACATATTTTAATACACATTTAGGTCCTTTTACCTCATACTTAAGTGCATTTCTAAATTGAGATCTCAGTACCATACCCTAAAAATCAATGTGAGCCTCTCCCATTGGCATGAGAAGGATTTGGATCTGTTTGTAATTAAATCTTGTAACAACAATCCTTTGCTAACCTATTGACTGCTTATCCCAGAGATATTAAAAATACAGAGTTTACAATCCAGTTGGATATAATGCTATATGCAATTTAAGTCATGTTAAATTTACTTAGGCTGCTTGACTGAATTTACTGCATTCTTTACTTAATTACAGGGCCAAGAGATTTGTCTAATCAGAAGCTATTACATTTTTTTAACGTTACTTTTGGTCATGGTCATTAAGTATAGTGGTATTTTAATTTTTTAAAATCTGGTGTAATGCAAACTGCAGGCCTGTTGTTTTTATGTTTAATTTTTAAACATTGCTTTAGCCTAGGGCTTTACTGCTCTATTTAACTTTCCTGTACTGTATTCAAAGGTGCCTATAACATCCTTACCAGCTTGATGCAAACTGCTAGCTTGGAACTGATGTTTAGAGAGCCACTTTGTGAACAGTTAGGCTAGGGACAGAAGTTACACATAAACTGGTTTAAGTGATCAGAAACTGGTTTAACCCTGTAGCGGAACAGAAGCTTAATTCACATAAATCAGTTTCAAAATGGCTGAAACTGGTTTACAATAAACTTGATTGAATGTACTATCAGACTTCACTGATTTGGGGCAAACCAGTTTATGAAACTTCTATCCCAGACCCCTTCCTGGTTCAAGTTAAATCACAGTCCCCCAGCATCCCAGCATGCCTTGCAGCCCTGGGCTGTGCGGTCTGCTCCAAAGAGCAGGGATG
Organism: Crocodylus porosus; assembly: GCF_001723895.1. Lineage (NCBI taxonomy): Eukaryota > Metazoa > Chordata > Crocodylia > Crocodylidae > Crocodylus > Crocodylus porosus. The sequence goes on along the minus strand of NW_017728924.1, from coordinate 3,573,379 downwards.
GCCTGGCCCCTCTACTCCCTAGCTGGAGCAGTGAGGGCTGGCTGACAGGGGAGCAAGCCCAGCTGGGGATGCAGCCCAGTCTGCAGGGGGTGCACTGCCCCCTCCAAACAAACCCCAGCCTGGGTCTAGGGACAGGGAAAGGGGTTTAAATACCCCTTCCCCTAATCAAACTTACTGCTGGCTGCAACTGTGGACTACAAATCCCAAAGACACCTGGAAGCAGGAAGAAGAATTGATGAGCAACCCTAGAAAGTCCTGCTGCTGTAATTCTGGACTACAAATCCCACAGACCCTGCGGGCAGCAGGAAGAGGAAGTGAACATGCAGCCAGAGAGCTGTGCTCTGGTGCCCCCCAGCTTCTAGCCTGAGCCACTGCAGGCATGTGGCTACATTTCCTGAATCCGAGGTAAATGTCTGTTCACTTCTGTTTCAATTTCATCTGTGCAGTTTAGACTAAGCTGCAGACTGAATCAGTTAATGCCTCTGGTTTTTGACTGTCTGTACCTAGCCTTAGTTCCACCAGTTTGTTTTGCTGCTATAGAACACGGTAAGAAAATGTGAAACCAGACAAAATAACGCATCTTTGGAGGCATTAGTGAACTTTTCCTGAAATCAGTTTCATTGTCAACAGTCGGATTTGAAGTTGGCACTCTGACCAAAAGCATACATATGGTATGGTTGCTATATAAGCAACAGTGTTAAAAGGCCTCTCTACTCTGCAAATTCACCTTGCCCCTAGACACACCACTGATCTGAATGGGCAGCCTCCAACCAAGAACAGTATAGTCACCTCAGTATGATGTTCTGAGCAAGCTAATTAGCACTGCTAAGTGCCTGTAGCTAAGAGTCAGCCTTCCAGCTGAACAGCCCCCTCCCCTCCCAGCTCTGTGCAGATGCTGCTTCCAGTTCAAGAGGCAGGGAGGTGAGTCCCAGGGACAGCAAATCTGCAGTCCTGACATGGTCTTAGATACCTGATCTAATCACAGTCACTACTGCCAAAGCATATGGCTCGAGATGGCCCAGAAGAGGGCAACACAGGAGACTGACGATAAATCTTCTCCTCTAGCTTCAGATCAAGCTCCTTCAAAGATGCCTTCCAAGGAGTCTCTTCCAACAGCAGAAGGTGGCCATGGCCACCTTTTTTACTTGAATCCCCAGCAAGTATAGGTCAAGGTTCAAAGACCAACAGTCTTTTCTGATGGCATATGAAGTTTGAAAAATCAGCAAGATTTCAGGACTCTCCATTCCAGTTTAATCTGTTAAGGCTGAAACAGTCTTCACAAGCCATGTTGCTGGGTTTTTGGTTGTAGCCGCATTGGTCTAAGGACATAGGCAGGCAAGTTTCTTTGGGTAGATGCGTTCTCTTTCATTAGACCAACTGAGTAGTTAGAAAAAAGTTCAAATTCAGCTTGTTGCTGCAGGTTGCAGATTCTCCATTTGAATCTAACATACCCCTATGATGAGCCGAGCTCACTGTCAAAATGGAAAGAACTCAGTAAAAGAAAGGGCCCAAGGAAATGGGTTAATAACTGAACAGCATGGATCACAGAGCAGGATTCTGCGCCGTGTGTGTTCCCTGCTCCACTACACAGAAAACAGCGCTATGACCTTTCTGAACTCCCACATACTGACACCCACACAACCTCTTTCCCACTAGCAAGGAAACAAATAATTTAGGAATCTGTTTGTCACCAGGCTGCAAATCAAACATCACAAAAATACCCAAGCTTTCACGATACTAAGCTCTCCTTAAAATTTCAGAACCAGCTGCTAGGAGCCAGCATGGACGCACTGATTGCACAGAATGACAACCACTGACGATCTGGCCCTCAACACTTCTAGTCTTTGCAGTGCAAGTCCTGCAAGGCCAGAATCAGCAGGTGCATCACTTCTAATCGTTAGCTAGTTCAGCTGTTTCAATAGTGAAAGGCTGGTGCTGTAGTTTTGCAGCATAATATGTTATGCGACTAACCTCGAAAACAAGGGTAGGCAAAATACGGACCACAGGCTGCATCTGGACCACAGTGGGTCTTTGACTTGCCTACAGTGGGTCCCTCAGTCCCCTGGCCTATGCACAGTCCAGCCATGACATGTCCTGCTGCCCACTGGGCAGCTCCACAGCTGGACTACCTTTCTAGGCAGCTCCTTCTGACTGCCACCGCCACTGGCCCCATCCCCATGGTAGTGGCGGGCACCTGCGCTGCACAGCCCTGACCCCATGCACCCCACTTCCAGCAGTGGTGTCACAGTACACAAGCTGTTACTCAGAGCAAAAGGAAAGCAGCCCCTCCCCTTCCCACTGCCAGCAGTTCCCTGCTGCAGCCACCTGGAGCCTGTGCAGGGCTGCCCTGAGTCTGCTCTGCACTGCCACAGCTGCCCCATGAGGCAGTCCAGAGGCAGCAGTAATAGCAGCAGAGATGCAGGACAGCCCTATCCAGGATCCAGGTCGCTGTAGCAGGGAACTGCTGGCAGCAGGAGGGGCCACTTTGCCCCCCCATGTTGAGCAACAGCTTCTGTCCCATGCTGCTGCTGCTGAGCCCAGGCAAGTGAGCCCAGAGTAGGCATGGGTGTGCAGAATCAGAGCTGTGCAGCATGGGTCCCCCTCCAGTACCGTGGGACTAGGGCCAGCAACAACAGCAACCGGAAGGAGACACCTGCTACCTGGGCTGCCTAGAAAGGTAGTCCAGCTGCGGAGCCAGCCCAGCCCCACTATGTGCTCAAGGGGTGGCAGGATGGGCCACAGCTGGGCAGCGCAGGGTGGGCCGTGTCAGGGCTGTGCGTGGGTTCCAGCTGATCTGCTGGGTGAATCCAGAACAGGCATGGAGCACGCTGGGGCTGCACGGTGCTGGTGGGGTGGGGAGTTTCCTCAGGGCATGTGGGCTTCTGAGCTGTTGCAGGGTGGGGGCAGGTGCTGACTGGCTCAGGGGGGCATGTGTGGGGGTCCCATGCACACCCCATCATAAACACAAACTCTTCACTGCAAACCCCACAACCACACCCTCCCCCACACACAATCACACACCCCACAAACACTGCACCCTCCCCCACATGCAACTCCCCCACACACACACACTTGCACACCTCTTGGGGGAGCCCTGCTCACTGCTACCCATACACACCCCACCACACACACACACTCACACCCCACACCCATCCTCCCTTTCCACATACCCCACAAAACCTATACCCACCCACACATCTCCACAAACGTTCCCCCCACAAACCCTCATACCCATCTACCCACATCTACACACACCCTCCTCCACATGCCACATTCACACACATTCCCCCACAAACCCCATACTCACCCCTCTATACCCCTCACCCCTCCACACTCCCCTACAATATACAAGAGTGAGACTTCATTTTGAGCCATCACCTCTATATACACCACACAAACAAATCTGGACAAAAATATATTTTTAAATAGAATTAAAATATGTTATTGTCAATGTTGATTTTTAGTATATAATTTGGGGGTTTTTTTCCATTTCCAAGATGGCAAAGCCCTTTCCCAAAAGGAGTACTTTGGGGGGGCAAGGGGAGGGACTTCTGGTGGCAAAGGTCAAGGGTTAGGCGGTGGGACTTCTGCTCCCAAGATGGCAACCAGGGGGTGGTGCACCTGTCAAGGGGCAGGGCTACTCATGTGGCCCTCAACAGCTCGCGAGAACATGTTAAGCAGCCATCCACCCAAAATAATTGCCTGCCCCTGTTCCAAAAAGCCAGTTCTCTGCCAAAATTTTGAAGCAGTGCGCAGCTGTGTCAGGCAGGTCAACCTGTATGGTTTTCTACAATCTGGATTGCAGCTCTCACAAGTGATAAAAACCTTCTCAGTACAACTCTCCTCTCTGGCCCCCCATAAGGAGTGAGAACATAAGACCCCCTGTTCCATGGACAGGATCTACACGCTGCTGATGACTGATGCCAAGAACAGAGAACAAGCACCTTGTGTGCACATTCATAACGGGTGGGGTTGAACATTTCAATACCTTTATCTTTTCAACTAAGGGATGAAAATTTCATAAAATTAATTTTCAAAAATGTGTAACATAAGTTTTGACTTGGGTGCTTGTACTTTGCCAGGGGGGTTGAAGTCCTGCTCTGTACTCCTACCTCAGAAAGAACTCAATGGATGATCGTCTACTCCCATTGTATATTACTGGAGGCAGGTGTTAATTTTGCACCTGAGGAAAAAAACTTGGCTGACTGGTCCAAATCTAATCCCCCCTGGAAAGAAATACAACTCCAGTGAAATCAATGGAATTTATTCCTTTGTATGAAGATATGAATTCAGTTTGGTTCGGCCTTATTTCCTTCAGAATCTGAATCCTTTCCATGCCATTAAAATATAGCTTTTGGCAAAAACACTGCTCCACTGATATCTGTATATCCTGGACTGTTCTTTTCAGATCATTTAGGTCAGCAGTTCTCAGACTTTTTGATCTTTCTGTCGACTTTCACAAGTGCAAAGGATTCACTTGCATGGGATGCAATGTAGGCACAACCAAAAGTGGCACAGTGTGTCCCCAGTGCCTTGCAACAATGACTTAAGCTGGCTCTGTGCGCTACGTCCTAAACTGGAAGCCAGATAGCCACATAGCATAGGACTGCTAACCTTAGCTTCATTGGGCTAAAAAGGATAACATGCAATACAAGGTAACAAGATGGCATGAGACGCATCTTCACTAACAATTTGTATTCCAAAAGACACTTGTTGAAGGGCAGCCACTGATAAGTTTTCACAGGCAGGGTTCATAGAAATTCAGGAAGAACCTGACTTCCTTCCACTTCAAAAATTACTCTCCCAGCTTCACATACCTCCCAGGCATGAGGGACCTCTGGTCTGGGGCAAGGTCTCTGGGACTGTGCAGCAGACTGAAAAATCTGCAGAAGTCTCATTTAAATGAAGGGCAAGAGATTTTTGCTGAATCAGAGACATAGGAAGACAGTCAGAGTAGCTGAGATTGGTTTTGAAAACCATCTGTAAGGCAGAATCAAGAGGGAAAGCATGCCAAGGGGTCATAAAAGCCTGACAGCATCACCAGCTTGTACAGCTGAAAGAGGCTTAGGGAGACAAGCTGGGGTTCTCTGGGGAGCAGGAAATCTCCTGCTGGACCCCCACTCCTGCCCCCAAATCTCTGGCATTGCTTAAGCAACCGCTGCTCATCCTGTGCATCTTCATCGCCCGTGCACATCCGCATGCTCTGGTTTCTTAGGAATTCTCTAGCGCGTGCTAAGCCAGGTTCCTGGCACTGGGAAAAGCAGTCAACTGGTCCAGTTGCCCATTTGCAAGAACCTTGAAGTAGAAGCCTGCTGGGAAAAGCAGCAGGTCTGCCAGTGTCGTTGCCATTTCACCTCCATCGAATGAGTCCTGTGCTGCCCTCTCCTCTTCCACAGGAAGGAGCCAAGAGGATTCCTCTCCCTGCCTGCCAGCCATCAATGAGCTTTCTCCCTCTGCCATCTCCATGCTCTCAACACCACCACAGTCCCCGCAAGTGAACTCCTGCCCTGCACTTCTTCTATGAACGCTTTGCCTGCCAAGATCTTATGCACTCCACTTGGAAGCACTGGAGGGTAATTTTGGTCACAAGTCAGCATCTTGAGTCATACGAGGAGCGATCTGCGAGTCCCAACCAACGGGTTAGTAGGTTTATCAGAGCAAAATGCCTTTGTGGGAAACAAGAGATTAAGACCTGGCTAGACCAAGCCTTGGCTGGGACCATCTAGTTGGTGGTGGTACTACTTTGAGCAGGGGGTTGGACTAGATGTGACCTCCTGAGGTCCCTTCCAACCCTAGTGTCCTAATTTTCTATGATTCTAAGATGCTGAAATGGGAGCGCAAGCGAACAGTGTATGCCTACAGCTAATGAAACCTCACGCTTGAAGGAAGGGGGATCTGCAAATGTTGGAGATGGCATACTGGGCTAGGTGGACCTTCGGCCTAACCTAGCATACCATTCCTTATGGTCTTATAACAAGATGTCAGCCCATGGCCCGTCAGCAGAATGTCTACAAATGCGGGGCTCTTAGCTTTCACCCTGTTCTCTTCCCAAAACGCTCCATTCCTGCAAGGTAAGAAATGGTGGTCATGGGTTACTGGTTTGAGGATGTGGTTTCTAAATTTCCCCAAAAGGGCTGGTTTAAAAGACAGATGAAAGTTTGAGCCAGTTCAAATTTCAGGCCATGTGCCAACTGATTGAACATGGCATGTCAAGGGGACTCGCTCAGGCAACAATGATTTACATTTTCTTCACTTAACTGCACCAAACCCTTCCCTCTATATCAGGTTCTTAGAGAGTGCTTCAGGACTGGCAAAACAAGCAAGCAGCAACTGATGAGAATCTTATAAATAAAAAAATAAAAATAAAAAAAAATAAAAAATCGACCTTCTGAATATGCACTATTTAAAATGCATCCTTCAACAGAGAGATGCATGAAAAATATTCAGTAGCAATAAACTTCATGTTAAATAAATACCAGCAAAGCTTATAACAAAATTACAGACAAGCAATTCAAGTTCTCTCAAGGGCCTGGCATATTTCAAGGAAAATATCTTCCAATTATCATAAAAAGCTATCTCCAATTTTCACAGTTCATCTATAATATGCTGATTGAGAATGTAAAATGTATGGCTCAGGTATTTTTGTATAATCAGCTGTAACCATACCCTCAAGTGTAATGACAAGCAATTGGAATAGCAAGACTAATACTTTAGCTATTTAAATTTAGATTGCCTGGTGTTTATAGTAGTATTCCCAACAGAGAAAAGAAACAAAATATTTGAAACAAACAAGTATCTTCTTCTTAATATTAATCTTCTCTCATAAAAGAGTCGTAGTGGAAAAACAGATTAATCAACAACAGAAACAGACCCTGGCACAACAATGCCACTACAGATCTTCCTACATTTTGTTTTCAAGAATAATCTGGCGGCCAGGGCAGTCAGGTAATGAATATTTCACCCTTGGTATGAAAAAAATAAAGCTTCCAACACTAAGGCTACAACAAACAAAAAGGCTCCTGTGTACTTGGGCAAACAGGAGAGAAAGTCAGTTAGCAACCTTTAAAGAAGATATATTAGCTTAGACGAACAATAAAGGCATGGGAAAATGTGACCGTACAAGGGCAATTTATGTTCGGACCCTGCTGTAATAATCAAAAGTCAAATGCTCCACTGATATAACACTGCTTCATTTTCAAAGCCCATGCAATAATGTTGGTTTATGCCAGCTAAGGACTTGGCCCTATGACTTTGTATGGGAGGTGCCACAGAAACCAGGGAGGAACGGGACAGTCCACGTGATGGCCATCACATATAGCTATAGAGGTCGTCAGGTACATGTGGGATCAGTACAGGGCTACTGAGAACGACAAGAGTTTCAAAAACCTGAGTGGCCACAAAGTCCCAAAGCCCATCTCTTAAATAAGCAGATACTGCTCCCAACAACAGAGGATTTGTGGCTGCTTAATGCAGCGAAAAGTTTGGCACATTAGCTGGCCCCCTTAGGAAGAAACTTCCTCAATGCAGTCTGATACGAGAAAAGCATGAAATCAGTTCCCTGTTAGACCCATCACTCCCAACTGATGTTAAGGGGGTTGAATGAATGCAACCTTGATGATTCCTAAAGAAAAAAAAAAAGGCATTTGCAATGACAAATGCAAAAGTCCCATTGGCTGTTCAGTTCAATCCCATTCAGACCTCTTCATACAAACAGGGCTTTTGTTTCCCATTCAGGACTCTCAACGTTTTTAGTTGCTGGTCTTTGTGTGAGCGCACATTCACATTCAGACAATAGGATCTATGGGAGAAGGGTATTTTTGTTCACTTGTCACCCGTAAATACTATACAACCAAAATACATGCTAGATCACAAACAGGTATCGTGTAAAAACAGAAATATGTCAATGTAAATTAAAAATGAATGCAAGGAGGCTTTACACTTCAGTAAATTCACAGATGTTACTGGGTGCGTGCAGCTGCCTTTAATATGTGAATAGTGTCAAAAAGCAAACGTATAAAGATGTTAAGAAGCCACATTCTTACCCGTGATGATTTTCCACAACAGCACGAACCTACGAGCAACAAGAAGCAACCTGCTAAAACACAAGTAAGGAAGGGAAAGCAGGACCAAGTAAGGGCTTGATGCCATGAGACACTAAGTCCCCTTTCACAGCCATCTGAACCATACTGATTGACACCAACCAAGGATCCAGTCGTAATCCCAACTCCTATTCAAGAGTTAGAGTCCAGGGAAAAGTAAAGCTGATGCTGAAGGGAAAGGAAGTGTTCCTTTGCTAGTTATTTCATAGCTTAGATGCTTTCATTTCTCTATCAGAAAAGTAACTTTTCATGGTGGTGTTATATTTGATTTTTCTATGTTTCTGGAGGCTTGCATGCTAAGGAGCACTGTGACAGCAAAAGGAGAGCAATTACTAAGTGTACAGCATTATTCACAGACACAATCCTGGACCAAAATTTTGTCCAAAGTTTAAAAAAAAAATTCACCACTTTCCAACTCTGTTTGTCCACATATCCGTGAGGACTGGATCTTTCCCTGGAGGTGAGGATTTCAGCTCCTGTGGGAAGTATGTTATCAGTGGTTAGGCGCAGAGAATAGCTGATCAGGGACAGATTATTTAAAAGGGTCAGTGGCTGTACGAAAGTGCATGACTACTTGGCTCTGTGCCACAGATGGGGACACCATTAGCAAGCACGCCGTCCTTACTTGTTCCTCCTCCATGTCCACCAACTCCAGAAAATAAGGCCTCCTTGCAATGGCTCTGAGCAGTGCCCAGGATCTGGCATACATCGAGCTGACATAACTCACGACTGTGTCACTGGGCACAACACAGAGCCAGGGAGAAAATTGAAAATCTTCTTGTTTCCTTCATACCTTCTCAAGTGCTTCTCTCCCCCACATCCCATCCCCAGTGGGCACAGCACAGAAATTGGGGCTTATCTCTGAGCACAACAGTCAACTTACTAAAATCAGTGGAGGTACTCAGATGTTAAAGTTAAGCTTGTACCATCCAGAAACGCAGCCATTAGGGATCAGTAAGTGTTTCAACAAGATTTTGATTTTATTTAGACTAATATTGGTTTTAACATCTTCCTCATCTTGCTAAGTTTAATCTCTTTCCCTACAACTTCTGTCTGGGGAAAAGGTAAATATTGGGGGAAAAAATCTGTCAACATTTTCAACTATTTAACACATTTTTTGGCACATATGTGCATTTTTCTTTCAGATTCACACATCTCTCTATTGCAAGGGACACAGCCAGAAATTCACTCCATTTGTGCATATATAGTTCTTCAGATAGAAACTAGAATGTCACAAAATAATGCTAGTAGCAAGCACTGCATAAATACAAACACACCTGCACAGCATTTAAGCCATCACAGTATATATTGCAGCTCCTCTGTATTTTAAGAATTAGGCAATAGCATGTAATAAATCGTCAGCCTGATTCCTACATACATTTATATTAATGTACAGAGCACAGAAAACTATCCAAGACCACAGAAAGGCAAAGCAGGATCTATGGGAATTATTTCTCTGTGTCCCATACACGAGAGCATTAACTCGATAACTCTTTAAAAATGGAACATAGCTTGCATAATCGGATAAATTATTAGAAGGCATATAAATCATTACCACCTAATATGACTGCAACAAGATTCAATGCAATTTACAGATAAATATGAGAAATGACTACAGCTTTTTACTGAATTAAAACTGGCAAAAATTCTAAGAAGACAAATGACTTAAGATGACCTTATATTCATTTGCAAACTAAAAAGGGGAAGAAAAGGCAGCAGATGGACATGAATCTTACCTTTCCCATCATTTTGCAGTTTGCCCTGAAAACAAATATTAATCATAACATGAAAATCCTCACTATTAATTAGGAATTGGGGAAACCTAAAATTCCTTAAAGGGCCTGGAAAAGTCAAATGCTTCTAGAAATCAAATATTCTGAAGTGAAAAGCGGGTGGTGGGGAGGGAGGTGGAAAACCCCATCTGTGTTTGCATTATGGCATACTCATTATGGAAATGAATACATACTATTATCTTTAGAGGACCCTTAAGGGGTTCAGTACATAGGACAGACCCACTGCGGGGGTGCATCTGTGCTGTGTAGTGAAGATGGAGGTGTGGAAGACTCACCTCCTGCAGAAATTGGAAGGTGGGTAATGAGACAAGACATGAGGAACAGAAAGAATGGCCTCCTGGCTGAGGTGGGTAAATGTTGCCCTGGTGAAATAGAGCCTGTGTGTCCTTGGACAGCATTCCTACATGATGTTGGGCAAGTCTCAGACTTTTTCAGGGCGTGGTCACTCATCACCTGCAAGCCCAGATGGCAATATGAGAGCCTGATCCAAATGCCGAACACACACAACTACAACGGAAGTCAAGGGGCACTCATGGCTAAAGTCCTGGGTCATCTTCATCGGGCACTCAAAATTCAGTGGCCACTTCCGACCATACTCTGGATATGTCTCAATGTCTGGTCTCCAAAGCTAAATAAAACGGCCTCCTTGGCTCACAAGGCGGGGAAAATTAATAAATAAATGTTTGTGAAGCAGAAGCACCGATCACATTTCTATACAATGGCGAGAAAAATGAAACCTGGAATAGCCAGTTCACCCTAGGGGGAAAAAAATAATAATAGTAAGCTACCATGTCATTCTGCACTGTATCAAAACCGGCACAAAGGGGACTGAATTAACAGCGTGTGTAGGAACCCCAGTCACGTGCCCAAACTCCGCGGTGCACAGCCATAGCAAACAGAACATAATGATGGTCCCCAGCTCGAGGAGTTTACAGCTCCATTTCCTGGTCCATCGTACTGCTCTGATCAGTTGTGTTTCTATTTTTCCTTCCTCCGTTACAAGCCGTGTATTGAACTGCTCCTGTTCTCTATGGGGTCAAAACGAACTCCCACAGACTTCCCGGAACAGAATCAGGTTTGTCTTCTCTTTCACTGTGCCACTTGACCCCTTCATTTTCCAGGCTGCCCTGAAAGGGAGCACCATCCAGCCACATCCATCCAATCCAGAGGAACGGTGTAACATGACAGCCGTAAAATCAATGCAATCGTGTCCCTAATCATGGAGTTTAGGTCATTCATTAGGTTACTTTGCAATACAACCTGCTTCGCTGACCGTGTTTCTCTCGCTTGCACTTTCAGATAACAATATGGGCATCAAATTAAATTAGAGCAGGTCTGTTTAACAATAGGCCACTTGGATCGGAATGCATGGGCGCTTCCAGATGTGGAAAAGGAACAAAAACAGTATTTAACTTTCAGCTCGGCGGTGCCCCACATAAAGCACAGCGCATGCCCAGAACAAGAATCATGTCAGTTTGACCTGGCTCACCTACCATCTGTATAGCTCATCTGAATCAGCTATTAGATAAAAGCGCCAAAAATCCCCACTGAAGCACATGAGCTATACAGACACTGGGGAGCCAGGTCAAACTGATACGATTCCTCTTCTGGGAAAGCACTGGGGGTGGTTTTCCCCATATCTGTCAGCACTCCATGATATTAATTTTTTTGTAAAGGGATATTATAATAAAGAAAGCATGGTTTAATAGGAAATGTTTGAAATACCTTGAGAGCACACTGTCTATGTGGACAGCATTGGACTGGGATTCAAGAGAAGTGGGATCTATACCTGGCGCTGCCACTGAACTCCCACGTAACCTTCAGGAAACTCATCTTGCTTCTCTGTGCTTCTCTTTGCCTTCACCGTTCTTGACTCTCAATCCCTATCCTAAAGAGTTCAGGAGCGAACCTCGTATGAACTGTCTGTACAAGGCTTAGTACAGCAGGGACCTGACTGAGGTTGGGCCCTCTAGGGGCTATGGCATTATAAAAAAATGTGATTAAAGAAAGACAAAGGATAATGCAAGGACTTATTCAGTGAAAAGTTGGGATTCTAAGACCTGTTCTGCCCTAGGGTGAGCAGAAGGTGATAGTAAAAAAGTTGCCTGAAAAGGCAGAGTCCTTGAGCATTTGCTGCCTAGCCCTTAAGCTGCAGGGCAAAGAAAGACTTGGGCGGGGGGGCAGACAGGATGGACCACTGTCAGCATGCAAAGCATGCCCTTAGCCATATGTCATGCATCTCCCCCACCCACCCCACAGGCAACTCTGGCTAGTGAGTGCACTTTGATGGCACGCACCAACATCCCCAGCATATTCAGCACCATGTGCTTAAAGTGAAGCACACACTTAATCATCCTGATGCCCTAGGACCTCATGCAGAATCCAATTCCCACAAACCCCCTGCTGCTCCTGCCTTCTAGCAGGATCTGAACCGGCTCAATGCAGGTGCAAGAGACCTCTGCCCCCGTGGCACAGTGGACCCCTGTGATGAGGGTACAGCTCACCGCTGCAGGCAATGCAGTTTCCCACACGCCAGGTTGAAGCCGGGACAGGAGCTCCCCTAGGCACTTCAGGCTGCTGCAAACTTCACCCCCTTCCACGACCTTGCCTTTTCCAGCCAGTACAGAGCAGCAGGGATGCAACAACATGCAGAGACACAACAACAGACAAAACCAGCACAGAAACCTGCCCCAATAAACCCCACTACACACACCTCGCCCTCTGGGGAGCAGTTGAGAGAACAAACAGGTGACCTGTTAGTCCCTTGCTTACCACACCACTAAAAGGTGCCGAGCTAACACAGTGCCGAACACACTGTAAAAACCTACATAACCAGGACAGCCACGGTTCATTGATTTTTATGATGCTGGGCTATGAACTGACATCTATCCTTTTTATGTGCACGCGTGCTAATAAAAAAAAAAACAAATCGGAAGGCCCTTATGTAACAAAATGCATACTTTTTATCAAAGACAATATATGTGAGATTGTTCCTTAAAGAAAGAATGATCACGGCCTATATTTGCTAGAGGCTTAGGCTTTCCCATCACCTTGCTCCACCCATCACCCTTTGGGCCTATTCGCAGCCCTGAAAAGTTTTGTCCGTTTGCATCGATGTGAAATGGTTTCATCGTTACTACCTCTATGAAAAATATGACGATTGTCTTTGACTCAGATTTAAAGTTTTGCGGGATGTTTTAGTTTTTTTTAGCATGCAGCCGGCTGTGTCCAATTAGAATAGAGGCTGAAAAAAGACCAAAGACATGCATGTGATTCCAGACAAGGAGCTGGCAGGGGATAGGGGCCTGGAAGAGAATAATTGTCACATTCCCCTTCTAAACTTGTCAGGCTCAAAGAAGGGATGAAATCTTTCAACTTACTGTGCTGCTACTCTGCCAACCTCTGTGTGTGACAGGTGAAGTTACAGTATTTTAATGGAGCCTGGGCCCTACTTTGAAAAAGGCACTTGAGTTACAGTCTGGATTTCTGCAATTGGTGCGACCGTTGGGAGCATCTTTCATTTGTAATAAAAGCTAAGGAAAAAAGTTCCTTTCCTCCAGAGAAAAAAGGGCCCTTGTTCCTGTGGCAAAACTTTTAGGAAGTGACCATGAGCAGAGATCTCTAGCAAGGAGATAACAGATGAAGCAGAAGGCGGCCATACTGAAGGCTCTCAGGTTTCAGCTGCTTCTTAGATGATGATCGTGAAACTAACTTTGCCTTTAAAGCATTAAGTAACCTGTCCCAAAAAGCCTGCCACTAGAACCGCCTCAGTGATCAAGGGTCCCGAATGGCGTGGCTCCCTATTGCTCTGAAGCAGTGGAGCCCTGGTCTAAGCAGATTTCCAAGCTGGGTCAGTCCCTGCCATCTCCCAAAAATGAAACCAGCAGGGACCGCAGAGCGGTGGCGTGAGAGGCCGTCAAAGGAATAGCTGTAAGCATCTGGGGACAGGCTGTCACTTGGACGCCATCCCTTGATGAGGAGCAGCACGGAGCCACACCACACTGGGGGAAGGCGAAATCGTGACTGAAAGGAGCAGAACAAGGAGAAAGTTATTTAGGATCTTTTTCAGAGTGGACCTGAAAAGGATATTTGTTTTAAGGATGAATTTCGTCTTGGGACCAAAAAGTTCCTTCCCGATGCTCCCTAACGTACAGATGCAATACACACGCTTCACTCACGCAGTGCAGCAATCCCTGCACACTGCTTAGCTCCAAGCACAGCTGGGGCTCCCTTCTCTCCTGCCTCTGTTAGTCTACAAACAGCAGCAAATCAACCCCAGTGGACCGCAGCCCCAGGGACTATAATTCGGTCTGTCCCTGAGCAAAGGGAGCAAAGATCTTTCCCTGTGCTCATCCCAATTCTTCTTTCCTGCAAGTATGTGGCTAAACCAACCCACAATAAACTTTTGCTTCAAGCCCAACGCCAAGTTGTTACTCACTGACCAACTGTACAACAGTTAAGTATTTGAAGAGGCTACTGCCATGGGCAGTTAAAATTTTAAAAAACTAATATCCTTTTCAGGTCAAGTCTGAAAACAAAAATGTAAATAACTGCTCATTTCAATCATTTATTTCATCTTCTTTTCATAAACAGAGCTCAGAATTAATGTGGCTTTATTCCTGCCACCAATAATGGACACATGCAACTGCCTGTACTGCTGGCAATAAATACAGCAAAGAATTTCCCCACGATGCTAGCAGAGATGGCATTGCTTCAGCACCTGTGGAAACATCAGCAAAGGAGATGGATTTGGCTAAAAGCCGGTTAACTGTGGAAACCTTCCAGCTAAATGCTTCAGCATGAAGTTATGAGTGCATTGGCTACAGTAAGCCAAAGACATCTCAGTGCGACACACACGTACCAGCGATGGTGACATACCTTTGCTGTTACACAATGGCTGCAGTATTGACTATATCAGTATAACCCAAGCAAACAGCAGTTAATACACCTTAATTTCTATGCAGCACATAGCTTTTTTAATACTGCTCCATCCTGAAGACCATGTTCAAGTAATCAGGCCCAGATTTTATTCTATGAAGCAGCCAAGTGGTCTGATGCAATTCTTATGTGCAGCCCCTTAGACTCTATCAACACATCTACTTTTGTTATACACCACCACTGAACTCCTAAAAATGCAGCAAGGAGAAGGACCTTTTGTATTAACTGTTCTTTGGGGACATGAGCATGGAGGAACACAACTGCACTGTTACCAATGCCCATTTACACACCTAAAAGGTAGAGCAGAATGTGGCTGTTGGTTTCCAGCCTCCTCGTGACCATTGCGCTCTTCCACATGACAGAATCGATGGTAGGGTCGTAGCAAGACGACGGACAGCTATCGCCTTGACAGAGCACAATAATCCTTAAAGATATTCAAAACAGTCCTATCCATTTAAATGCACCTTTTAGAAGTTTACTATGTTTTCATCGGGTGCAAAGAGGACACCTCAGACATGATTCAAATTGCTAACGTTCCCAAGTACAACCATGTGTCTGCTTTCATGGCAGGCGAATGGGAATCCAAGCTAACACCTTCACAGATAATTCACAGAGAAAATGTTTATGAAACGTGGGTGATTTCTGAGTGTGTGAAGTCTTCTGAGAACTTTGCAACATCCATATGTCAGCTTTTTATATATAGGACTTCCATACGGTACATGCATTGCATCACCCTTCACAGCTGCCCATAATTGAGATAACACAGGGAAAAGGGAGAGTTGTTTGCTCAGAGCAGACACAGTGGGCATAATTTTTCAAAAGCTCCTTAGCTGCCAAGTGATTTAGGCACTTCTGAGCCTAAGCTACATGGTGCATAAAGAAGATCTGGAGTTACTTAAGGATCTTTTGAAAATGCTATATGCTGCCCTCAGGACACAGCCCTTGACAAGGGGTAACAGTTTGCAGTGCCACAGCAGAAGCAATACAGGGAAGCCATGCTTAGGAAGCAACAATTCATCCAAGAGAGAAGTAATATATTCATTTGGAAGTGGACAGTTCAGCAGCCAAATCCTGCCACTGACCCCATGCAAGCACTGCCCTGCTGGCTCCGCTTTGACAATGAGGAGGGTGGGGGGTGAAAAGCCATAGCTGTGCCTGTTAGTTGCCCCACCTTGTAAACCTGCTCCAGAAAGCAAGAATCCCTGGACACCGGGACGAAGACTTAGGGAGTCAGGAAAGAGCAGATGTAAGCTGTCCTTATTGCCCGTTCCGTGACACCTCTGGGGCTTACAAGATTTATATTTTCTTCTGGGAGAAGAAAGAAGAAGGTGGGAAATCTAAACCCTGTCTTTTCTTTGTGCTTTCCCCCTAGCCCTCTCTTCGTCTGCACTTCTTCTCAGAGATCAGAGATCCAGCACCACGCTTGCTCATTTGTTTCCTCACTGCTTGAAATTCAAAAATACTTTATCAACAGGAATTAAACAAGCCCTGGGTTTCAAAGCCCAGAGCTCATTTTATTTTTATTATACACAAAAAGCGTGCGTTTCTTGTTTGCCGGGCGGGCTTCATGTATACAGGCTCTTAGCACTTGCTTACAGCTCCTTTTATTCTCAGACTTTCCCCCGGATGGCTGTAGGAGTACAGCCATATGGCCAGAGCTTTTCAGCAAAGCTGGAGGTGTGGAAGAAGAGGTACTTAATTTTGATACAGGTATACAGGCTGTCTCATCTTCTGCATGAGGGCTGCTATATGAGCCTGTGTAGTCCCCTTCTCTCCGTGCAGGGGTTGCCTAGTCAGAATGAGGAACCAATATCAAAAGGCTGCATGAAACATTATTTACTTTCATCCTCTAATTTAGCAAACTGATAGTGGCTGCGCCCAGCTTTCCCCCTGTCCCACGGGTCCTGTTTCTGCTCCTCCTTCTTCTGCGACCTTATGTTCATTTGACACATCCTGGCAGGGGCTCCTCTCAGATGCTTCAGCCAGGAGAAGCTGTGGAAAGCCCTGCCTGCCTGCATCTGCCACTGTAAATCTTTCACCCCCCAGCAGTTCTGGGTGCAGGAAGCTTTTCTGCAATTGTTTATACTATTTTACCAGAATAAAGATATCAAGGTTTGGCCCACTGTCAATAAGCAGCAGTTAGACAAAAGAGCGATTTAGACAGTTTGTGTTGCTTTTTCTCTAGAGCCAAGGTAACAGCTAGCTGCTTTTCAAAGCACTTGCACAGGCCCAATGGCCTTTTATTTCCAGTGAACCAAATTCTGAGATTACTACTTAACATTTGCCAAGTCCTTACTGTGGCAAGCCTCACACTTACATTGGTAGGAGTTGGCCTGAATGAGATCAAGGTCAACACTAATTAAGAAGCTTCAATAACAAGCTTCCCCCCTCCCTTCCCGCAATGTTTTTACTCGTGTCAATTCATAGCCGGAGGGTTCTGAGTGGTCACAAATTGCACGGACTGTCCACTTTCAAACACGTTTTACTGGGATTTTCCTACAAGCCTCTGACAAACTGGCCTCCATTCTGTCACAACATATGACCTCTGAATGTGCTGGATCAACTCCTAGGTCACATATGGCCAAAGCAGGTTAGTGGAAGGCAAAAACGAAGACATGGGAAATGTTTCACAGGACCGTTTATTACAAAAGTGGCACTGGCTATTCCCAAGCTGGAATTGCACCTGCAATGCCTACAATGATTTTTTGCTATGAATAGATACCTGGCGGCCCTCCCACCTGGAGGTAACCAAAGAAGCTCTCACAGTGAATAGCCAGAGGGCAGAGATCCAAACACATCCTGCTCTGTGAACCCAAGAAGAAAGAAGACAAAAGAAAATGTAGCAGCTTCCCTGACTTCTAAGCAAAAGAGGTCTTCAAAACACTCCAATCAGCCTTGGCTGTATGCTGTGCACTTTGTATCAAGTGTAGACTCCTAATACACGAGGACTGGAACAAGATTCAAGCCCAATAGTGAGAGCAAAATATTTAGTTGCTATTAGGAGGTGGAAGGTTTTTTTTTGGAAGTAGGCCTTCCCAAGGGCCCCTGTGGCCAGACTGGCACAGGGCTTAATAGAGCTCAGGTCTCCAGTCCCATAATCTTGCCCCTTTGCTGCAGAACCACCAGGGCTGCCCTCAAGCATCCAGGCACTTACCTAAGCACGGAGAGTACATGCATTTCGGTATCTGCCAGAGCATATTCGACACAACTTCTCTACCTGCCAAGTAATAGCTCTCTCCCCCACCTTGAAGAGATTACTGTACTTACTTGAATAGATGACCCTGATTACAAGATGACCCCCAATAACTAGATCAGGGGCAGGCAATTATTTTGGATGGAGGGCCACTTAACGAGTTTTGGCAAGTTGTCGAGGGCCACAAGGGTAGCCCCTACCCCCTGGTCACCACTTTGGGACTGAAAGTCCTGCCCTCTAACCCCTGACTTTTGCTGCTAGAAGTCCCTCCCCTCACCCTGGAAATGGATTTGGGAAGGAGGTTTACCATCTTGAAACAGGAATAAGAACAAATTATATACTAAAAATCAAATATCCACATTAACATATTTTAATTTTATTTTTAAAATATATTTTTGTCCTGATTTGTGTGTGCTTGCGTTGTATGTATAGAGGTGATTGCATAATAGCTCAAAATTAAGTCTTAGCCTTGTGCATTGCTGGGGGCGTGAAGGGGTATGGGTATGCGGTTTGTGGGAGGCTGTGGATGTGTGGATGCAGGTGTATGTGGGGGCTGGGGGAGGGTGTGGGTATGCATGTGGGTGGGTGGCTGGGTGTGGGGAGGACTGTGGAGGGTGCTTGTGGGGATGTGTGGGTTGGTATGGGGTTTGTGGGGTGTGTGGAAGGGGGTGGCGGCTGGTGGGGTGTGAGAGGGTGGGTGTGGGGTGTGCACGGAAGCTGTGGGGTGTGCAGGGTGCCCATGCATGTGTGGTGGGATGCGTGTGCATAGCAGTGAGTGGGGCTCTCCCCAGAGGTGCACGAGTATGTGTGGGGAGTGTGGTGGGGGCAGTATTTGTGGGGTGTGTGATTGTGTGTGGGGAAGCGTATGATTCTGGGGTTTGTGGCTATGGTGGAGTGTGCCTGGGACCTCACCACATGCCCCCTGAGCTAGTCAGCACCCACCCTGCAACAGCCCAGAGCCCACATGTCCTGCAACACTTCCCCAAGCACACCCCATGCCCGCTTTGGACCGATTTTGGCAACTGGAACCTGTGCCACAGCCCTGACCCCAGCCCACCCTGTGCCTTCTCCTCACTACCTACTTGAAGTACATTCTGCGCCCCCCCCCCCCAAGCGTGCAGCAGGGCTGGGTAGCTCCACAGCTAGACCTCCTTTGCCTTTCTGGGCAGACCAGGCAGCAGCAGCTTCTTCCATCTGCCACTACCGCTGCCTTCAGCCCCGTGGTACTGGTGGGGACCCATGCCACAGCCCTGACCCAGTGCACCCTGTGCCTGCTCCAGGCTTGCCTGCTCATGCTAAAGAGAGG
Source organism: Crocodylus porosus (assembly GCF_001723895.1). Taxonomy (NCBI): domain Eukaryota; kingdom Metazoa; phylum Chordata; order Crocodylia; family Crocodylidae; genus Crocodylus; species Crocodylus porosus. Next base: position 3,554,050 of record NW_017728924.1, on the reverse strand, counting down.
CAGAGAAACTGGTGTTCAGCATGGGGGAAAAGCAGCCCCTCCCCCTTGCCACTGTCCAGTGCTTCCTGCTATAGCCACCCAAAGCCTGCACTGGACTGCTCTGCAGCTCCTCTGCACTGCCAACATTGATCCAGTGATGGCAGTGGAGCCACAGGGCAGCGCAGTGCAGGCTCTGGGCAGCTATAGCAGGGAGCACTGGGCAGTGGAGGCTGCAGATAGAAGAAGCTGCCGCTGCCTGGTCCACTTAGAAAGGGGGTCAAGCTGCCGAGCCATCCAGCCCTGCTGAGTGCCCAGGGGGCGGCAGGATGCACCACAGCCAAAGAGTGCCTGAGCCAGGTGGGACCAAGAGACCTGCTGCGGGCCGCACAAAGCTCTGTCGAGGGCCAGCTCTAGCCAATGGGCTGTATTTTGCCCACACCTGAATTAAGTTCTATATATGGAAAAATTATAAATTTGTTATTAATTTTCCAGGTATGGAATCTATTTATTGGAGTTATGCCTTGAATCTGCCCCCTTCCCACTTCTACAGCAAGGAAAATAAATCTGGGTGGTCAGGTAGCCCTTTGCTTTGTGCTTCCCCCCAACTTTTCCCCTGGCAGCCCCTTTCTTTACTGTGACAGCCTGCTGTCCTTCAGTACATGAAAGTGAGGAACAAATTTGTAAACAATAACCTTGAAATTAAACATGGCTGCAGCAATTTGCATATAGTACCCATGCACTTCATTTACCCAGAACTGATGCAAGTACCATTTTTTGAAACTACTCAAGTTTTAGCAAAGATGCTCCATAAACACACTTTTGAACAGCACTTGGGTACCTACTTATGTGTAATACAAACTATGTATGATATTACAAAGGCTTGTGATTTACCACATAGTTCATTGGGCTGGGCCCCACCAGAATCATGAGTATTTCAAGCCATAGTAACCCCAGAGCTCAGCATGTGTGTATATGTACTCCACGTACCCTGGCAAAGGACCCATGTGCTAGTTAGTCTCCACTTGTGACTGGAACCAGGTGTTCTTTTCACAAGTCCTGCAATGCTCCAAAATATTATATGGAGATGAGGCACAAGGTAGCCTGGTCTGGCTTCACCTCATGGAGGATGGAGCACATTAAACATATGTGTCAGGATGAGAGAGGAGGTGACAGAGGGATTCTGGGTGAATAGTATTCAATGTTGTGGTTCACCATGACTTGCAGAGTCAGTGGTGAGGGGGACTGTACTTAATGGGCACTACCATACATCCTATTTAGCTGGATTACACTAACCCACTCTTGTGGCAGTTCCCATCACCACGTTTGCCCTATGTGGGCCATGTGTTTTATAGTTATGCTCAGTGTTGACTGCATTTAATCAACTTTATAGCTGGTTTCTATTGCTGAGCACATGCTGCTTTTGGCAACAGTTTAATGATAGACAATGTATTTAGTGAACTTTTCTTGTATGCAATAAGATGAGGGGCTTTTCTTCCCTGTGTCACGTCGGGGGGCAGAGGGGAGAATCAACTTGTATTTGAGGAAATACAGTAAAAGCAAGTGCACAGTTATGCACATGATATTTGCTGCAGGAACACTGATACTGCCACAAAAGAAGCACTTAAGCATAAGAGGGCAGATGTATTTATGTGCTGCAACATAGCAGCTTTCTAGTTCTTCCTCTCATTCAATTGCTACTTCCAGTTAACACCTTTGCTACCAGGTAGACATGGAAATGATACAGAGAAAAAAGTCCCCTGAATTTCTGAATAGTAACCAAGGGCAAATTAAGGTGCAAAGAATACCATGGCAGGGCAACCTTGCCATAGGAGAGATCTGAGTGTGAAAGAGCTGCTGGGACAGAAGAACTCATACCACTCCCATTTCAGAGATTGATGGCTTGGCTGGAAGGTTCTGAGGCTCTGGAGATGGACAAGTTCAACCCCAAGGGTATAGATGGAAAGGCAGCTCTGTCTACAGTGTCCCAAGGCAAAGAAGCACCACTCTAATTGTGCCATACATGCAAGAAGCAACCAGCTGTAGGTCAGTCTGTACAGACTGGCAGCAGCTGTATTATTCAGTTAAAGAAGTAGGAAAGCTAATGGCAGGGAAGTACACCATGATAACCTAGGAAGTATTTTGGAAGAACTCTAGGGGAATGTCTATACCAGGTCACACAGCACAAGGCAGAGCCACCTTGCAAACATGCCTCTCTCCTTCTCTTAGCTGCACACCCAGCATCACTTAAGCACACCCAAGATGGGGAGCAGCACTGGAGCACACCAAAAAGATGCTCTTTTGAGCCTGACATGCACAGAGCACATGCATGTTGGTGGGTTTGTTGTCATGGCATGGTCTGATATAGTGTCGACATTCTCTTTGATGGACACTATGTATTTTTCCATAATGCTAAGGGACCTTTACATTTTTTGGAAAAACTGGATCTCCAAAAGCATAATCCTGCCCCCTCCCTCACCCTGTGTCAAAGTGGGCAGCTTTTTCAATCATCAATGCTACCTCCAGCTGGTTGTGAAATATCCAAGGAAAAACTAACTATCAAACAAATCCAGCTCCGCTTGGATAATAAGAGCTGACACAAAGACAGAAATACTAGGGGGTGTTCCTCTAAGCCCAGCTCAGGTGACTTTAAAAAAGTCCATCAACTCTGACGTACAGATGCAACAGTAAGTTATCTTGCATCCTTTGCTTGCAAGAAAAGCTTTCAAATGACTATCACTATTTAAGAACGTTGCATTAAACCTCCGTTTTAAGTTATTTTCAAGATGTACATTAAAAAGGAAAAGCCAACCTGACAGCACAGGCTCAGAGGAATGGTTGCAGTCTGCATATCATGGAGCAACATCATTCTACTTGGGAACTGAAGTTCAAAATTCACCGAAAGAAATAAGTAAATTTAATGACCCCCTGAACTGACATACCCACCTCCTTTTATGCCATGATGGGTACAGTCTCTCATTGCCAGACATTTAGTGTACTCATTCATTTGCATTCATTGCAGAATTACCCATTAAAGACTGCCTTTTCTTGTGGAGTTTCTGCCTCTGATAAATGGATAACTCCACTGGCTTTACTTACTGACAGCCCTTGGTCTTGACAGCTTGACTTAATTAATCTACTTAATTTATTGATCAAGTACCTAGTGAAAAAGCATTCCCCATTAAATGGGATTTTTATCATCGTGAGTTATATGACTAAATGCCTTTTTAAAATCTGAAATTTAGTTAGCAAATGACATGCTGCCCATCCAAGAATCTATCAGCAAAGGGGAAGAGTCAGAGATTAAAATGAATTGTTGGCTTTAAATAATGACCACCAGGTCAGGCTATAAATTGGTCTATATTCCAGCTGTCTGTTTCACTAAAAAATGCACAGCAAAACAATAATCAATCCTGGAAGTCTTATTTTGAAGCATGATGCTACTGCTGGATTACTCTGTATTATATCTGTGTTACTCGTGGCAAGCAGAGACTATCAGCCTGTGGCTGTACCTTTCTCAGCTTGCATGGGAACTCTTAGAGTGTTATACTATATATAGATTCTCTGGCTGGGGTCCTGTCATAGAAATAAAACAACATGGTTAAAAAAATAGGCATATGCACAGACAGATGAGAAAAACAGGTAGGTAGTCAGTCTGGAAGAGGACCAATAGCGTGTTAAAACCCACATTAGGTAAGGTTCCACAACATGCTTACAGAACAGTATTTTCCTTTAATTTTAGAACCAAAGAACTGGCAACAGTTATCCCCTGGCTGGTTATAATTAACCCTTTCCATGTCTCAAGATACAGTACTTCAACTCAGAAAAATGACGTATGTTCTGTATCTTAGCTCCACCATCACAGATGCTTGTGCCTCTCTACACACCTACTAGAGTTGAAGAGGAGATGCAAAGCATGCGGCACTCTTACAGTGACCTCCCAACTGGAGGTCAACAACAACCATTCTTATTTTTTATTTCAATTGTGGGGTCTGCCTATATCTGTCAGGCAGCAGGGTTGGGCTGACAGGGTATTAAGCTAAATTCCTTCAGTTAGCAGAAACCAACTGGCAGTATTTAGCCTTGTGGTACACTGGCAGTATTTAGCCTCGTGGCCTTCCTTAAGCAAGGAAGAGCCTTGGGTTTGCCAGCACTGCCTCCCCCCACAACATAGGCCTCTAAGCAACTGCCCTGGCACTGAATCACCACATTGCATGGGTTTCCTTCCTCATTCAAAATGCTGCGGTCCTGGTGGCAAAGCGGGGCCCCTGACTAGCCACAGAGCTAGTTTCCCCACCTGCCTCTGGACATGCCACCCACCCATCTCACCTGCCACACCTTGATGGAATATAACTGAATGTTAATTAGGTGGGAGGCTGTCTATTATACACCCTGATATTGCAGGGGGCTATCCGCAGCTCCGTTCCGCCCCAGATGGCATCTCAGGCAGTCAGCTCAACTGTCCCATTCACCCATTAGTTGTGGCCCCTTTCAAAGGGGTCTTCAGCTTTCATATAAGCCTTGGCCCTGTCTCAGGCCAGTTGTGACCCTGAGCTTATTTGCTCATTGTGGGGGTCCCTCACAGTGGGCCCCTGGCCTTTTTGACCCTTCCAGTCCTGGCCCCAGCACTGACCAGTTGAGTCCCTCGACTGGGTTTACGCCTCCTGCCTGCACTCATGGATTGGGGTTCCCATTCCCAGCTCAGGTGCTTCTTCAAGCATGCCTGGCCCCACGGGGTAACTTTCCCAGCAGGCTCAGGCGCTCCCTGAAGCTTATCTGGCTTTCCCTGTTCTGACGGTACAGATAGCCCACCAGAAGGTGAGGGCTGGGGTTAAGGCACCCCTGCTTGCCTTTCACCGAGGTGGTAACTGGCCTGGCATTTCCTGGGGGCTTCCACACCACTGAGAGCCCCACCAGGCCACCCACTCCAGGCAGGATGCAGTTTTAGGTCATGCCCAGGACCGGGAAGCTCCAAACCATCCCCTACAGCTCCTGCCCTTACCTCCAGGATGTTGCATCCAGCCTAGCAGCCAAGCAATGTTACTGCCTGGCCTGCCAGCAGCAAAACTGCTCTGTTTATGTAGGCAGCCAGAGATCTAAAATGGCTGCTGCAATCAAGCACCTGCTGGCTGCTCAGCTCTGCCCTTAAAGTGGCGGGCACCAACAGTGCCTTGCCACAGTCCACAACTCAGTTACAGAAATACTGCTTGGTACAGCTTGTAGTTAAGTAATAGTCACACCATACGCTATTCAGTAGCACAGGGAAAGGATGCACTTCTGTCCCACTCCATCTGCCAACTCCACCCCCTTCTTTCCTTGCTTATGTTTAGGACCACCCTTCCCTGCTGTAGAATGGTGTTCTTTTCAATAAGCACTGTCCAAAATGCCTCATCTTCATCCTCCAATCAAATCCATAATATTTTATAGAGCATGACCCCCTGTAATTTTATAGGTCATGACCCCCTGTACACACACACACACAAGCTTCCTGTCAGTTTGCAATGAAATTCTAACACAGAGGTTAGAGTCCATGTCTGATTGTTCACAGGGGTTTTCAACCTTTGGGATCAGCAGACTGTCAGAAAACAATGAGTATTTTGAAAGGTTGGCCTGACCCTAATAGAAAGCAGTTTCACAGTAGCAAAAATACCAATACGTGCTGCCATTCCAAAACACAGCTGAATCTATTGGAAATACATCCATCTTTCCCTACCCACATTTCCTTACTCAGATTATTGTTGTTTAAAAGCAGGAGGGGCTCCTGAAGGACTTCTGAAACATCTGTACTGTTTGTACAACTGCCTGGGAATGGTGACCTGCTTATTTTAAAGATAATTGCACATAATGAAAAACATAGTATCGTTTGATCTGTGAGAAATGCACTTGTGAAAAATCACTTGGGTATGATTGTATCCAAATCAACAGGAGGCTGCTCTTCTGAAAAGAGAGAATTAATCTAAATTGTAGCCTCTTTCCTCCAGTGTTCCTACAATCACTGTTTCAGTGCTTCTGCACTGATATAAATGACACTTGAGTAACTGCATTCAAGTGCTGACAACGGCCATTAACCCGACACAATGCATGCAGTAAGTACCACATTTTCGCAGAAGACAAGGAAACCACAGGTGTGCCCAAGGGCAGAATGTGGTCTACATTACAGTGGAGGAACACAGTCCGCACCTCCTTTGCACTGGTATTCACATTCTCTCAAGCTTTCTTTTCATATATTCCAAGATACTAGTGAAATCCTTGTTTCAGAGAAAGAATAGGCTCTTACACTACAGGATCTTTCCCTGACTCTAGAAGAAAGTTCTTCTACTGCAATTTAAACAAAATGGAGAGCAGCAGCCCTGGGACCACCCAGCCAGGCTGCTAATGGGCCAGGTGCTGCCCCAACTCAGAGGCAGCACCCAGCCTGATCCAAAACTTCCCTGAGCCTGCTGGGACTTCCAACGCCCCATGACTGTCCCCACCACCTTCCCACCACCCATGGCTGTCTTGAAACAGGCTGACTTGCCCCTGGGTCAGTGTGGGGAGGCAGCAGGAGGGCAGCTAGGTGTGCTGGTGGCTGGAGAAGGCGGCAGGGACAGTGCATGGGGTGCTGGCAGCGCACCAAGCCCAAGCTTTCCATGGAGGCTCAGGGAAGAGTTGGATCTGGCTGGGAGCTGGCTCTGAGCTGGGACAGCACTCGGCCTGCTAGCTGGGCAGCCCTAGGGTGCACTGCCACCATGGAGAGAAGGACCAGGGTCCCCCACAACTCAGGGGTGCTTGGTCCACTGGTAGCTCACCCCTCAGCCATGGGCAGGCTCCACTGGAAAAATTAAAATGGGTTGGTCTCCTCACCGTAACAGTGATGGAAGCCCCTAAATTAAAATGGTGGGTTTCAACTAAAAACTCACCATTTTAGTTTAGGGGAAATATAATAAAACCCTGAGGACTAAACCCCCATCACATGTATAAGCGCCCTACAAGTTCAAGACACCTGAATTCTCAAGGAAAAGAAAAAACTCTGAGGTTTTGGTGTCACTGAACCCCAAACTTAGCTGCTAGTTGGGCTTGAATTCTGAAGTTAGCCTAGACCAAAGTCAGAAGCAAATGCCACTTCATTAACATCAGCAAATTAATGAAAATGTATAAAAGCCAAGTTGTGATCCAGACCCCATATTACCTAGTGGTAAGGATCAGATACATGGCTCTGCTTTTTACCCGGTTCTGTTTTAAATATTAGTACTGTGAAGAACAAAAGGGTCTTGACAAAAGGTACCTGGGTCTTAGCCCAATTCTATTCAAACTACCTTATTATTTATAGGCCACACTCTTGAGTTCAGGTATTTGGCATAAATGATGCTGGATTTGGCCCATCTATAATTCTCATAGTTCAATTTTCTACCTGCTGAGATAGTATGAGAAATAGGGCACTATCAAGAATGTATTTGCTATTAAATTCACCATCTGAGTCCCTAAATATTATTTTATCTTTTTTTTTTTAATTTAAGACCTTTATATCATTTAAGTGCACCTACTATCAGCTCAGACTGCTCTGCAGCTATCAGGATCATACTGAATATATTTTAATTATTTAAGATACTTCTGCAAGTATATTATAAAGCCATTCAAACCTTTTTGCTTCTGAATTCTCAGCACTATATTATCCATACAATTATTAATTGAGATGATAAAATATACTACAGTAGGGTAACATTCCAGCTCCTCTAATTAAGTGATGCAGAATAAATGGCCTAAATGATTCTATGACAGAATCTGACAATGATTGTGCCATTTAAAAATTAGCAAGCTCAAAAACTAGGTTGAATTCTTTAAGAGATGCTTTAATAATTCAAGACCTTTCAAGGTCACATAGAAAGTGGGTACTGATGCAGTGTTTTCTCTTTTCTGATAAAATAGCTTTATTCCATCCTCTCCTCTTCATGCATTTGTATTTTGTGGGCTCCATGGGATATGGGACAATGGTCAGGGTCACCAGGTTGTGGCAATGAATACAGCCTGATACTCTGGAACAGTGCTTGGACTTCAAAGTATCACGTATGTTAATACCAAATACAGCATGCCCCGGACCACAGACAGATGATTACTTTTTTTTGCTTAAGGAACAGTTGCACATAAGCTTGGGCCTGAAAGGAAGATTAGGCCAGGGCTGGGCAAAATGCAGCCCATGGGGTCAGATGCAGCCCGCCAGGCCATTCTCTCTGACCAGTGGAGCCCTTAAAATTTTAGAAAATAAATATTTATCTGCCCCTAGCTGCTTGTCATGCAGCCCTTGATGGCTTGCCAAAACTCAGTAAGCAGCCTTCCGCCCGAAATAATTGCCCGTCCCTGGATTAGGCACTTACCCAGAGTGTGCACTTATGCAAATGCAAGGTAAACAATGCTCATAAACTTCAGGAACACCCTGGGTTAAACTTTCTGGACTTCCTTAAGGTTTGTTATCTTGCTTCTGAGAGTACCTCCTGCCTCTACTAGCAGCTTTGAAATCCAACAGCACCCACTCTGTTCATCCCTGTCTAGAAGCCTCGAATTGACAGCTCCAAGGAAGTTCCACCTGCTATGCACTTAAAAGTTTAGAGCAGGGCTGAAAAGTTCCTATCCACATAAACAGTTTATGCACTAACACAATATACAGATAACCAGTTTGCTCCAATGCAAGCACTATGCAAAAACCCAGAACTGGCCTTATGTTTTGCAGGTAAGTGAATTGTACTTCTAGGCTTCCCCAATATTCATAAAATTGCAACGCACTATTTCCCAAACCCGATTCCAAGGTAATTTATTTGTTACGTAGTTGGCGACATGACTAATGCTTTCCATCTCATGCGTCCCGCAGCTCTTCTCCTCTGACTATCCAGCACTTGCTTTCCTCTCCAGTGTAAAAGTTACCCTTCACTTGTAAGCTGTTTAAGAAAGGGGTAATCTTTCACCCCTTGACATCTAGGCAACACAGCTCTATCTTGAAACCTCTCATAGGTGACTTCTCAATCCACAAGCAACCAACCAGAGAGAAAAAGATTATTTTTTTTAAATAAGCAATTCAGAGAAATGAGAAAACTTCAGAAAACTGCTAAATGAATGACTGACCAAAGTGCAGCTGCAAGAGAAAGTTTATAGCCATTGGGAGAAAGATAGAGCACAAGCATAATTCCTAGTTATATTAAGGGAGTGTAAATTTTATAGGCTGGCTGCAAAGTTTAAACTTAATTCCTCATCACTTTCCTACAAAGTATGAGAGGAAGGTAAGTCCCAGCTTTCTGCACATTACTCAATCGCTTCAGCGTCTCTGCCCAACTATTTTGGCAAATTCTCTCTCTCTTTTGCAAGCAATGTCAATAAGCATTTGGCTAATTCCCCTCCCCTTTTTGAGCACAAGCATTCGGCTACTGTTTGCGCAATTAAAACTTGGCTGTTCAAACATGCGTAGGGTTACTTTCATGGATTGTCATTTTCTAAAGATTTATCTGCTGAGTAACAAATAGTGGGTGCTTGAAAATAGTGCCATTCCTTTGCATGAAATGGGTAATGAACCATACTACGGGCCAACTGTAATGTTGTTACTTTATTTTCCCCTCTGCCTTCATATTTTTCCTCCTGAAATTGCATTGAGAAGGATGTTAGGTCAAAGGATTCAGAAGGAGAGAATTTTCATTTCTGAGCTTCAGCAGAAAGTCCTGTAACAAATAAAACTCATTTTCTCTTAATGGGTTACATGGTGTTTTGTCAGGAAATCAGATAAGATGTCAAAACAGTAGAAAACAAGCTATTAAAAAAAAAAAGAATAACAAGACATACTATTTTCTCTTGGATTGAACTAGCCCAGGTACTGAAAAGGCTAGGTATGTTTGCTGTGTTTTTCTTCAAGGGTAATACAAGTTTTCTAACTTTAAAAAAAAGCGCTACTTTAATAAAACAAAAAAAAAAATCTTATGAAACCTATATTTCTAGGTTTTAGTGTTCTTTTTATTATTACATATTTTGTTACATCCATTTTAAAAAGTGATCGCTGCCTAGGGAACCCTTTCCAACATTTATGATACAAAGGGCATAAATTACTACCAAAAAAACCAACCACCACACCTTTACAAAAAACAAAGTACTATCACGCACACCCGATTCATTGATGTATTGTTCTCTTATCCTCTTCCCAGAGGATACAACACATGATAGATGCTCAAAGCTCATCAGGTTATTTGGATGCTGGAATGTATTCTGATGCTGTTGAGGACAACATAGGGACTTGGGCTAAGAAACAGAATGGAAAGGTATGATATTTTTCTCTTTTTTTTCCCCCCCCCAACCCTCAACAAAATCAAACCAACAATTGTTTTTGCAACTCTTGTACATACCAGCTTCACTGCAACAGACTTATATTAGAGGTGGGGGGAAGAAGGGATTGGCTAGGAACATTTCATACAATTTTACCATAAATTATTTTCAGGCAACCTTGGCACCAAAGTTTTACTCTTCATTCTTCTTTTTTTTTTTTTTTTTTTAACTACTGCTGATCTGTAAATCAAAGTATGATACGTCTCATGTTTCATTGGGGAGATTAATCTTCATTGGAACAAAATTTCTAAATATTTAATTTTGGCGCTCTCACATCAGCCCCAGGTGATCCACAACTTTTTATTTTGTTCCATCTGTTCGAGGTACACAAAAGGCTATTAGGAAAGTCTGCTAGAAAGCATGAATTATAATGGTCTCAGTAAAGCGATCCAAAACCCAATGAAGTCAATAGGAGTCTTTCCATTTACTTCTGTGGGCTTTGGGTCAAGTCCAATGTTTCAATCTTTTCTGACCCTGCCAGTGCAAACAAATGCTCTGCCCAGTTCCTAACTGAGAATGGGCATCCTTATGGCTTCTGAGCTTTTTGCATAGCTAGCTATCTACAGCACAAGGGAACCAGTCCAGGAAAAAGCCCTTCATTAGAGCTACACTGACACTTTGGTGTCAAGTTCCAAGAATTGTCCTAAACAAATACGAGTTAAGCACATGCTGAAATCAAAGCCTTACAACACAAACATGACAGGTGCTTTAGACATAACAGACTAAATCGGGGGCGGGCAAAATACAGCTTGTGAGCTGAATCCAGCATGCCAAGGGATTTTGCCTGACCTGTGGCGAGTCCCTTGGTCCTGCCCAGCCCAGCCCAGGTGCAGGGGGCAGCCCAGGCCATGGCACATGTGGACAGTTCTGTGCCCCCAGGTGCACAGCAGGGCTGGGGTGGCCACTGCCACCGGACCCAGCCCCACTACCCGGGCACCCCAGCCCGCCTGTCCTGCACCCACCACTCAGGGTGGGACCCACGTGGGCAGGGTGCAGGGCCAGGCAGATGGGATGGGGCCACAGGCAGGCAGGGAGCGGTGTTCAGGAATGGGACAGGCAGGTGAGGCCAGGATCGCAGGGTAGGATTGTGGGGTGGTAACAGCACAGGGCAGGGACCAAGGCAGAGCCCACCCATGGACTAGGTAGGCACACATCCAACTAACTGAGAATGTTTCTTTCATTATGCAATATGCAAGGCAGTTTCCTATTACTGTCTCTCCCAATGAAAGGAAACTTGATGGGTTTGTGCTAGTGCAGATCCTAGGCAAGGTAAAAATCCACCTAGATTGGTGCCTGGAGAAATTATGAACAGACACCAATGAGTAAATGTTAAACGGCAGAGCTGAAATACTTCTCACTGAATTAGTAATTTCTCAGAACAAGGATGTATGAAATTCCTGTATGCAGAAACAGAACCTGCTACGCTGTTGTTCTGACACATGAGTAGACTGAGTCCCAAACAGACAGCTCATACTTAGAAGTAGGTAGTAGAGCACAAGCCCCAGGGCAAAAGTGGCTATAATCTACTGGGACGCCGGTACCAGTTGTTTCAGTGCCTCAGCACACAGATGACTAGCGAGATGGCACAGAATTGATTTCAGAAAAATCCAATGACCTCCAGTGGACACAACCAGGAAGATGCTGAAATAGCCAAAGAAAGGAGGGACAATTGTTTACCATGAGACTGTTCTTCATGATGAAGACCTCAGGCTGGACAAAACAGATTTAAGTGCCAGTTCATGTGGATGCTCTTGCTAAGAACAAATCGGTTCTTCAACAGAGTAATCTGATAAGTGACTGGGATTCATATAATGGGTAGGTTAGATGTTTTGGAGGAGAGAGTGGGAGGTCTGGTAGCTTGCCGGTATCATGTGCATGCTTCAAGTCAAGTCAGTCTCGGGACCGCCACAACCGTTGGGGCACCTTAGATGCTGCTGCATCATTGGTGATTCTTCCAGCAAAAGTGACCTGGTGGCACCCATCTCCTCTCCAGGTATGGATGGCTGTTGACTCACAGGGAACTCATCTGCCCTTTGACAGGTCTTGTTTTTAGTCCTGCTGGGTGTGCACACACCCTCCTCACCCAGGCTAGCTCAGCTGGGGTACCAGTTTAGTCAGCAACAACCTGAGCATGGGACAGGCTGTACTGGTTTACATGGTACCAGACAGCAGACCAAGAGAGGTCTGGTCTAACATACAAGCTGACATGTACACTAACACGTGCCAACTAATTGCATAATGACATACAAACAAAGTTTAGGCAGCAAGCACTATTTCTTTTAAATAGAAAGAAAACAAACTTTGGCAATGAAGAATCACAGACTTGTATCCCATAACTGTCACTTGGAAGCATGCTGGTAATTAATCAGATTTTGCCTAGCCCCAGATTTATGAATGCTGAAATAAAGAAGCTGTCGTTTCCTTTACCATTTACAAATTATGCCATGATTACAGCATTTGCTCTAACATTACAGCCCTTTATATTGCCTGAGTTTTGCTTGAAGTTATTCAGCCTCCTGCTGCTAATGAAAGAATTTAATACATTAATTAAAGCTACCATATAAGAAACACAAGCCAAATACAGCTCCAAGATAGCTGCTGTGAAAATCAGTGGAGTTACATCAAGGATGAATGTGGATCGTTGTTTTGCGATTAACAAGGCATCTCACTACTGATAACTCTATAAATTGGCAGCATTATCCCTCCCCCCCCTTTTCTCAATGGACATCTGGGAACATGAACTCCAAGGTTTGAAACATTTAGCCTCCAAAGGTCTCACAGTATCTGAAAACAGCATGATGGCTTACAGTGATCTTAGTGGCCTTCTGCCTTCACAAAATACCAGAACAAAATGGAACATCTGAAAGAAGCAATCCTGCAATAATATGAAAGTTATACAGAGGCTAGAATGAAAAGTCAACAGTTGCAAGGTGCAGGATGCAATGGGATCCATGGCACAGCAGCTGCATCACCCTCTAACAAATGAAGTAACATGTTCTCTCCTGTCCCCCTCTTTGTCAACGGGAATTAGGGCTGCACCAATAAAGATTTTTTGGGCTGATGCGACAGCCGATTATTGACCAGCCATATTGGCCGATACCGATCCAATTGCCAATACGCAGCCCAGCAGGTTGGAGAGCAGCATCAGGCCGGTAAGTCTGTTGGGCGAAAAGGGGTTTGGGGGGGCAGATTGCAACCCCCATGATGAGAGAGGGAGTGGGGCTGGCGCTGGGGCAGGTGCTGCCCAGCTGGGGTGGGGTAAGGTGCAGAAAGGAGCCCTGGCCCCAAGCCAACAGCAGCAGAAGCTCGCCCTCACCCCACACACAGATCTGGGGAGCATGTGCCCCCCATACCTCTCCTGGGGTGCGTGCAGTGGTGGGAGCCACCTCCCGTACCCCCTGCCCAAATGAGTGGTCTGCCACTCTGTCCCACACCCACCCCATCTGTACAGCACCTGCTCCTGCCTTAGCCCCAGCCCCGCTCCCTCCCTCACTATGGGAGCCACAATCTGCCCCCCTCACGCCTCTTCCCTCCCTCATGCCCCTTCCCCCCCCACTGACTTAACAGCTGGATACTGCTCTCCACACTGCCGGGTTGCACTCTAATGTCCCACTAATAATACAGCATCTGTAATACAGTTCTGGAGCCAAGTGGTAGCAGGTATGTGGAAGAACAGGGATTTCCTTGTCATCCCTCCAAAAGGAGCTTCCAACTGGGTATACTGCAAAGCAGCAGGCATTACATAGGGGGGACCTGCTTCACCCAATGACTTGCAACAGATTCTGGGACAAATTTTCAAAAGTGTTCAGACCCTCAATAGAGGCCTAATTTTGAGAGTTCAGTATGCAGAAGCTCCCGCCAAGAACAATATAAATTCTTCCTTCAACTAACACATGGACTGCAACAACTCATTGGCCCTGACCATGGCCTTAGTCTAAGCCTTTCGTGAGGTCAATGTCAACTGAGAAGTGATGCGGAGGATGCTTCTAAGGTAGGGATGCCCACCAAAATTCGTTACCGTTCTTCACCTGCTCCATGACAGAATTTGAGCACTGGTTCTCAGTAACGGATCTGTCACAGATGTCTTTGAGGTTAAGGTTGGAATTAAGCATTGCTTCAACACTCTTCTTGATATTCCTTACCATGGCGCTACATGTGACCACCAATAAGCGTTCAGTCAGAGTGGAGGTAAACTACCGAATGGATGGTAAGCTGTTTAATCTCAGCCAATTCTAAACCAAAACCAAAACTACCCTGACCACAATCGATGAGCTCCAGTATGCTGATAAGGCTGTAGTGTGTGTTCACCCAGAAGCAGATCTTCAGGCAATCACCAACATATTTGCTTATATGCCTCAGTAAATGAGACTGGCACTTAATATTCAGAAAACTAAGGTCCTCCATCAATAAGCTCTTAATGAGAAGTCCCCAGCTCTGGCAATTCAGATTTACGGTGAGACTCTGGAGAACACTGAGGTTTCCCTTACCTCAGAAGCCATCTCTCACAGAAAGCTGACATCGATGAAGAAATTCAATATCGCCTCAAATGTGCAAGTGCAGGCTTTGGACACTTGAGGAAATGGGGGTTCAAAGATCTTGACATCAGATTCAAAACCAAGCTCATGGTTTATCAAGCAGTCATGATCCCTGCCTTACTGTACAAAGCTGAGACCTGTACAATGTATAAGAGACACCTCAAATCACCAGAGAAATACCATCAACACCACCTGTGGAAGATCCCTTGAATCCAGTGGGAAGACAGAAGCACCAACGTTTGTGTCCTCTTGCAAGCAAACACCACAAGCATTAAGGCAATGATCATCTGACATAAAATTTGCTGGGCCAGCCATGTCATCCAGATGTCTGACTCCAAATCCTCGAAACCAGTTTTATTCTCCCAGCTCAGTCAAGGCATGTGCTCAAGAGGAGGGCAGAGAAAGTGCTTCAAAGCTACCTTGGAAAACATGCAAAATCAACATCAGCTTGTGGGAGACCCCAAGTGGAGGAAGAGTCTACTGCAAGGATCTCAGGTCTTTGAAACCTCACGACAACAGTAGGAGACGGAAAACAGCATGTTGCAAACTGAACCAAGAAACCAGAGCCACCCACCCTGCACGGAAACAAGTGTCCAAGTTGCAACAGAACCTGTCACTCCCAGATTGGCTTTGTCAGGAGTCTTTGGACCCACAGGTAAGGCAATCATAGAAGACAATCATTCTCAACTGCAAGGGATTGTTGCTGATGACCATGATGGACTGCAACAATTCTTTGCCGCTGACCGTGAAAGTCCTTCTAAGATTATCCCATCTTCCATGTAATCATATGAAGAACCGGACTGAAGTCACTGTCATCTACCATTTGCACTAAGATAGGATACAGATGTAGATGGCATATGGACCTGCATTCAAAACCTATCAGAATCTGGCTTACTGGGCTTGAGTCAAAGCCTATTATGCCAATGGGTGTCCTTCTACTAATACTGCTGGGCTTTGGATGAGGCAGCTCAGACATACAACTTTAAAAGGCAAACTAATTAAGAAGAGAGAACAGAAGTGGCTGAATTGAAAGCAATAAAACTGCTGAGCAAATTCAAGGAGGGAATCAAATTAGAGGATTTGGAAAAAAATACACAGGTTATCTTTATCCCATTTATTTATTGCAACTGGAGAGGTCAAAAATGTTTTCCTCACCATTTCAAATGGCAACAAGTTTGGTTGTACTTGAACTTTCGGATAACAATTGTAAAATCACTTAAGAAGGGATGAATTGGTTTGGGGAAAAATGAAGCTTATGCAACCCAGCAATAAATTACTTAGAATAGGTTCAAATTTTCCATGAGCTGGTTCGCACTTTTTAAATGAGTATGTTATACATATACAGTGTGTATATTTGGCAGAAAAACTGAGTTCTCCCAAGATTCTTAACCTTTTGAAAATTAAAGTTTCTAAATGGAAATTGTTTTTACTAGTTACATAGACACCAAAAAGGCAGATGATGAAAATGTCAACGGAGTCAAATTAACCTTTTTTGATTGATGACTAGTCTGCAGAAATAGGTGCATATCTGAAGTTGTGAAATCTATGATGCTACACAAGCCACCAAGGCTGAAATCAATAAAAGGTGAAAATGAAGTGTTTGTATATGCTGAAATTTGACAGCAAAGCCATGTATTATTCATACAGCTTTGTAAAAGAAATCTGTCTATAATGACTGCAAGGCAGATTAAAAACTCTACACATTTAGACCCAGCTGAAAACCTA
Organism: Crocodylus porosus; assembly: GCF_001723895.1. Lineage (NCBI taxonomy): Eukaryota > Metazoa > Chordata > Crocodylia > Crocodylidae > Crocodylus > Crocodylus porosus. The sequence goes on along the minus strand of NW_017728924.1, from coordinate 3,537,479 downwards.
AGACAAATCACATTATTAATATAGCATTTGATTTAGTTTTGTGGAATACAGAAATTCAGTTTCACTGTCTATAGAAGAATTTCTAATATACCCATTGCTATAATATCACGGCAGCTACACCAATAGTAAAAGGTTTCTTAAGAACAGTATAGCTTATGCTTCTAGCAAAAAGGGGAGTATTTACTGAAAAAGCAAGCCTCAGAAAATGCAGAAGGTAAACATTTCAGGTATGCATTTTAAGAAATGGACATTGTGTCTTCACAAATCATAGAAACATAGAATCATAGACAATAAGGGCTGGAAGGAGGGACGGTCATCAAGTCCAACCCCCAACTAGATCATTCCAGCCAGGGCTTTGTTGAGCTGGGCCTTAAAAACCTCCAAGGATGGAGATTACGCCACTTCTCCGCATTACTCATTTTAGTACTTCACCACCCTCCTAGTGAGGAAGTTTTTCCTAATACCCAACATAAACCTCTAATGCTGCAATTTGAGAGCATTGCTCCTTGTTCTGTCATCTGCCACCACTGAGAACAGCCTACAGGGAGTTAAAGGCTGCTTTAAATCCTCCCTCATTCTTCTCTCCTGCAAACTAAATAAACCCAGTTCCTTCAGCCTTTCCTCATAAGTCATGTGCTGCAGCCCCCAAGGATTTTCACTGCCCTCCACTGGACTCTCCCCAACTTGTTCACATCCTGTCTATAGTGGGGGGCCCAAAACTGGACACAGTACTCCAGATGTGGCCTCACCAGTGCAGAATACAGGGGAATAATTACTTCCCTTGATCTGCTGGCAACGCTCCTACCAATGCAGCCCCGTATGCTGTTAGCTTTTTTGGCAACAGGGGCACACTGCTGACTCATATCCATCTCATTGTCCACTGTAAACCCCAAGTCCTTTTCTGCAGAGCTGCTGCCCAGCCAGTCAGCCCCCAGCCTGTACCACTGCATGGGATTGTTGTGTCCTAAGTGCAGGACTTTGCACTTGTCCTTGTTGAACCTCGTGAGATTTCTTTCAGTCCAATCCTCCAATTTGTTTAGGTCACTGAAACCTAGCCCTACCCTCCAGCATATCTATTACTCCCCCCAGCTTGGTGTCATCTGCAAACTTGCTGAGGATGCACTCCTTCCCATCTTCCAGATCAGTAATGAAGATATTGAACAAAACCAGACCCAGGACCAATCCCTGGGGCACTCCACTTAATCCTGGCTGCTAACTAGACACTGAGCCATTGATTATTACCTGTTGAGCCCAACGATCCAGCCAGCTTTCTATCCACCTTACAGTCCATTCATCCAACCCATACTTTCTGAGCTTGCTTGCAAGAATGCTGTGGGAGATGGTATCAAAAGCCTTGCTGAAGTCAAGGTATATCAAATCCACTGCTTTCACCGCATCCACAGAGCCAGTCACCACGTCATGGAAGGCAATCAGGCTGGTCAGACATGACATGCTCTTGGTGAATCGATGCTGAGTGCTCCTAATCACCTTCTCCTCCTTCTAGAAGTGAATACTTTGAGGACCTGCTCCACAATTTTGGGGGGGACTGAGGTGAGGCTGACTGGTCTATAGTTCCCTGGATCCTCCTTCTTCCCTTTAAGGATGGGCACTATATTTGCCCATCCAGGACCTCCCCCAGTCACCATGAGTTTTTAAGATAATGGCTACCAGCTCTGCAATCACATCAGTCAACTCCCCCAGCACCCTCAGATGCATTGCGTCTAGTACATCAAGCTGTTTAAATAGTTCCTAACCTGTTCTTTCACCACTGTTGGCTGCTCATCTTCAGCCCAAACTGTGCTGCCTGGTGCAGTAGTCCAGGAGCTGACCTTGCCTGTGAAAACCGAGGTAAAAAAGGCATTGAGTACCTTCAGCCTTTCCTCAGCAGCTGTCACTAGGTTACCTCCCCCATTCAGTAAGGGACCCATACTTTTCCTGACCTTCCTCTTGTTGCTGACATGCTTGTAGAAACCCTTCTTGTTACCCTTCATGTCCCTTGCTAGCTGCAACTCCAATTGTGCTTTGGCCTTCCTGACTTCATCCCTGCATGGCTGAGCAATACTATTATACTCCTCCCAAACTGTTTGTCCAGGCTTTCACTTCTTGTAAGCTTCATTTTCTGTGTTTAAGTTCATCAGACAGGCCTCTGCTAAACCAAGCTGGTCGTTTGCCCATTTGCTATTCTTCCTGCATATCAGGATGGTTTGTTCCTGTGCCCTCAGTAAGGTCTCTTTAAAATGTTTCCAGTTCTCCTGGATACCTTTCTCCTTCAGACTGGTCTCCCAAGGGATCCTGCCCATCGGTTCCCTGAGGGAGTCAAAGTCAGCTTTTCTGAAGCCCAGGGTCCATACTCTTCTAATCTCCTTTCTTCCTTTCCTCAGGATCCCAAACTCGATCATCTCATGGTCACTGCTGCCCAACTTGCCATCCACTTCTACGTCCCCATCAATTCTTCCCTGTTTCTGAGCAGTAGGTCAAGAAGAGCATAGCCCCTAGTTGAACTCTCCAACACTTGTACCAGGAAGTTCTCTCCAACACTCTCCAAAAACTTCCTGGATTGCCTGTGCACTTCTGTATCACCCTCCCAACCGATGTCAGGGCAACTGAAGTCCCCCATGAGAACCAGGGCCTGCAATCCAGAAACTTCTGATGTTGTCTGAAGAAAGCCACATCCACCTCATCCTCCTGGCCTGGTGGTCTATAGCAGACACCCATCATAACATCACCCTTGCTGCTCTTCCCTCTTACCTTAGGCCCACTGAAAATCGCTGGGTTATCTCCAGTGTCATACTAGAGCTTTGAGCAATCATACAGCTTTTTACATACAGTGCAGCTCCTCCTCCTCTTCTCCCCTGCCTGTCCTTCCTGAACAGTTTGTACCCATCCATGACAGTGCTCCAGTCATGAGATCTATCCTTCTGTTATTCCAGTCCTATCATAGTTTCTTGACTGTGAGAGAACTTCCAGCTCTTCCTCTTGTTTCCCAGGCTCCGTGCACTAGCATACACACCTGCCATGATTAGGTGTTTACTCTACTTTCTCAGGAGGAATGAGACCTCCCCAGTTGCCCACTCCTGCTTCTCCTTTCTCCAAGTCCCCCGCTTCCCCACTTACCTCCGGGCTTTGTTTTCTTTTGCTTTGCAAACCTAATTTAAAGCTCTCCTCACTAGGTTAGCAAGCCTGTCTGCAAAGACGCTCTTCCCTCTCTTCATCAGGTGGATCCCATTTCTTCCTAGAAATCCTTGCTCTTAGAACAACAGTCCATGGTTGAAGAAGCCAAATCCCGGCGGGCGACACCACCTGCGCAACCATGCATCGATGATATAAACTATGCTTAAGTAGCTTCATATGTGCAAAAATTCTCAGAATGTTTCCCTTTTTAGCAAAAGAACTTTATATACACACATCTAGCCTGCAATTTTCAAAGGTGTTCAGTGTGGCTCTAATGAGGCTCACTAACTCAATGGAAAAAGTGCCATTGACTTTAATGGGAGAGGTTAATTCAAAAGTACTTTGGAAAAGCATAGCCTTCTTTGGAGGATGTAGTCAGAGAGACAATGGTCATTTTATTAAATGTTGTGTTCCACAGATTTCAATGTTCATCTCCAACAGAGCTCCTTACACACTGATGACATGTGCATTACAGATATATATTATTATAGACTCATTATGGCAGCTTGGACCATGTTCTCAGTCAGCAGTCCAACTGATTCAGTTCCAGAGGATAAATCCTTCTCTTTCTTTCACCATGGCAAAATTTGAGCTGGCAAGTGTTTGTGCTTTTCAGCTTTAGGACAGGACAAAAGCATTCAACGAATAACGCAAATAGCAAAAAAACCCCATGCAAAAATCATCTGATATTCCAGATTTTAAAAGTTTTAGAGGCACCAACATTTGTACCTCTTATACCAGCAATGCCCTTCAATCCCAATTCAAGTCCACCATAGCCATGATGCAACTTCTCCCCTAAATCAGAACATAAATCGGATCTGGACGGAAAAACACCCTCCTATGCCCACATTCACCTACTGATGATGACAGCAGTCATTTCCAATAGTAATTATTTTGGTTTTAAAATGTATTTACCTTGAAACACATTAGAGGTTATAATAATTATTCTTATTTTAAGAGGAAGCTCAATACAATCAGTGAACAGAATTGATGAGCATATTAAAAAAAACTAAATAAAGAGAGAATTAATTAGGGATCTAGGGACCTTATTAAAATCTATTCTTCCTAAAAGTTCCTTGACTTCTTATTGCCAAACTTCTCTCGATAAGCTAACAGTACTTTCTCACTTTAAGGGTAACATTTGGTGGGAAAACTTAAGAACTTTTAAAACTGTATCCAAATTCATTCATGATTTTAAAAACTGGCAATTTTCCAAGGGAAAAAGATTAATAAGACTGAAAACATTTACAACATCCAATGCTGAGACAGGATCTTGTTCTTCTATTCCTCAGAAGCTGGCTTCTTGTCAAAGTTTCATTGCTTAAAAGAGACTTTCAGGGGGGAAAACAGTTCACATGGCTGAACTTCCTATAAAAGTGCAAACCAGACCAGGATAATAAAAACACACAAGCCAACAAGTAAATCTGCAGCATTTCCAAACCCTCAGTTCACACTGATGCTGGGGGGAAGAGCATTGAAACTGCACTGTGTTCAGACACAGCTCATGCAAGCAGCCTGGTCAGCTAGTTTAAGAAACTCACTCTGCTTTCTCATTAATATTCTAGACCAGGCACCATCCAACCACAGAGACTAGCTCCTACCTATTACCTTGGTACCACTAAAAGAAGTGGAGAAGGGTGAACATGAGACATAGACACTGCCTCTTCCACACTGGCCAGTTGAGATGGGTCTGTGAAGGGAAACTGCAGGGGCAGGGAGGAGATGACAGACACGGCATCCTTTCCAGTTGCATGCAAGTGCTGCACTGAGCTATCGGGCTGTGCGAAACGACACCGTTCTGCTTCGCTTGAGTTTTGACAGTTTGACGGAACAGTGTCTTATCTCGAATTTCGTTTCGGGTCAAAACAGCTGGTCCATTTCATTCTGGTGAAACAGAAAGGCTGTTTCACCACTGTTTCGAGCTACACTGACTTCCCATCCCCAGCGCTAGATCCCCCAGCGGGGCTGCTTCCCCAACCCCCGTTTGATTGCGCCAGGGAAGCAGCCCCACTGGGTTGCCTCCTGTCACGGCGCAATGAAGCGCGGGCGTCAGGGAAGCAGCCCCACACGGCTGCCTCCCGCCCCCGGTGCGATCTAGCATGGGGCACCAGGAAGCAGCCCTGCTGGGTTGTCTCCTGCCCCCTGCCGGATCTTGCACTGGGGATGGGAAGTCATGCCAGCTGGACTGACTTCCCATCCCCAGCCTATGATCGAAATGTTTTCACTTTTGAAACATTTCAATCAGCCTCGTTTTGTTTTGAGGCTATTTTGACGGTCCTTGTTTTGTTCCGATTTTGCTGTTTCGACCTCGAAATTGGTCAAAACAGTGTCAGAATGAAACAGACAGTGAAATTTTGCCCTACTGAGCTATGCTTCCAGATACATGGTACCCAATTCAGGCTGTTGCCAGGGCTCCTTATAGAGCAGCTCACCATGATCCACAAACCAGCACAATCATGCAACAGTCACAAACTCCTCCAGGATCATTTTAGGCTGGACATAAGGAAAAACTTCTTCACTGTTCAAGCCCCCCGAGGGCTGGAACAGGCTCCCTCCAGAGGTGGTGCAAGCACCTACTCTCGACTCCTTTAAGAAGCATTTGGATGCTTAACACGCTGGGATCCTTTGACCCCAGCTGACATCCTGCCCTTGGGGCAGGGGGCCAGACTCAATGATCTCCTGAGGTCCCTTCCAGCCCTAATGTCTATGAAATCCTAAGAACATTTAAAGATTTAAGGCTATATCATGCCAAGTATCACTTCTGTTATAATGGCACGATGGATGGGAAGCCCACGTAAAACAGATCATTTCAAACCATTTACCCAGAATATAACTGAACTGCACCACTAACGAGGCCTCACCAACATATTGTCACCGATCAACTTCCAGAGATATCCCTGATATCCGGAAGGCTCCTTACCTCAATTTTCCAGCCCTGTATAAAATACTTACCATCTCTGTAATTCCATTTGTCCCACTCTCGTTGACCATCTTTCTACAGGAGTTTACACAGTGTGGTAACACAGGCTTCCAGACTACAGCTTCCTTTACCCACCTCTTCCATTCTGATCTGTGCCCAACCACTTATCCACAGAACTGACTATACCAACTTCATCTCCTCCTTTCGTATGTTGTGAATATCTTAAGAAATATACTGACTATATCAGCTGAAATAAAGTGGAGGAAAATATTAAAACCTGAGGCTTGCTATTTGGAGTGAAGAGCAGCCAACTGACAGATAGCTGGAATTTTTTATGATTTTTTTTGGCAACCCCTCCTCATGCAAGTCTTTTGCTACTGCCTGAAGTACACAGAGGGAAAAGCATTACATCTCTTCCCCAGCACTGTTTTCCTGCAACATGCACAATCTTATGAACCTCTGTGAGTGAGGGAAGCTTGGGATTTTGTCAGGGAACTGCAAGCAATTTGCCTGTCCCAGGCAGAAAGCCTTGTAGTTCAGATCTTATACCATCAAGCTCTTTTCTCCACCCAATGCATTTAGGACAAATTTAATATTAGCCTTCAAGTGTTTGGAAAGATACTGCCAGAGTGGATTTTAGCTGCCAAACTAATCTGTCTCAGTTGAACATGTTTCAGAATCTCATGTCTTGGGCAAATTTGGGGGGGGGAGGGGGGTTCTTTTCAGGGGGATAGCAAATGGCACTTCCTTGATGTTAGGGGCAACTCCTGACAACATGTTGAGTCCTCACTCCAAAGCATTAGGACTAAGATCATCAGCAAAATGGTTGTAAAGATCTCTCTTTTAGTACGGCCATCTCATTTAACTGCATCTTGGACCGCTATCTCATCTGAACTGAAATCTGCATCCCTCTCCAAGCCAAAGCAAATAGGAAATTTCAGGTGAAATGGTTTCAGTTTAGCAAGTTATTAGAAAGTGAAAAACAGAATGAAAATGTTGGGCAAGAGAAAATATTGGGAAAATTTTAGGCAGCACATCTCAAGATACACACCCACAGGTATATCTGAATATAGCTCTTGTATTTTCTGCCTCCTGGGGCCTGTTTTCCATGTCCCTGGACTGTCCGGGGAGGGTCACTCTTAAGCACACCCACCCTACTTGTGCACTCCAGGTCCAGGAATGCATTGAGGAAACCGTGTTGGGAGCATCCTATTCAGCTACTCAAGTGCACTAAAGACAGAAGTTTTGAGACTAACCAAGGGGAAAATACCTCTGGGCAACCCCACTGATGCATTTCTGAGTTTGACACATGCAAGTACAGGTGAGTGAAGGGGCCTGCGTATAAGCCCCTCTCTCTGGCATACTACATCTCCATGCCAAGGATGTGGCATGGTCTTACCCACTGAGATTAAAATGAGACGTCCCCAGCATGTCTTCAAATGCTTGGTCTTTCTTCTTGAGAAAAAGCCCATTTTCCCATAGAGGGTCAGGGAAGGGCTTTCAGAGTCCCCTCGTATTCCCTTGTCCTGCATTTGCACATTCCTGTAAGTTTGGAGTGAAGCTCAAAGCCAAGATACCTTAGCCATCAAGTCATCATGAAGGACACAATGACTAGCAAGGACCTCTCACCATGAACCCCTCACTTCAGCATTTCGGCGAGTACCACACACCTTTGCAGCTTTTCTGTCTTTGCAATTTAACACATATTCATTGAATTACCTTCCTTGTCAATTGTGGCCGACTCTCTCCCTCTGTTGTGACATCAGCTTTCCGTTTGTCTCTCCTCTTCTCTGTTCTTGACTTTACACAGAGATTAGAAGACATCGGCTGCTGTCTTTTTTGTTGGCATTTCTGATGTCCGGGCTGCCAGGCACGCAGGATGTCTTAATTTTCACAAGTCCTTCTTCTGTTCTTGTCATTCAGTGGTAACAATTCTATGGGCTTTTCAAAAAACTCATTTAAAATCTCAAACAATTCCCAATCATTTGTCCTTTTTTGCTTTTGATTTGTATTGTTCCCAGAACTCTGCCTTGTCTTGCCTTCATGTGTTATCGTCCCCACAACATCTTTGTCTTCTTTTAACCTCTTCTAGCATATTTAAGATTTCAGCTGTCCACAGTCTTTCTACTAGGACGGGGAGCACTTGCCTTGCTATTGCAGAGATAACATCCTTTTGTAGATATCTCAGCAATCCATGCCTTTCCTATAACTAACATTAGAAAGGAAAGCAAGAGAAACTGCTTGCTGCCTGTGCAAGCTGTTCATATTGTTTCACCCATTAAACAACTGACAATGTTTTTACTTCTTCACCATATTCATAAAAAGAGGGAAAGGAGAGCAAAGCATTTGTGAAAGATCCAATTTCCTTCATACTGTAGGAAAAAAGAATGGGATCCACCAGCAAACCATTTCCACACTGGGCAAATAGCATAGATTGAATTTGCTGTACTTAGTATGCAGAAAAAAAATCCTGTTCAAAATTAAACTAATATTTTTAAATCATTTTTGAAAAAATAAAATTGCATTTTCCCATAATAAAGGCTGACATTTTTCAAACATTTTAACCAGCTCTGTTGTTTGCATTCTGCGCTATTTTATATGGAGAGACCTGTGTAAAAATCAAAGTGCATTTTTCACTGGAGAGGGAGGATGAAGAGCCATTTTGTACAGCAATTTTCTTCTGGTTGTAAATAGTCATAGGAAGGGAACTGACTTTGGGCTAGCAATTAGATGTAGATCTCTCCATCTTTAGATCAACATTTCAAATCCGGAACAGCTGGAAGTCATTACCAAACAAAGGCTTCTTTGGTCTTCCGTGTGAAGTGAATTGGTGACCTCAGCCTAATTCTGACTGGCACATTTAATAAACTTCTCCCCCACTGTTGGCAAGACTTGGTCAAAAATTTTCCATTGAAACTCCTTCCTCTTTGAAAGAGAATCTAGCTTTTTGACCAAGCAAATTTTCTTGGCAAGAGCCATCTTTCCTTGAATCTCCATCCCATCTCCTTCCCCCAAAGAACTTAGTTCTTTGCTTAAATTAAATGTATTTTTAGGGGAGGGAGGGGGAATGTTACTTGGGTGCCTAAATTTTCCACAAGGGAAAATCTTTTTTGTTATTGTTATTAAGAGCAACAGCAGAAGACCCTGTTCATAGGGCAAAAATAGGTCCTGCTGGAGTTTTCATAGATGTGGGCATGGTGAAGTCCAGCCTTGTTGTCTTAGAGATGATTTTAGCTGATAACTGAAGAAGGGACAGCAGGTAATTTTAAAGTACTGTATCACTACCAAACAAATGGCCATGGCAGACATGTAGATCCTGAGCCTTCACCAAGGTCTAACACAAAGGATTTCAATTTGGGGGTACGGCCATGCTCATCCTCAACACTCATAAAAAAGCAGCAGCCATGTCTAAAAGACACCAAAAACTTCATTTACTCCAGGGTTTCCGGTTGATCGGCCCACCTTTGGGAAGGCAGGTCTCAGACTGTACAAGCTCCAACAAAGGATAGAAAAATCCCACACCTGGCATGGAAGCAGGCATAGTATGGGTGTCCGGATAAGATATGTCCTCCCTCCGGCAGCAGCTCCTGGAACTACAGCAATAAACCTTCCTCACTGAGAGGACAGGTCACCAGCATGCAATGAAACAGCTGAGAGAGGAAGGTGTGCACCTTGTATCACTTATGGTGATGAGTCCACACCACTGGTTGCCCACTGCAAGCAGTGCTCCAAACATCTCCAGGCTATAAAGGTCTGAGAAATTCCCACAGCTGTGCCCCATGCTGCAGAACTTGCCAAGATTCAGCAGAGCCCTTGCACGTTGGGATACGATAGTTGTAAGTAAAATCAGAACAAACAAGGGTTCTTCTCAGCTTTCACTCCAGATCCTAGCTTTAACTTGAGAAAATTCAATTAGTCTCTACCCAGAAGCAGCTTAGCTGCCATTGTTGGCAATCAATGGTCCCTAAATGCTGAGAAACTGGCAAGTGTTCAATGTGCTGGCAGAGAGTCTTTCCTAATTAAAGATGTCACTTTTCCAGCTAATTTAAGTCTGCCATCTCTTTAAACTACCAATTGCCACAACAAAATATGAATACGAAATTGACTTTCCATGCATCTGTTTTAACAAAATACTTCCTCTGAGTCATATGTTTCAGCTTAAATGGTTTAGGTCACTTGTTCGGAGGAGAGATCACAGCTTCATTCTACCTTCTAAATAGGCTTTAAATAAAAAAAAATAATGGAGAATACAAGTCGCAAGGTATGAAATAAGTGGCTTTATTCATCTGCAACCATTTGCTTCCTGTGTTCACAGAATCACATAATGTACCACGTCCTATATTGATTTAATAAAAACAGCGCTGTAAAGGACATGCTTCCAAGTTTGCCTATTTGTCTAAACAATGTATTTATCTGCATGTGGTAGAGAGGTACAATGGACCCCATTTCAGATGGAGAAATGAGTCATGAAGGCAACTAAGGGCATGTCTGCACCATGACGACAACACATCCCAGACAGGATGTTCCCAAGCACCATGTCTCCAGTGTAAATGTGCCAAACCCAGAACTAGGCGGTGGAGGACACTCTGGGACATCCTTAGTGGCTGCTTTGAAATACGCTGGAGACTGAGCTCTTGCAAGCAGCTACAGAGGGTCACCGCAGGACATCTTCACCAGCATATTTCTGGGTTTGGCACATGCATGCTATAGCATGGCCTGGGCTTTGCTATGGTGTAGACGTGCCTTAAATGACTTGTTCACGGGAAGAGAATAGGCTGTGCGAAACAGCACCGTTCCACTTCGACTTCTGGTTTGAGGTTTTGACAGAACAGCGTTTCATTTTGAGTTTCGTTTCATTTCGAAAGCACTGTTCCGTTTCGTTTTGTCAAAACCGTTTCGCTGTTGCACCCATAGGCTATTCCGCACCAGGATGATCAGTGCTGCCGCTGGCCCCAGCTGGCAGCAGCAGCCTCCTGTCATCCGGCAGGCAGGTCGGGGGCCTGCCCTCATCCCTGTTAACACCCAGCACCAGCTTCCTGTCATCCGGCAGGGAGACTGGGGGCCCACACCCCTGGGAGGAGTCCGGCACAGCCCCCCAGCCCTCCTGGGAGTCCAGGCAGGCCTCCAATCTGCCTGGTGGATGGCAGAAGGCTGCTGCTGCCGGCTGGGATCGGCACTGAAGCCAAGTAAGCCTGGCTTCGAAACATGAAAGGTTTCAAAACGTTTTGAGTGCCCTTTTTTCGTTTTGAAGCTATTTCGAAGGCTTTTGTTTCATTTCAATTTTGCTGTTTTGAAGTCACAATCTATTGAAACAGCTTTGAAATGAAACACCAGGTGAAATTTAGCACAGCCCTAGGAACCAGGTCTCCCAAGCCTATGCTCATGGCATATTCACTGACCCTCTTCCACGTTAAACTGCCGGCATAAGAACTTTGAACCACACCTGAGCAGAAATCCAAGGGTCCCACAGTCATCACATGCTATGCTGCATTTCTCAGAATAGCCAATATGATCTGACTACACTAACTCTACTCTTAATATCTGCTCCAATTGGCCTTATTCGGCAATATTTTAATACAGAGGAGCGGGAGGGGAGCACAAAGGGATTCCCAGCAGAGAGCTGCTTTAATCAAACCAACTCTTACCTTTGCTCACTCCTCCCAGTCTCTTCCTATTTCATGGTCCATTTGTGAATCCATGTGGGGTGAGCCATGTTACACTGCTAATTAGGACAAAGTTACCAGTGCCGGCAGCACGTCTGAACTGATTTCCTTTTTCCAGAAGCAACAAGAGGGTTAGAAGTGAGAGCTGATCAAATTGGATGCACTGAACACAAAACACCCCATGAATTTTGCTCGGTTTCTTATCAGTCAGGAACATTTGGGGGAAAATCTATATGCTGTCGAGAAATATTCAGAGAATATCAATAAGCAAACCAGTGGCGGCATTTGGACAACTCACAAGGCATTCACAATGTTGGGATAATCTAAACTGATTGCCCAAGTACCGCAGAGGTAGAACGTACGTATTCACTTGTCAGCTCTTTGAGACACGGACTGCCTGTGCGCATAATTCAGAGCCCTGATCCTTGACTTGGGGACTCCAGGTGCTGCTCCAACACAATTATAACTAATCCAATGCAGCGAGGTGCGTTTGAAACAAGGCACATGTATCTGGCGGCAAACATGTTTATTCAATGGACTCCTTCAGTCAGCATTTCAAACTTCGCAAGTGCCGTGGTGTTTGAATATGGCTAACCAGATCCAAACCCTGGACAGCTTTCCTCGATGCCATACCTCTGACTGAGAGGAGGGCAAGGTCAGTTGTTTCCACCTTGATATCCTCCACTCTCCACTCCCTAATACCCTGAAAGGGTCTCTTGGCAAAGGCAGGACACACACAGGAGCTGAAGTAAGGAAGAAACAGGCTCAGAGACCCTCTGCATTGGGGACCAATGTTGAAACAGGCTGAATACATATTATTCCTTACTTTTTGCTCCAGGGGTGCTTATTCCTGAAGGTGCCTTCTATTTCCATGCCCCTGTCTCCACAATGAGGGATGGTTATTTAACATTTTCCAAGTCAGCTATGGCAAACTGCAGGATGCTTCCCAGACCACAGCCCCTGCCACCCAGGTGGAAGTTCTGGAAACCAAGAATTGCCAGGGGGCCAAGGCTTTGCTGGGAGCCCAAATTCCCCCTTGCAAGTCTCACAAACTCCCAACTGGAGATAGGCCAATTTCCCTGATGCACTGTGAACCCCTCTCAAACCTCAAGTCAAATTTCAACAGCAGACTGCACAGGCATGTTCACACAAGGTTTCCTCTGCTTGGTGAAAAGGGGCCATCTAGCCCAGCCCTGTGCAGCAACAGCTCCCCTGTGCGACAGCATAACCTGCTGTACCCCCCCAAGGAAGGTCAAGAAAATCAGTTTTAAAAACCAAAAACTACCTGGCACTGGAAATAACTTCATACAGAAATCACTTGTGAATTCAGCCTCACGATCCTTCTGCCTGAGTGAAGGTATTTTTCACTTCCAGAGTGTCCTTCCTTCCTATACGTGGATATCAGAACTGAAGGAAATCACAGGATGGCCTCTCAACCAGGAAGGACAGCTTCGGTTCCAGAAAAGGTCTCTCTGCAGGGTGGCACACAGCCCCAGCTTTCAACAACTCGCATATTAACAATTGAACAGGAGCAAATAAAGACAAGAGAGGAATGACTAATCTGTTCAGAGACCCTTGCTCCAGTACAAGTTTATGAACCTTTGCACTGCTGCAGCAGTGGTGGAGGCACAGGGCAGGGATAAAGTGGTGCCCAGACCCAGGACTTCCATAACGCAGGGCCCAAAATTACCCCATGAGACAATTTTCATAGCAGGGCACGCACACAGATGCTCACATAGCTTTGTCGCATACTGAAAAACCATGAGATGACCTTTGAAACCATTAGATCCTTTGCATTAACAAATTGCAGGTGGTCTTTTAATGTGCCTTCTGAATTTTTACTCTTTGGGGGGAAAGGTGGTAAAACCTTAATCACATGAGCAAGAAGCATACTCTTTTGAAACAAGATAGGAGAATTTAACCTCACAGCCCTATTCCAGGACCGGGAACATTAAAGATGGGCAAGGGGAAGGGGGGGAGGAGGAAGGGGAAGTGTACAAACATGCCAGATATCCCAAGATCTGCAATGAAAAAAAAAGTTAGAGAATTGAAAATCACTGTAGAAAGAAGATCACACACACACAGCAGTCCAGGAAAAGCAGGATTCAATTTAGCCTTTGTTTAGTCCATCATTTAATTATGCAAATAAATGTTCAATGAAAATGTTGACCTCCAGGATACAGCTGCTTTGCAAGTACTCCAAATGCACTAGTACATATATACATCCTACATTTTAAGTCAAGACTAGTAAAATACTTATTTTACAGCTTGAACTATGCATGTGTGCAGTAGCATAAGGCAGGGTAGATTTGCATCTTAGAGACCAGAGATGCATAAACTTCCCTAAGCAGCTACTTACTTCATCGGATGCTATGAAGGAACTGCAGGAAGCAGAGCTGCTAAACGGAAAGCACCGATTTGGATATAAAGGATATGGAAGTGGAAGGAAAAGGAGAGGGCACAGCTGAGAGAGGCTGTGAGTGGGTCCTATCCACCTTGCATCTCTTAGGTTTCTATTTAGAAGCTCTGCTTCCTGCGGTCCCTTCACAGCATTGAATGAAGTAAGCTGCTGTTCACAAAAAAGTAACGCATCTCTGATTTAGTCAGTCTATAAGGTGCAAAACTATCATGCCTGTCTTTAGACAAACATGGCCAACTCCTGCTCTCTGCACAACATGGCAAGGAAAACCTGCAGTGTTCGCCTTTGTCCAATCCCCAGCATCCCTAATGGGAAAAATGTATTTGAACAATGATATAAGTTAAAGAGAAGGCAAACTGGCGTAACATTTAGAGAGTAAGCACCACAAGCACCTGCCTTTGTCTCAACACGTGGCAACTCCTTTGGAGTTAAATATCCATCTCTTTCCATAAAGTTTGTTTCTGCATAAGACTCCAGTTCTGACAGCGCTGTATTTAAATGTGTGTGTTATAATGCCAGGTGGGACTCAGGCCATTTCACATTTTACTGGCAAGGTGCTGCCTAGTCAAAAGTTAGGAGGCAAGGAAAATCCGGCGCTGCGAAAAGAGATATTGGCTCTCTTCCCACCAAATTAGTACTGAAATGATGCTCTAGCATGGTAATTGGAGAAAATTGCTCCGATGGAAAAGTTCTCTTGCTTTGGCGTAAAGCCAAATCCCGAGGTAACTCTCTCCTATTCATTTATTTTTTCCCTGGGAAGGTGGGTTCTGAGAAATTTGATACATTTTCTCCCAGGTAAAAAAAAAAAAGCCTCTTTATCCAAAGAGTATAACAGAGCAGGCAAGGTGAATGTCAAAACCTCTTTGATTGGGGCAGATAAAGAAAAAAAACCGCTTTGTACACAATAGCTCTTTTAAGCAGCCACTGAACAGTGCAGGTGCTTCTAAAAAAAGAGAGCAGCTGGAAAACATCCACCAATAGCAAGCCTTTTTCTCCTTCCTTAAGGTGCCCAGCCTGCTCATCACTCTTCCTCTAACTCCCCTTCACTCCCAAGAACAACACGCTAGACAAGCAAAGGGGCCAGGCTGCGGGGCAGCTGCAGCCGGAGCGAAGGTACTGAACCAAAGTGCACAGGCTCCTCCCAAGGCTATGACCAATTTATTTCTTATTCATCATATGGAGCTGGAGGAGCCTTGTGACATGCTATCCATAACAGACACACACGCTAGAGGTATGGGAATAAGAAGCCTTAGCATAGGCATCCTTTAATGTCTTCATTCAGCTCTGCTGGTTTCAGTGGTTCGCTCTGTTGCATTGAATGAGGAAGAAAAGGGAAAGGAGGGTGGAAAAAACTCAGCAACAAAAGGAAGCTTCTTCTTTGTGGGCAAATCCACAGTTTGCCACCTCCAGCAGAATGGGGTTTGCTGGGCTGCTGGTGCCCTGCACGCCAAGCAGCTACACATCGATGCAGATCCATGGAGTGAGTGGGATGGAGCAGCTCATCCCTGTTAACATCATCCTCATTTAAAGATGCGGTTTTTAAAAAAGACAGCCTGTCGTCGTCAGGGATAAAAGCTCAAAACTCCTAGCCTTTGTGGGTGGGCTCATCCTTCAACAGTTTGTGCTCTTGGCAGGGACAGCTTTGCTCGTACAGTTCTTCCGTTCCCTTCTGCTTTTAGAAACGTTACACAATGTGCGCAGCGAAAGCAGGTCGATGCAACCATCGCATGCCCTCTGCATTGAGCACGGTGCACCTGCAAGAATCACAAAGGGTGGGGACGCCTGGGACTTTCTGGGCTGGGATTCAGGAGAATCTCACTGGCCTGCTATGCAGCCTCAGACAAGTTGCCTTTCCTTTCTCCACCCTGGGTCTTGCAGACTAAGACGTAAGCTCTGAGGGAAGGACGGTCCTCATGCTACTTGTCTGCACAGTGCCAAACACAGAGGGGCCCCGAGCTTAGCCGTGGTCTCTAGGCACTATTATAATCCAAGTCAATAAGAATTACTAATTGAAATTCATTAAGAACTTAATTAATTAGCTGCCATTGCAATTAATTAGTAAGTTTAAACAATAAGATTGCTCCTACTCCACTTCTCCAGTTCCAGTCCCTGCTGCAGTATATATTTGCAACGGCAAATGAGCCTATGTATTAGTGAAAACCACTCCTATGGTTTTCTGTTATTAAGGATGATTTTTCCTCCTGTTTGGTTAGAACTAAGACAAGATTCAATCTGTATTTACATTTTCTGATGTCCCAGTGTGTTACAGTTTTCTAAAACACCAGTTTAGGAACCTAATTCCCATTTGAAAACACTTCGACTCCTAAATTCCCTCTACAAAGTTTACAACCTAAATCCCCTTTGCCAAGTTTACAAGCTGCTACTTCAGCTCATTCTGAAGAGAAAAAAAATGAGTCAGAAAAATGTGGTTCTAGACCCAAACTCTTAAAACGTGAGAAAATTCAGTTCAGTCTTTGTTCACGTTGACCTCTCACGAAAACACTGATAACTTCAAGAGCCCAGACACCCATTACCCATGATTGTACAATAAGAGTCCCTTTACTGGAAGCATTATATACTGCTGCTTCTTGCATTTCAGCTTTTAACTTGTCTCCGATCTGCCAACTGGAATCCCTGATCTCGAAAGATACTGATCAATTACTGTAATCACAAATTCTCTTTATAAATAGCTAATTGGATAGCCGAAATGTCATTAGAATTGCATTTCTTATACTGATCACATTGTAATACATTTCCTTTAAATTCTAAAGATGATGAGTGTGTTCTGAAGAAAGGAGCGTTCCTAATAGAGGGATTCCAGCAAGTCATAAAAATACAATTATAGACCAAAGGAGTTTAGAAATCCTGCAGAACAATGACTATTTGCTGTAAATTATTTTTCAATATATTCACCAAATGGAATAATCAGCTACATTAACTTACTAGCAAGAGGCAAGCAGCAGCATTCATCTACGGAGCGTGACCACAAATGAGTAAATAATGTAATATGAATATATAACACAAACTAAAATAATCAGCTCCATAGTCATTCTTGTGGGTGGAGGGAAAAATTGTATGGGGTGCCTGAAAACAGTTTAAATAAATGGTCCCATCTCTTCTGCCTTTCCAAATATTTATTAACTATATTTACCATATGCTTGTAATCATCTATTTAAAATATTCAAAACTAAACTCATTTTAAAGGACTTTAATAGTAAAACAACTTACGTTTATAAACCAGCAATAATATTGAGGGACATCAGAAATATTGATGAGATCTGCTTAAACAGGTAACTGGGTACAAGTTTTAAACTTGATGAAGTCATTTCAAAGCCTATGACTCATTTTAAAGTTAGTGGATTCTAGCCAGTTGGGCACCTCATTTTCTTCTGTTAAAAAAAAAAAAAATTTACCCATGGTACATTGAAAAATAATGCA
This sequence comes from Crocodylus porosus, assembly GCF_001723895.1. Classification (NCBI taxonomy): domain Eukaryota; kingdom Metazoa; phylum Chordata; order Crocodylia; family Crocodylidae; genus Crocodylus; species Crocodylus porosus. The sequence continues at coordinate 3,519,868 of NW_017728924.1, read as the reverse complement.
AACACCCAGGTGAATTTCTGCCATGATGTTTTTCATTGTTATAGTCCAACACTGAAGCGTGGACAGGGGCTATTGTGACTGACATAAGAGAGGCTCCAGGCATGCAGATGAAGTCCAATCCTCTGTCATCACAAAGCTGGACTGAGGGCAAGTGCCAGCAGCCGTCTAAGCTTCACTCCCAGAGGAACAAGTATTTTCAGGATCAAGCCCCATTCATCAGCATCAACCTCTCTTTTGTCAGTGTGTGTCAGAGCCTTGGTCTTATTTAAACACAGTTTCCCTATATTTATTGCTGAATTACAATCCAATAAGGAAGCCCACTGAATCATCGTGCGCTCGCAGGATAAAAATTCTGCCGAGTAACAGCGTGCCCATCCCCAAGTGTCCTTCAGACAGCAGTGAAAAATGAACCAGTCTGCAGCGCACTTATCCCAGAGACATGAGTTACCTCACTAAATCGTTCTCTGGACAAAGAGGGACAATGATAAGAGTCTTACAGGAACAAGAGAGAGTTTTCAAGTCATAGACAAGTTCACCATATCAGCTTGCTTAATTGCGCTAAAAGATAAGGATAAATATCCTTAGCAATATAAAGCAATAACTTTGAGAGAAAGAAAGAAACCTGTGTGTGTCACAGTGGGAGAGTAACCCTTTTTTTTTCTTAGTGTTCTGCAGATTAATTTAGGGTAAGAGAACATACAAAATGCTGGATATTGTAATTATGCTTCATGAAATGAATATGCCAGTTGGTATTTGAAATAACAGGAGCATTATTTACCTCTCTCTATTGAAGGCTGAGCCAGATGCTTAGCAAATAGAATATAGTTTAATTAAGTGATTTTTATCTAAGGAACTCTGATTTGATAATAAGTAGTTTAAATATCAGCTAGTATTTTCTCATTTCAATCATTTTCTATTATTATCAACAATAGACCGGGTGTTATTGCAATAGTAATTTCTCAAGTCAGTGGAAAAGACTTTTAATATGTACTCATAATAACACTGTTGTATGGATCAGATTTTAATCTTGAAAGCAGGCTGTGCATCCGAAATGAGCACTCGTGAAGTGGGACCTGGTTCTTACTGTGAACGTCATTGGCTGTTCCTGAGATGTTTTGCACACCTAATAAATATTAAATATACCAGCTGGGTCAGTAAACACCGGAACCCTGATCTAGCCAAGCATATAAAGCGCGGATTGAACTTTAAGCAGCTGGAGTCATTCCATTAGATCAGATCTGTATCCCCCGAGTTAGCAAGCACATCCTCCTGGGAGTGGTTTTAGACCATACCAGAAGGGTGGCTCAGCCTGCAAGATCATGTCCTTACAGGGATCAGTCTGAGAGTTCAGTTGGGCACACAACCTCTACAAGTATGTGTATTGACTATAGGAGTGGGTAGGCCCACAGGTTGACTACACATTGGGTAAATTCCCTGGGCTATAAGTATTAAGTATAATTATAGGTGTAAATATTAAACTAAAGATGGAGGAATAGAGAAACAGGTCCTGCACTTCCCAACACTGCTGCTGGAAAAATACAGGTGGCAGGAGCTCCAAAAAAACACCCCCAAAAATGGAGGGTGGCAAGTGAGTTGGAAGGAGACCATTTCTATTTACAATTTCATATCTGGAGACAATAAATATTTAGTTAACAACTAGCGATGAATTCAAATCAATTGTTCCCTTGGATTTTGAAGAACAGAACTTCACATGGCCCGCTCCTGTTACTAACATGGCTAAAAAGGCAAAGAATGCTTCTTAGACAATTCTGTCCCTGGGCATTTGCAAACATATGTAATCGAGAAGGTGCCAGGAGATGGTGCTCAAGAGCAGGTAGCGTCGTTCCCGGGTTTTGTAGCACTAAAAACATTTCTTGTGCACTGCAAACAGCTCACTCTGTGTGGCTCTTGACACCAGCTTTTAGACACTTTCCTAAAAGTACAGGGTCTGATCCATCTCACTGAACAATTCAGCAAGATAAAACCCCAAGTCACTTCACGAAACAGTGAGCACAAGGAGATCCTTCTTTGTGGAACTCTTCACCATCCCGCAGGCTCAAACTTTAGAGCCAGATTCCCATCGGAGAACGGCACAGCAGATTGCTGTTGCAAAGGCTTCATCTTCCCATGCATATGGATCTCACAAATAATAGTGTCTGTCTAGAGAACCATCTTGGGGCTTTCAGCTGAGAATAGGGGCTTAGTCTCAAAAAGAAATCTATTTTGTCTGTCACATACATACATATGCATGCACGCATTTACATGTGTGCCCACGCGCAAGCGCTCTCCATACATCCATTAAACAAATCAGCGATCACAATGCCCTGTTTAAACATCATAAGGGGTTGTAAGGTTCAGAAAGACTCCAAACCACATAAAATGATGCTTAGTGGGATTACTTCCCAGCTACGTGTGGCTACAAATGTAAGCTGATTATACATTTTCATGACCTACATCTGCACATAAGAGAAGTGCCGATGCATTTTTCTCCGCCCTTCAAATAGAATGAAATCAATTTGTGTACTTCCCAGTGATGGATTCCAGGCTTATGCTTTTCTTTTCATTTTTTTAAAGAGATAAGAGGGAAGAGTACAGCAGCTGAAACAAGGTGGAACTGCTGAGCTATAGGGATAGACACAGTGTAGAGTCAATGGCATTCAAAGCACTAACAGCAGGGATCAATTGAAAAAAAGGTAGCAAGAAGTGTGAATCTGAAGGGAGATGCAAGGTCAAAGCAGCTGGTGGGGAAAAGCCGAGTGATAGACCAAAAAAACCATTCACATTCATAGCGCAGCATTCTTGCAGTAGTTGGTATGCTCCTACCTCCCTCCTGCTAACTTATTGCATGCTGCTTACAACCAAGAAAGCTTCATAACGAACAGCACTAATTATAACAAGGTGTCATCCATTACAACCACAATGGCATTTCTATTCTTTACAGGCCAAGGGCAGGAACTGTTGTACTGTCCTGCACACCGGATGCTTTCCACTGAGGCTGTATAATGCAAAAATACTTCACTTCTTTCTTGGTTATGAAATCAGGAAAGCAAAACAAATGTCAGCTCACACACAGAACAGTTGCGTGTCTTCACACACGTCACCCTAAATTACTAAAGAAACAGTAATGCCAAAAGTAAAGCTGCTACAGAGAAAAAAAAGGCTGGAGACAGCTTCTATGTTCAGACTTGAAACTGTTTTTTTTAATGATGATTGTAACATTATTAGAACACAGCACAAAAGTAGCATAACATGACCCGGGTGCTAACTCAAAAGTTAAGTGTGCAAAGATCTGTAATTAATCCAATCACTATTTGTTACTCTGATTTGCACATTGCTGGGAGAGGGACGAAGCCCAGCATTTACAGGGTTACTATTTCAAGTATTAAAATCTCACTTGATCTTGGAATATTTTTGATGCAATTGTCCAACCTTGCCAAAAAGGTTCTAGTACTAAAGGCAAGGGATAAAATGTGCTGGTTGTAGCATGTTTTCTTCAGAGCAGATTAAGAGCTGTTCAATAGAAGTATAATAGAATCTGTAAATCTACTATGACTTGAGAGCAGTGTATCTGACATTAAAGATACAGAGCTGTCAGACTGGAGATAACCTGTACATTGAACAGTAGGCATCTAGGTATAGATCATATATCATCTGACACCGCTGAAGTAATAAAAAACAAATTTAAACCAAAATAAAATAAAGCAGGCCATACCATAAAAGTGACCAAGCTGTGTATTAAAGAGGAATCCACATCCATTAGCTGCTCAGTTTTGAAAAGTAAATAATAAAGCAATTTATTCTTTAAATTTGGTACTGTAGAGAAATACTGTAAAGACTGCTCCCAATCCCACACCAATGAGCAGTGCCTATTCCTTGGAAGCAGGTGTCACAATGGACTTGCATGCTAGAGATGCATTGAATACTAGGCCTCAAGGAGTGGATACCAGCATCAGACCAGGACCAGACCTTGTGTGGAAGTATTGCATAGAAGACAGGGTAGATATCCACCTTACAGACTAACTAAAATAGAGGACAAGCTTTCGTGAACCTGAGTTCATTTCATCAGATGCTGCGAAAGGACAGCAAGGAGCCCAAATCATTCAAGGTCTCCCCCTCGTGACAATGGGCTCTTTGCACAAGTGAAAGAAGTGAGATTTGGCCCTGGAGGATCCTCTGTAATAACTCCTATCCTTTACCCCTGATGACCTGAGCCATCAGAGCTCCGTTCACACTGTAACGATACTCTCTCTAGCCAGAACACAGCTCGTTTCTATGTCAGACACCCATAGCAAGCATGAGCTAAGGGAAGTCCTTGGTGAGATGTTCCCATTTCCCCCTCAAGTGACCACACTGCATCTGTTACCGAAGGAGCCCTCTCCTGACATCTGAACCCCAAAAGGAGGTGAAGTCCCACCATCTCAAAATATACAGCTAGTTTTCTAGCATGCCACTCATTTCCATGACTTCTGTGTACTTCCTTGTGTTGCTTGATCCTATAGGCGACAGAAGTTGTTGGATGAGATTGTGCAAACCTTCTGCAGGTAAGATTTTCACAGGTGTTTATGATAGTTTGGGATGGTGAAAAAAAAAAAAAATCAAGCCCCACATGGTCTTTAATTTCAGTGCTGCCATGGAACTACCTCCTCTGCTTCACAACAGACAGACACTCTCTTTACTTACATTATTTTAAGCTCCTGAGCACGAATGCAAATACAACAATGCAGCAAATAGGCACGTGAGAAACTTCGATACAAAGCCCTATCATTCCCCCAGTGCCAGAAGCCTGGTACCTTCTGGTTGTCAGCTAAATAAAAGTGGAGTTAATGCCTAGTTACTGGGAATATTAACAGAAGACGAGAGACTAGGCAGATAATGCCAAGTGCCAATATTGCAGGAGACGGTGAGAGTAAGATGCTGCAATTTCAGAGGAAGGGTAGTAAGGGCCTGATGACCCTCCCACAGTGCAAGATTCCACAGGCAAGTTTCATCACTAATATTAAATATGATTTGGCTGGATGCAATTACTGTTTGAATTTTTTATAGCTCCTCTAGCAGCCTTGCACTCCTTAGCATTTGCTGAAGCTTCGTTAAGGTGGAGGAACGTTATAGGACTATCTCCTGCAAGCTATAGCAGGAGGGAAGTGTAGAGATTTGAGTCAATTAATACAACATTTCACTTAATACCTGGAGTGTAAAGAGGGATTCAAGGTCTGATCAGCTGAATTGCCAACTTTGCTCTTGGATTAGCAAAGGGAAAGCTATGCTGAATAAAAACAGGTTTTAGTTAATTTCCTAAAATTTGGAACTTTTCCTAAGATGTCAGCTGTCTTCACATGAATTGCAAATGAATTGCAAATCTTACTGCATCTGGCAAGATTCCCGTTATGAGGTGTATATTTTTTTTTTTCAACAAAGACGGCTCCGGTGAGTACGCAGATCAGTATAAGTCAGTGAGGTATTGACCTGTTTGGATGTCAAGTCATTAGCACAAGCAGATGACTTCAGAAATATCAGAGAGATAAAAGTGACACCTCGCAAGCAATGCAAAAGAGATCAGTATCTAAAAGGGTCAAGGCCTTGTCAGAATATAAAATGGATGGATGGTACATAGACTGTAGTACATTATTCAGATTAGACTAGGGAGCATGCATTAATTTTAACTCATTGCTAAGGACTGCAAATCTTAAGCAGAAATGTTTGGGGAAAAACAAGATCAAGTGTTAGGAGCAGAGTGTCATGTAAGAACCCCTGATCATCCAGACAAGATAAAGCAACCAATGAGGCAGCAATGGAATACGTCAGACTTAAAGGCATACTTGTGATCTGGATAATACGATGGCAGAAACAGTAGTTGACTCATATTCTCTAACGTTTGCAAATGGCTTGCCCAATCTCTGCCTGTAGGGCATTGTCTCTGCCATCCACAGATACGAGAATGACAAACTGCTGCAAGAGCTACAGAAATGATGGCTGTTGAGGCACCGGTAGTATCACAGCACTGCCAACAGTGGTGTTGACTTGTCAGAATTAGTGGAGGTAGTAATTGGCAACTACCAGACTAGCCGGATGGCCAGAAAGAGCTCTTGCTGGGAGTGGAATACATAGTTAGCTAATTTAAAAGACAAGCAGGTGTACTCTGACAAATACTCCCCCCACCCCTTTCCCATATTACAAGGCGTGCATGCAAAATGCTGCTTTCCCTTGCATTTCTATTATTTTATCTTTTTTAAATTACTGCTTTACTTGGTTTATTGCCTGCCAGTTGGCTGCATTTCAGAGCTACTCCTGCCCACACATTTAGAGAAAAAAAAACTTAGAAAAATCCAAACAACACACACAATCCCTGGTAGAAGCTAAATAACTCCAACCTTGGTCTATTAGAAGTGTTAATATGCTAGTACAGCTATTCAAAGAACAACCAAATTCTACAGACAGGTTCTACAATGCTTCTGTCTACTGCTTGTCATTAAAGTGATTTCAAAGTCAGTTTTGTGTTCATGAGAATAGCATCACTGGCAACTGCCATCATCTTTCTAGAAAAGAAACACAGCACAAGGCAGGTTTCCCCAAATCAACCTGTCTGATTCCTGGGCCGTAAACCCAACCCATTCTAACCAGAGACTGGACTATGCTTCTCTTCTTACAAGTGGTTAGAAATGGTTAAGAAGTGCTTAGAGGACAGTGCCAGCCCTTTGTAGGTAAAAACACCCACTGAAAAAGCTTGACTATGGCCTTTAGGGCTAAGTACAAACAGTCAAAAAGCCTGAGGCTGAATCAATTCCGTCTTTGCAGATTAGTCTAAAATGCAGAGATTAAACTGAAAAGCAAGTAAACAGACATTCACTTTTGATTCAGGAAATGCAGCCACATGCCTGCAGTGGCGGAGGGCACGTGGCCAGGCCCCAGCCCAGGGCTAGCACACTGAGACCAGGAGGAAGGGTGCTTTAAACCTCCACCATGGCCCACATGAGACCCCAGACAGGCTTCTGAGAGTGGGGAGGGAGGGGGTAGAAGCTTGACAAGGGCTGCCCCCCCCAGCCCCTGCAGACCTGGACTGGGGTCCCATGTGGGCCATGGCATTAAACACCCCCACTCCCAGCATGCAGGTCCCGGGCCAGGGCATAGCCATGCTGTCCCCACCAATGAGGAGCAGAAGGAGAGAGAGTGGCAAAAGCCTCAAGCAGGGAGCAGAGGGAGAGTAGAAGTGTGTCAGCCTCTCCCCGCTCCTGCCCCCATGCAGACCAAAGCTGGGGTCCCATGGACCATGGAGGGGGTTTAAACCTCCCTACCCAACTCAGCCTGCCAGCCCCAGGACAGGGCATAGCCATGCCCCATCCCTCCACTCTTGGCTGGAGGGAGAAACCCTGAGTGGGGCTGCCCTCTCCTGCTTTGAGTGGGATGGAGGAGGAGGGGATGAGCCTGGCAGGGACTTCCCCCTTTCTCAAGACCCAGGCTGGGGTCCCGGGCCAGGAAAGAGATTTAAACCCCACTCCCCCACCTCAGCCTCCCAGCCTGGGGCCAGGGCATGGCCATGCCCCCCACTCAAGCTGGGAGCAGGGCAGGGGGGCAAAAGCCTGGGAGGGACAGCCCCCCCAGGCAAACCCCGGCTGGGGTCTACAGCCAGGGAAGGGGTTTAAACCCTGCTCCCCAGCCCCAGACTGCTGGCCCCAGCCACAGTCTGGCCATGCCCCCTGCTCTTCACTTGAGTGGGAAGAGAGAAAGAGAGAGAAAACCCTGGTGGGGGCTACCTCTCCCCCTGCTCAAGCCTCCCCACCACCACGTAGACCCCGGCTGAGACCCTGTGGGCCATGGAAGGGGTTTAAAACCTCCTCTCTCCCCCCTGCCTGAGCCTGCTGGCCTGGAGCCAGCATCTGGCCATGCCCCCACCCACTTCGATCCAGCAGCAAGTGGGGAAAAGCCTGGCAGGTGCTGCCAAACCCCTGCCAAGCAGACCTCAGCTGGGGTCCTGTGCTGGTGGGAGAAGGGGTTTAACCCCCCTCCTTCACCTGTGTCTGAGCCCGCTGGCCCGCACCCCTGGCCCCTCTGCACCAGTGGGGAAGTCTGGCAGGGGCTGCTATCTCCAACTGGGTTTGTCCCCCACCCCTTCGTCAGCCATCCCTCACTGCTCCAGCTAGAGAGCAGAGGGGCGGGGCCAATCCTGCTCTGGTGAAGCAGACAGCACAGCCCAGTCCAGAGCTGCAAAGCATCCTGGGATGCTGGGGGACTGTGATTTAACTTGAACCAGGAAGGGGTCTGGGACAGAAGTTCCAAAAACCAGTTTGGCCTACATCAGTTGAGTCTGATAATACATTCAACCAGCTTTATCTTCAACCAGTTTTGGCCATTTTGAAACTGGTATATGCACACTGAACTTCTGTTCTGTTACAAGTTTAAACCAGTTTATGTGTAACTTCTGTTATAGGTGAAGCAGTTGCAATCACGTTGTGATAACACTTGTGTCCACAAAACTCATTAGTCCCAAAGGACATTATGCAATGCACATGGTCACAATCATGTCCTAACTAGGATTGGGTCAATTTTAAGGGCAGCTGCAAGGGGTAGAATGTTTTATTTAGCAGATGACAGTTGAGAACAAAGAGGGATGCGTGTGCACATATGCCATGTGGCTCATGAACAAGAGCAGACTAGTTAGTAGCCCACCTGAATATATATTCATCCCAGGCCATCACCTCTGAGCATGCTCTCTCAGCAAATGTGCCAGTGAGACAGAGACTTTTCTCAATATGCATTTTTTTAAATCAGCTATTACCCTGACTTAATTCACCAATGCCACCAGGCAGCTATGTGCAGCAACAGCTTGAACCAGAGCAAGAGGTATGGTTTCAGGTAGGGCACAGTGCTTGAGCAAGCTCTTTGCTGGCTACTAAGGGTGATCTCCGTCTAAAGGAAACTATAAGGAAGGATGCCAGTACAGTTGTGGATGCCACAACATCCCCATGCCCTGCTCCTGAACCTCCATTTCCCACCCTGGAACCTTGAATTCCTGCCAAGGACCTTTTCCCTGAGATCTGTACGCGCTCTGATGAGGTTAGAGCTGTGCCAACCCCATCTGTAGTCCACTTGGCAGTGAGTAACTGCACACTGAAACTACCAGTGCTTCCAGGGACACAGGACATTTCGGCTCAAGTGGTATTTTGGGGGAGGGTGGCAGTTAGGACAATTTTCATGGATTTTGGTCTCTGGCGGCTGATAGTGCTAACTGTGCTTGATGCAAGTTATTTATGGCTTTTGGCCTGTACTGGCTGCATTAACATTGGCTTAAAAGTAGGCGGCATTTTACATGAGCCAGAAACTTTCAGAAGTAACCAGCACTGTGACGCACGCAGTTGTATAAGCGGCGAAATACGCAGCAACACTGAGAAAACGGCAGCAGTGTTCTTCTGAACTAAAACACAAAGCAGGTGCTATAGTTCAAAAGCACACACGGCACAGCGCAGTTCACATCAGCTCATGTGCGGAGCAGACTTGATTAATCCATGGCAGATACCCAGCATGTTGCGGGACAAAAAAGGATGCGTATAAATGCCCAGGATGACCATATGTCCTGGTTTAGCTGGGACAGTCCCGGATTTCAGAGGCTGGTCCCATCTGGCTCCTGAGAATTATAACGGGTGTCCCAGAAACACAGGGGGACTGGTGCAGTCTGGCTGGGAGTTGGAGCGGCACGGACCACATTGCAGGTGGTCGGGCAGTGGCACTTGCCTGCCATGCGGGGGTAGGGGGCAGTGGTGCCTGCCTGCCCAGCACGCGTCCTTACCCCTGCATGGCAGCATCCTGGATTTCCCTATGATGCCCTGGATGTCCACGTGGTTGGCCTACTTAAAAGCCAAAGGTTCTCTCTTCTTACCAGTCCTTTCATTCTTTCCGTAAAAGGTTTGATATTCTTCTCTTACAACTAAACCGGCTGCCTCTCTCCTTTCCCCAGCTGGGAGTGATGCACCCAAACCACTGAGACACTAATAGAAGGGAGGGCTCAACTTCCCCCCCGCTCAGCAATTTTCAGCTCTCCTTCGCTTGACAAAGCGGGGTGGGCTGTATATTGTGCAGCTTGGTGAAGGAAGAGCCCTGAGCTCTGCAGAGCGGTTTCATATCTGTTCCTCTCCACTGAACTTCTAAGCTGCATCAGAGGAGTTCAAGATTATGTTGTCATAACTACATCTTTGTGTCTGGAATGAAGTGTCGGCTCTTACTCGCTGCTCTTTTTATTAGATAAAAATCCTTTCAAAATTGGGAAATTAATGGTGATGTACCAAACTTACAGCTGCCTAGATAGACAGAGGAACCCTAAAGGTGTTTGTTCCAAATTTCCCTTGCTAGTAATAACCTTAAAAAGAGCCAAGCGATCAAAAGGTGTCAAAATGTTTCATTCTGGGTGCAGGTTTTAACATTATTATTTTCTATTATTATTATAGTTATTTGCTGATGAACATCATTTTTATGACAGTTATTTTCTTATGAAATACAATGACAGGGAATGCTTTTTCTAAAACGCTATGGGGGCATTAATCTCAAACTTGCTTTTCATAGATAGTTTTAGACCCCTTTTCAACAAACACCAGAACACGAACTCCTTTGCTTGCCAGTACATGTCAATATTTGACAGTTTCCATACAGTAGGATCTGAGATAACGGAGCTTCTGCCTGTAATTAGGAAGGAAAGGTTGTAAACCTGCAGTAGGTGTTGGAAAATGTTGCCTCTTTCAAGACAGGTTACCGTCATGGGTTTATTTTTGTTGGAGGGAAGGAGGGGGTTTGGGGGTTATTTCTTTATAATTGAGCTGCTCAGGGAAGAGAGAAGGGGGAAAAAAAAACCAAAAACAGAATATTGTGTAAAATCCAGTCCCATTTTTATTAAAATTCTGAATTAAGAGGTCTACTAATCATAGCCAACCTCAAATTGATGTTTAATTTCATATTTAAACTACATGGGATGGATTTTGCAAATAAATAAATATAAATAAAAAAGACTGTTTTATTTAATGATCAGGAACATTTCAAGATCTTTGGACAACAGCACCAGACAGCCATAAAAAGAATGGCTCTAGAATCCGGCTGGATCATATAGTAACTGTTTTATCTTCGGCACAATTCAAGAATCGTGTGAAAAACTGCCTAGGATGTTTAGAAAGACTCAGGAGTCACCACGTCCCCACTTCATTTCACTTCTATCTTCACCTTTTCTATCAGTTATTCCAAGAGTGTGATGATCCAAATCAATTCTGACCTGGAGCCAGGTGTCACAGATTCCCTACACCCCCCCCCCCCAAAAGTGTTTTGAATACCCTGCGTACATGTGCATGTTAAATGGTACACACGTGCAATGCAGGAAACCCAGGTGCCAGTACCATCAGCCCCAGGTTATTGCCTGTCCTGAGGTTGCTCGGGCTCAGCCTCGCACACGAGTTCTTCACTTTCTAGCAGGGACTTGACCTTAGTTCCCCCACATCCTAAGGCAAATGATCTAGTCACGAGGCACTGGAATTGGTGTCCGTCCAGCCCAATCAATCAATATTTGATTGAGAGCCAGTGGAAACAGCACCAACACGAAAAACCAAGGCACTCAGATAGACATAGCTTCCATAGCCCAGGGGTTAAGGGAAGCCACCTGAACCTGGCTTGCACATCCCAAACAAATCCTTACTCTGTCTAATTTAGACCACAAGAGGGTGTTCATATGCACAGGTTACTTGTAAACCAGGTCTAGTTTACTTTAAGGTACATGAACTGTAACAGCAGGTGATATAGTAGGCATATAAATTATGCAATCAGAGTACATGATTTTGAGAGCTGTAAAACACCAAATTTCACATTTGACTTCCAAGCCAAACTGCTTTGTCTCTCTATCATCCCGCTATCATGCAAAAACACTCTCTGAGCTCTAGCTCTCTTCCAATCTACCCTCAAACAAATGTACCACCACTCTAATAGGCACAAGCTACTTGTTCAGACTAGAAAGCTGTGCTCGTGGTTTAGGTCCAAATCAACAAAAATCCCACTGCATATTATAAACAAGCACATCTTAAAATATTCAAATGGAAAACACCTTGTGTGACCTTGCATGTCTGGCACCAATAAAAGAAACAAAGGTGGCGATGCTTTCAGGTTCGCATGCACCAGTAGTCGTTGCTGAGTCCCAATGAATCTCTCTCACTTACAGGCTACTTCTGGGGACCACTTCATTGAAATGGGGCCTAGGACTCTGCAACCTCTGCTAAGATGTGCACTTAGGACAGCATACACAAGCAATAGCTACTTGTATGATTACAGTTTACAGGTAGAGGCACAACCAGCAATTTGTGCACCCCACGTAGCCACACCAATGGCCGCAGCAGCTGCTATTCTTGTGCCCCATCAAAAAATTGGTGCCTGGGCTAGTTCCCCACTTGCCCACCCCTAGTTACACTTCTGCTTCCAAGACATTCCTGCTCATCGCATGTCACAATATACAACTTGGCTGTGTGACAGTACAAATGACAAGAAGCATTTAAAGCCACACTAGTATTAGGGCCAGCCCATCAGATGGACAAACTGGACAGCTGTTTGGGACAGCAGAATGGAGGGGCAGCATCTTACAACTGATCAGCAAGCAGCGACCCCAGACCTGCTCAGCTCCGTGACTGTGGGGGAGGAGGTAGCAAAGTGTATCTTGCCCAAGGCAATGAAATAGCTAGGTCAACCCCTGACTTATGCGGTTTCATTATTAATTTGTTGGTGTAGCCATCAAAGCACTTAAAGCCTGAAGGGAGTGGTGTTATTCCAGTGTCAGCGGCTGGGAAACTGAGGCACTGATTAAATGTTACACTGAATGCTACACAATGAGCAGTTAACTGAACTGAGATTGGACCTCACTTCTCTCAGCTCTCTACTCAATCTAAAGTAAATTGGAAGGTAAAAACCTATGAAGTAAATCAGTGATCATTTTTTTCCATGCCTTAGTTCAGGAACAGCTTTTAGACAAGGTATTTTTGAAAAGCATTCTTCCCAAAAGATGGCGTATGAAATTGTTCAGCTGGACAGATTGGTGGCAGCTTTCAAAACTCTCATTTCCATCCCCCCTCCCTCCACAGAAATCACTTTGCTTGGTAGGTCGCAGATGGGGGCCAAGCTGCAGTGTAGGTTGGCTGTGTTTTTATTAGTAAGAGGCAAGTAGCTGGAAATAAGAAGCTGGTAGACTATAAAGTGCCATGTCAGGTGTTTTCAGTCCACTCCTAAATTTCAGCATAAGCATTACTACGTAAATATGCTCCTTCATCCACCCACAAACCTATCTAATCAGGAAGATGCAAAGGAAGGACCCCATTCTATGCCCTTGTGTAGTCCCCAGCCCTGCACTTCTGGAAGACTGCTTGAGCAACTTCAGTGGGATTTGGACTCCCATTTGGGAGAGCAGACTGAATCCCACCATTGCAACAGAGCAACAGCTGGGACAAACAGCTTCTTCTGATGATGTGCAAGTGCCTTGCATGGAAGAAGTGAGACTTGGGTCTTTCACTGGGCCAAGGGGAAAAAATCACACCAGCTAGGGTACAGAATGAGCAGTGTTCAAATGACCGCCTTCCTACTATTGCCGTAGAGCTAGTGTGTGATCAGTTAAAGAAATTGGATGTATACAAGTCACCACGACTGGATGAACTTCATCCGAAAGCATGAAGGAGCTGGCCAAAGTCATCACAGAAACCCTGGTGAATCTCTTCCAAAACTCGTGGCGCTCCGGGGAGGTCCCTGGGGACTGGAAGAGGGCCAATGTTGTGTCCACTTTAAGAAGGGGAAAAGGGAGGACCGGGGTAACTGTATGCTAATTATCCTAATTTCTATCCCAGGGGAAATCCTGGAAAAATTCATTAAGGAGTGCAATAGGCTTGCAGAAGGAAGGATTCTGAACGACAGCCAGCACGGCTTCATCGCAGGCAGGTCTCATCTTACCAACCTCATCTCCTTTTACAATCAGGTGACTCGCCACCTGGATAAAGGGAGAGGAGGTTGAGATTATAGATCTTGACTTCCAAAAAGCTTTTGATCTGGTATCCCACGATGTCCTTGTGAGAAAATTGGAAGACTGTAGGCTTAACCGCTCAACAGTCAGGTGGGTAGGAAACAGGACCCAGAGAGTCCTAATGAACGGATCTGTGTCATCCTGGCGAGAAGTGGCCAGCGGTGTCCCTCAGGGGTTGGTGCTTGGTGCACTGCTTTTCAACACCTTCATCAATGATTTGGATGTGGGGATGAAGAGCTCACTGGCCAAGTTTGCGGACGACACCAAGTTATATGCAAGCGTGGTCACACTTGAAGATAGGCTGCAGATACAGGTGGACCAACATAGGCTGGCAAGTCGGGCAGACCAGAAGCAAATGAAGTTCACCATTGAGAAATGTAAAGCACTCAATCTTGGGATGAGCAACCCCTTGCACACCTACAGGCTTGGCAATGCCAACCTGACCAGCACTACAAATGAAAGGGACCCAGGGGTAATAACTAACCACAGTATGAACATGAGCTGGCTAGCCAGCAGGGCCAATAATACCCTGACATGCATCAATCGATGCATCTCCAAAGAAGTGATTCTCCCACTCTACTCGGCATTGGTGAGACCCCAGCTGGAGCACTGCTTCCAATTCTGGGCACCATGCTTTAACAAGGATTGAGAGAGTCCAGAGAAGAGCCACCCATCTGATCAGAGACTTGCACGGCAAGCCATACGAGGAAAGGCTGAGGGATCTGGGACTCTTCAGCCTGAAAAAGAGGAGGCTGAGAGGGGACCTGGTAGCAGCTTACTGCTACATCAGGGGCGAACATCAAGGGCTCGGTGAACAACTGTTCAACAGGGCACCCAAGGGGAAAACCAAGAGTAATAGTTACAAACTCCTGGAAGATCGTTTCAGGCTCAACATTGGGAAAAAATTCACTGCTAGGGTGTCCAGACCATGCAATAAGCTCCCTCCAGAGGTGGTGCAATCACCTATCCTGGAAATCTTCAAGAGGAGACTAGACAGGCACTTTGCTGGGGTCACTTGACCCCATTGTCTTTCCTGCTTGGTGCAGAGGGCTGGACCCGATGACCTTCCAAGGTCCCTTCCAGCCTTACAATCTCTCAATCTATAAATTTTAAAACCCTGCAAACAACCTTTTTTCAAGTTCCTAAAGGGAACTGTATTTTGGAGGCTTTGTAAAAGAAAATACGAGCACATGCTAATTGAATCTTCTATCCTCAAAGATGGAAGGGGAAACCAATTAACACATCCGCTCCCCAGGCTGCAACACCAGATACCCAGATGCAAAAGAGAGGTTTCTCCAGCAGTGCCTCAGCCAAATGTCTGTTGTTTTTGCACAGTCAGTGGTTGACGGAAGTTTGCTCAAAGAGATGGTGTGGGAGTTAAAACAGAATACAGCTGGCATTTTAAGCAGAGCTAGTTTGCAGGAAAGTTTCCAAGTATCTCTGGGGACAGAAAGAAAATGCTTTGGAAAAAGAAAACCCCTAAAAATACTAGAGAGAAGAAATCAGTTGTATCACCGGGAGTGAAACCCTCCCCTACAGCAGAGAACTTAAACACGGGTGCAAATGTTTTGCTGAACTGTGGCTCCTGTGCACATTTTTTTAGACTGAAAGTGCCAACAGGAACAGTATTAAAGAGAAGTTGAAACTGGCAATCAGCTACTTCATAGGTCCTGGGAGTTGACAGCACATTCACTTACCTGGCTATCGACTCCTATGCTAGCTCTGCTTCAAGTAAAAAAAAAAAAAAAGTGGGTGCAGCTTATTTTTGAGGGAGGCAGAGCAATCTAATGGCCTGAAGGTAAAGGGCTCCTTTCCAGCACCAACTTCAGCTGTGGCCTGGGTCACAGAAACTTTCTTCTTTGGTGTATCTGACTCTTGAATGAGAGCAACTTTTACGGGAGGTCATGGCATTTTAAGAACTGTTTGGAAGTAAAATTCACCCAGAACTATCAAGAAACTAAATATAGCAGCTCCTTGTCTACTTATTTGGGCAAGTGTTTTTTGCACCCTTGTGCAGCTGCAACGCTAAAGAGACCCCAGCAAAACCAGCTCAGCTGAGCTCCTTTCAAAGCAGAAAAAACAAAACCCAAAAGACACTAACACACCTTTTATGGCAACCAGGTTTAAGGCTATCCCAACGTACTATTGTCCAAGGCCTCTTAAAAACCAGGGGTTAACACCATACATAGTGTGGTGTGGAGTGTAGAATAGTCCAGTTAGCTCTCCTGTGGGTGGCAATTTCACAGGCCTGTGTTAAATTGTTAAGCCCAGCGCTGCGCACAAACAAATGGAACCACTTACACGTGTGGGTGTGCAAAAAACTAGACTTCCAGCTTGCTGATGGCCAAATAATGCATTAGGGATAATAGACTAATGCACAGACTCCTAATTTATTCAAATGGATTTAAAATGCTTTTGTACCGGGAAAAAAAAATGAAATGCAAAATCCTGCCAGAGTGATGAATGCTACATAAAAACTAAGAGAAGGGGAAGGGCGAGATCAGGGAATATACAGAAATCATCCTATGAACAGCTATATGAGAAAAAACAAACAAACAAACCTAATTGTGAAATACAAAACACTGTTTCATCACTGAGATGGAAGAGGGGAACATAGTCCATCATGTCTATGGAAAAGAGCTGACTCGTTCTTCATGGGGCTGCAAAACGGGCACAGAAGTTTACTGGTTTGTTACAGCACTGATACCATGAAAGGGGAGAAAGAACCAGTTTCATTGGCTAGAAGGGGAAGGTGCACTTCAGAGCAGTGGTTCGCAACCTTTTTCGTTCTGGGATTCGTTTGCCAAGATTGATGGCTTGTCCTAACCCACTCCCCCCTGGCCCTGTCAGTGTCTGACCCACAGTCCATTGCCGGTGCCCCTCACCCCCAAGCCACAGCCCCCTGGCCTTGCTGATGCTCCTAACCCCTAAGCCAGTCTCCTGGCCCTGGTGGCACCCCTCACCCTCAAGTCACAGCCCCCTGTGCGCCTGGGCCATGTTGGTGCCCCTCACTCCTGATCTGCAGTCCCCTGCCCCTCCCCAGCCCTTTGAACAGTCCCCTGGACTTCCATCCCCTGCACCTCATACACTTACCTGTGTCCAGCAACTAGGGCTGCTCCCACGACCTGGCCTTGCTGTATGCTGGCCACGTGCATCCGTGCACACATATGCACACGCACCTGCTGCCTCCAACCATCCCAAGCAGCGCCTGCAGGCTGAAACACTGCCAGCCTGCAAGTGGAAACCCACACTTTCACAGGTTTTTTGGGGACTTCCTCATGACCCTTTCAGATATTCTTGCAACCCACTTTTGGGTCACGACCCACTGGTTGAGTAATGCTGTCTTAGAGACCAACTCATTCCAAAAAACCATAAGCTTTCATAGGCAACGGTCTACTTCATCAGATGATCTACGATGCCACCCTGACCTGCCTTCTGCCTGACTTCATACTAATGCAGCAACCTCGACATCTCTCTTTCCTAGAAAAATGACCGAACACACATAGGCCAAGTACAGACAGTCAAAAAGCCCATGGCTGAATCAATCTGATCTTTCCAGATTAGTCTAAACTGTGTAGATTGAACTGATAAGCAAGTGAGCAGACATTCGCTTTTAATTCTGGAAATACAGCCACATGCCTGTGGTGGCCCAGGCCAGAAGCTGAGGGGGAGGGAAGAGGGGGGAAGAAGGTGGGGGCATGCTCAGCTGGAGCAAGCAGATTGGGCCAAAGCTAGTTCTCCCTCCCAGTGAGGAGGGGGGGGTTTGTCGGGAGGTGCAAAGCATCCTGGGATGCTGGCGGACTGCGAGTTAACTTGAATCTGGAGGGGATATGTGACAAAAGTTCAATAAACCAATTTAACCTAAATCAGTTAAGTCTAATATTACACCGATTCAGCTTTATCCTAAACTGGTTTCAGCCCTTTTGAAAGACGTTTATGTACGCTGAGCTTCCACTGTGTTACAGATTTGAACTGGTTTCTGATCGCTTATACTGGTTTGTGTAATTTCTGTCCCTAGCCATATAGATTGCATGTCATATTGATCTTTTCTTATATACATCCCCACTTAACTCTATGAATTCAAGAGGAGCATGCAGATGTGAGATTAGCATTCCTGCCACTGGTATGAGTTAAACATTTCTCTCAAACAAGCAGTGCCAGACAGAGAATTTGCTTCACTCTCTTCATGCCTTGCCTAATTGATGCGATAGTCTAGTCGTTGTGTCTGCAAAATACACTTTTTAAACAGTGACAGATTTTTGTGATATACTCATTTATGGGATCCTCCTTATAAACAAGACATTTTTTCAAGCTTTGT
Organism: Crocodylus porosus; assembly: GCF_001723895.1. Taxonomy (NCBI): domain Eukaryota; kingdom Metazoa; phylum Chordata; order Crocodylia; family Crocodylidae; genus Crocodylus; species Crocodylus porosus. Next base: position 3,501,536 of record NW_017728924.1, on the reverse strand, counting down.
TCATCGTGGAGGGTCACTTTCAAAGTGGATATAAGTAGAAAAAACAGCAGTGTCTGGTGCAATATTTAACTACCATAGCACTGATTTTGAATGCTGCAATGAAATCCATAATTTAGGAATCAGATTAGGTTTAGTTCTTAGCTATTTAATCTATCTGCTCTTTTCAACGGAGTTGCAATTTAGTGACCTCAAACTGCTTAAATGAGTTATTTTGCTGTGTGGGTCAAACCGACGTCTAACTATTTTGTAGAAGCAGACTGTAGAGGCAAGTAGGAGGCATTTTTGACCTCTGGCCTTGAATATTCTGAAGATAAAAATCGACAGAGGATATAAAAAGTGTTTGAAAAACATGCCGCAATATCGCCTGACCCAAAACCTATTGAAGACAGTGGAAAGATTGAATTTTCTGTAAGCTTTGGATCAGATACACAGATACCCAATTCATATCTCAGAAGAATGCGTGATATTCGGGTAGTGACACAGAATGCGTGATATTCGGGTAGTGACACAGTACAGCTACTGTGTCTAGACCATGGTTATTCTACAGACTCTTTCAGTATACTTAATCTTTCAGAATCGGTGCAGATAGACCGACGCTACCAGTGAATTGAACTGCAGTGAAAGCAGGGTGAAAGCATTTTACTGGGACCTGGGCCACAGCAGGATTATAAAAAGATCTAATGCAAGTGTCTAGAGTGGGGACTTACGCATAACCATAAATGCCAGAAGACAAACACGTACCAACTCAGATTTACCCACAATATGAATAGTTAAACTGTCTACACCAGATTCCTTTGCCCATGCAAATGGAGGGGGGAGGGGGGGGAGAATCAAAGTTAACTGCCGACTTCAACAAGCTTTGAACGAGTCCAAAGTATCTATTATTACAACTCAGGCATATTTATTATCACAGGTATATTTATTTACTTCCTAATGCAGTAGTTTCACTGAAATTTATAGGGTTACTCATATTAAAAAAATGTATCCATTATCATTGCAGACCCAGATCTAGACAAAACCAACCTTTTTTTGGATTTATGCTTGGCTAGCTAGATGACCTTGTCTCATCTTGATGGCAATTCCCTTCAGATGTTTGCTCATCTGACAACTTTTAGCATCCTTGCTTAGACAACTCTGCACCCCCCACCCCATGCCACATGTTTTACACAACGTAGTTTAACACAAGTAAAACTAACTGCATACACACACATTCAGATTACTGCATTTGCATTACATTTGCCACATGCACTGTGCAGAAGAAGCAACACAGTTTGAATGCAGTAGCACTAAGCCAGAATCTTTTGAGTTATGGTCACAGAGCAGATGACAAGTCACTCCTAGCGGCAAACCCTGAGAAGCTGGCTTCCACGACTGCAGAGAGTGCTCAGTGTCTGAAATGATCAGGCTTCCAGTTTCTGTAAAATGGGAATAATGTTTACATGGGGGCCTTTCAGGGAAATCTCGCTTTCAGAAGGTACTCTCAGGGCTGTACCTGCAAAGCAGTATTTTCCATTTCTGAAGATTTCCAATGCACTTTTATGAAGATGAAAGATAGCATAAGGAACAGACAGTTGGCATTATATAGCGCTGGAAAATAGTACTTAACAGAACATAGCGTGTTCACACCACTGTAGTTAAAAAGGCTGTGACAGCATTTCAATGATAAACCCCACTTTTTGAGAGGGAGACAAAATTGCAGTTCTGAAGAGAGCCTGAGGAAAAAAAACCCGAAACAAAACAAAGAAAACCTAAAATACCCAGCGGCACTATTGATTTTGAAAAATACATAAAAGTATTGGAAAATAAAAGATTACTCATAATGTGTTTTGACACAAGTGTACTTTTTAGTTAACTAGTTTTGCATGCAAGTCTGTGCAATTTTGTGGGTTGAAAACACTATAGTTGTTAAGGAAAAAGGTCAGTGCTTGACAGTCGCTTAATATTTTACCTTGTGAGCAGTGTTCTAGCATCCAAAGTACTTTCTAGGTTTCCAGCAATACTTTATGGAAAAAATGCAAAGGATTGATCAAATTCCAGTGGTGTCACAGCAGCCGTGGCACCGGGTTGGCTCAAGGAGCTGTGGGGGTTAATGCAGCTGTTGCCATCACCCTGCCACCACTGAAACAGGTCCCCAGAGGGGCTCTGTGTCCTGAAATTTGGTGGCAGGCTGGATGACAACTCTGTGAGCTGGATCTGGCCCGGAGGCCATGTTTGACACCCCTGGTTAAGGGTAAACAGGTACAGGACATTTCCTGTACCATATGCAAAGGGCCAGTTTCTGATGAAAGCAGGGAAAATGGAAGACTTGGTTATCAGAAGTCACCGTGCACGCATGCTGAACCCATTAGCCTTGTTTTATAACTGGACAACAGTCTGACCTATTCCTGCCAGAACAAGAACAGGAAAGTTTTGTGGACCAAAGAAGCCATTCTCTGATCCCAACTGTACATATGCACGCGTACTTGAAGACCTCTTTGCCCATAGCCATTTTGTCCCTTGGAGGTGCCACCCTTGGTAGCTCTGCCAGCCAGTCTTCTTGCAGTTTTTTTGTACAAGACAGATCTGGGACCATTGTTCGGTCCATTCAATGCCCAGCTCAGATGCAGATTAAGATCTGGGACTGACACGGTGGTACAAAACAGCGGCTCTCCCTCGTGGTAAACCAAGCCCATTCCCCCAATATAAGGAAGACTTAACTAATTTCCTATACCCCTGCCCAGCAGGCCAGACCAGTTCAGCTGCACTGAGGGATAGCGCCAAGGTAAAGCACTTGCTTGTTCTATTCTCTCTATGGTCTTATACTGCTCCTATCACCAGCTAAACACCACTAGCTTAATTAGGACAGGACATCTGGGGCAGCTGTCCCCATCCCCATTGCTACTGTGTGTGCACTGAGGTCGGGGGGGAGGGGGCAGCAGCAGTGGAAAAGTAATAAGCTGCTACTTCAAGCACACCATCATGCTGACAGCATGGTGGCAGCTGGAAGTCACTGCTGCCTCCATGTGCCCCACCACCCCGGGCACCCAGCCACTTTGTTATGCCTCTGCTTCCAGTAAATGCAGGAAGTCACACGACTGACAGCACTCTGGTTTTACCCAGCAGTCTGCTATTTATGCTTAAGCATTCCAATTACCTCTGCGGGCTCATCCTGATCTATGGGTGCTGTGCAGCAGGAGGCTGAGGGGCATGAAGTAGCATGCATGTGAAACAAAGGAAGTTAAAAAAAATCAGGCCAACTGCCGCTTTTCCTTCATCCATGCCTTGTGTCTAGTCTACAAGAGCCGGTCCCCAGTGGCCTGCTCATACCAGACAAAGGTAAAGGCCTTGGGAGTATAGGCGGCACCACTACCTTGCTGGCAAAATTACATCTCCGATGGTTTGAATGTTCCTACTGCTACTCAAACAAAACTAAGCATCAGATTTTAAGCATGCAAGAAAACCCAGGTCTAAACTATTCACCAGAAGGCAAAATAGCAAAGAGGCTTGTATTTCTCTCTGCTGAACACATGCATGTTTCAAGGTGAACATGCACAGAGGAAGGTAAAGGACACTGAAGCAGTCATCCCCGACTGCTTTGATGAACCGCAGTTATTCTTGCCTTTCATTTCCCTCCAGAAATTAATGAGGATTGATAAAAAGTGGTAAGTAAAGAACAGCATCCCCTGAATAACAACACTGTCTCCCTTCTACTCTGAGGATAAAATAATTTGGCATCCAAAGTTTAGCAACAATGGACAAGCTGTTTACCAGGATGTTAACATGCCCTATTTCTCTTAAACACCCATGATTGGCATAACCTTTAAAATTTCCTCTCCAATCTGATGTAAGTTCTTCTGAGTATGTTTTCTCCTAAATTGGATGTTTCATTGTGGGACAGGCAAACCTTGGGCGATAGGGTTGTTCAATATACAAAACATAAACTCTACCTCTCCTCCTCACCACCCCATCTATGATTAGTTTATACTGTAAAGTGGATTTATAAATACAATCATTTCCTCCAGCAAAGAAATGGAAGGGGGTTGTTTGTTTAAGTGACTTTTGATATTTGAGATTTTTTTTTAATCCCTTTTTTAAAACCCTCCTTTTATAACTTGTTCGAATTCATCAAAATCAATTTTAAGGTACACTTTATAGCACTTTCAGGATGATATTGAAGTCCTTATCAAGACTTGGAGAAAATCAACAAGTAACAAACCTCAAACGCTCAAGTTGTCATGATGCTGTCAAGTTGCCCCAATTGTTCAGATGCTTATCCACACCTCCATTTTCAAAAGCCACGCTGGCTAAAATGAGACAGTGTAAAGCAGGGGTGGGCAAAATGCGGACCGCCAGGCCATTCTATCCAGCCCACGGGGCCCCTAAAAAATTTAGAAAATTAATATTTATATGCACCTGGCTGCCTGTCATGCAGCCCTCAATGGCTTGCCAAAACTCAATAAGTGGCCCTCCGCCTAAAATAATTGCCCACCCCAGTGTAGAGGGGCCTGATTTTCTGAAATGCTGAACTCCAGTCCTATAGGGAACCTCTCACTAACACTCAAAGACTGAAGGCCCCAAAGTCAGTGGCCACTTTTCCAAGTTTCAGACTAGATACTTAACCAAAATTTCGCCAACCTACAAGCTGAGGCAGAAATCACACAAGCAACAGGCTTGCAAGATCTCTGGCACTCCCCAGTTCTTAGAAGTCAAGAAACCCAGAAAATGAATACTTCCTGCAACATGTAATGACTTCCATTTCCACCTGCAAGTTGGAAATACAGAGGAACAGAAATTGAAAAAAAATTGAATTCAAGTACAGTATACGTGGGCAGTGGGAAAAACCAATTACTGCTAGTTTAAGTTTGGAGTAGGTTCTAATTTTGGTGTGAAGTTGGAGTCAAATCTTTGCATAAAACCATATAATGGCATCATGATATTTCCTGTATAATCATCTGTTTTCACACACAAAGTGCTGCTCAATGCTGGAAAGAATTTTAAACGGAATTATCCATGACTGCTCTTAAATATATTGCCTTGGATGCTCCAAGGTCACAAACCACCAGGGTACAGCAATAGGTATTACAAGCTGAACTGCATGTCACTTGGCACTGCAATGCTTTTCAATCCATCTGGATTTTTTCACAATAGTTCATGGTTTCTGAGGATTATTATGATTATTATTATTAGGACTGAACTAGTTGTACACAACATATTTAATGAACATCACTTCCCCCCCTTTTTACTAACTGCTGTGAACCGATCGTGAAATTCTCTGCATATTCATTATTCAAAATGATTCAAATATTTTGTCAGCAAATAATTTGTGGTTTATAGGTCAGTTAACTAGCAAATTATGACTACTACAACTATGTAATTTATTTAATTTAGATAATGTATACAATTAATTTAATCAACAGAATATTTCAATTTGTACATTAATTGTAATATTCTTAGTTGCAGAAATCATATATTCAGGAGACTGCTAATAGCAGCATGTGATATATGAAATTATCTGAAACATTATGAAATAGGGTCAAAGGGATATTTACAAGTAGTTTTTTCTTTTAATTCTATCTTCTATGGTTTATATCTAAGAAAATTATGTCAGCAACAAGCTCTGGGAGGTCACTTTTCATTTCCTCCTCTTTCTCCATCTGCTATCTCAAAGTGTTGTTTAATGATGGAATAAGTTAAAAGCAACCAATCTGACCACCATATGTAAGAAAACACCTTCCCAAAGCCATAATTTGGTAGGTAATTGCAATTAGTGGTTACCTGAATCGATCCAAAGTAGTATGGCAATCCTCTCTGGTTACCTAATGTTTTTGATTTTATTGTTGGGTCAGAGAGAAAATTGTAATGACGGCAGGCTCAGCTATAAAGAGGACATCTCCTGGGACTCAGCAGTCGAAGAAAGCAGACAGAAATTAAGGGTTTATCTAGCAGATTCTTATTTGTTCATATTTAATGCATGTTGGGTTCCACTGTAATTGGGGATAGTCTCAGGATTATTCTTAAAATGATAATAAAACATCCTTCTCCTTTGGTGGGAGTAGAAGGGGAAAAATAATCAAGCAGAGAGTTAATTTTTTTTATGCTAATGTGGCTTTTCCTAATGAAATACCTTAGCTAAAACTGGCAGTGGTTCAACCCGGCACTAATTACACAGCATCGAGAATTCCTCTTCCAACTGAACATAATGCAAAGAAAACAAAGACAACTGTGCACACAAGTCAGTCATCATAAATTTTGATCTCTTCACCTGTATCAATAAACCTTCCTGCTAGCAAGACTAGAATTTTTTGCACTGGTTTGCACCGGTGATAAGCAATGGCATTAACTCCTACGTCTGAAGCAGCAGCATTGGGCAGTACCCCCAACATGCATTTCAATCCCTTCAGAGGTGGCTTAGTCTTGAGGGGAGAACCAACCACCCAGAATATCTAGAATGAGATTTTAGTTCAAATTTCATCCTATTACCTCAAACGTGGAGCCGTTTGAATGTGCAAGGTTTTGCTCCAGGCTGATCTCTCATTATTAAAGAGATGAATACTTTGCAGCTGTTGGATACATCCACCACCTTATACTGTCTTTTAAAAATAGTAACCAGCACAGAAGCGTGGCGTGGGTGTTTTCATCAATACGGTTTTAGTATGCATATCAGCTGGTACCAAGCCTTCTAAGCTAAAAAGTACAGGAGATTATCCCTAACTATCCAAGGAAGTTAATATTTTAGAGGCCATTATCCGGTGATGTCTCTATCTATTATCAGCAAATGGACATAGCTAATGTTTTGTATGGTGATGGCACGTGAGAGCTCTGCACTACCTAGAGACATCCATGGTCTCGCTAGAAACTAAGCAATAGAGGAACTCTTCACAGCACTAGGCTAAGAGAAAAAGATGGAGGTTATGCAAAGGAAGCAAGGCTCAGGGTGGGACTGCCCTGAAGAAGGATCTCGAGTCCCAGGAGAGATTAAGGAGTGACCCAACTAGTTCTGGATTGAGGTACCCTAGAACCAGCTAAGGACTGGACTGGATCATCTTATTATTCACCATGTTTGTCGGTAAGGACAAGCTACCAGAAAGGGAACACGTTCATTATCTACCCAAGGGTCACAGGATGCGTCTACAGGGCAAAGACCCCCGTCTACATGGGCTCCAGATTACTGGGCAGAAAACAGGCACATAGTTGTGCTCGCTGGCATTAAGTCAACTTCTGGATTTAAAGGCAAGCAAGTACGTGCCTCTTTCCCAGCAGAAGCAGCAACTCATCCAAGGTCAACTGAGAGTTCAGCGATACAGGAACAGAACCTAGCCCCACTGCCATGCCGGTGCCCCCTGAACTGGAGTGCATGCCTCCATCCAGAGGATCCCTCTTGGACAATGACAAAGAATACCTGGCATTTTTTGCAAAGGCCAAAGTACTTTGCTACTCCATAACCTTTCCCCCCCCTCATCCCCTTTGGACACATTTTAGCAATACATATAAAGTAGCATGGATTTTGGCAGGGAGCAACGAAAATCTAAACCTCCCTTCCACCAGGCGGTAGGTTTCCAACACTAGACTTCCCCAAGTGGCCCCCACTGTGACCCTGTGAGTAACAAACACCCCGGCACGTTTTCGTTTCAGAATGTTCTTTCCTTTTGCAGTTGAATCTTCTCCCGTTCTGCATGAGAAAATCTGTAATTCTTACTAAATGCCACTATGCATTGGATTGTTATTAACGAGCTCATTATAGCTGTGAAACATGATTTCCATTACATAACACTCTTTCTCAATAGTACAATAGAATACCATCCTGAGTACCTTATAATGCCCACTGACCTACCTATTCCCTTGTAACGGAAGCAATCATCTCTGATGTTGCCCTTTATGAATTTTCCAGCTGTCTTGAGTCATTAGCATACTGTTAAGTGTCCCCGCTCTAACAGTGAAAATGTCCTATTCTGCCACTTAATAAGTAGCCTCACTCTTCATTCAGCTCATCATTTAATCAATGCTAATTTTACAACACTGTGATCTGCTCGTGAAATGAGCACAAATGATAACAAGTTCTCTGATTGCCAATGTTTTCAGAAATTTTATTTCAGTGCCATATTTTTCACGTAACACCGTAAGACAAGATCTGCATTGGAACTCAATGTGCCGTTTCAAAAGCTGCAGTAATAGCTGTCTGTAGATCAGGAGGCTACTGTTTTTCATTTCATTTGATTCAATGAAATGGTGTACCTAATAACAAAAGGCTAATGCCACTTTGGGACAGCATTCCAGGTGGCAGAAATCATTAGTGACCATTTGGTGTTTGCATATTTCCATATTGCCATTTTCTTTTATTACTTATTGCAGGCATCATTTCTGCAAATGCAGAACTCAAGCACACAGGGTTTTAGTTGATTTTCATTAGCTCAGGGATCTCTGAAAAAGGATTAAGGTTTTGAAATCAATGTTGTTCAGTAATCACTCAGAGCCAAGGAGTTCCAAGGCTCCTTCCTTCAGCATCCAAGGTCTAACTTGGGGAAGGCAGTGGATGGGAACTCCAAAGATCTGCATTCATTTTCCAGCTCAGCCTCAGGCTTCCTGTGTAATCAGCAAGGATCTGGGTTTTACATTTGCCACAGAAAAAACAGTTGAAAACTGGATTTTCTCATTTTGAGGAGAAAAACCCAGATTTCTCCTCTAAAGGAAAAAAAACACAGGAAATGGTGGGTTTCCCCTTGCAGGCTGGCAGACTTCCAGCTTACAAGGGACTGGGGAACGTGAGAAGGGCGATCAGCAGGGGATGCCCTGTGCATGTGCGCGCTCACACATGCGCATGGCCGCCAGGCAGCCTGAAAACTAGCTCCCGCAGGTAAGTTCAACAACAGGGGGTGGTGTGAATTGAGGCCCCCATAGTGAGGGAAGGGAGGAAGGAGTTAGGCAGGGCTGGGCCTGGAGCGGTGCATGGGGGCCAGAATGCATGGCCAGAAGGCCCAGGAGCGGGAGGGAGCCATGGGTGGCTTGTCCAGAGGGGGAGCCCTGGCTCCCCACCACTAAGCACACTCCTGGGGTGGGGTCATGCCCCCCAAATTTCTGTGCAGGGGGGGATGGGAGTGGGCTGCCTGCTGTGGGCTTGGGGCTCCTGCCCAGCTGCCCTCCCCCCAGGACCAGCACAGCCAAGCAGGTGGGACCTGGGCAGGTTGCCTGGTTGCTGCCGCTGAGAGCTCCATGCCACCATGGCGAGGCAGTCCCTGCCCGACCAGCAGCGGCATGGGTGGCAGCATGGGGTTGTGCCCCTAACTGGTGCCAGGCGAGCACCGGGAGCCTCACCATGGCAGTGCAGAGCTCCCAGTAGCGGCACCGAGCTTCCCCGCCTCACTCTGCCCCGCTGCACCAGGTCCTTCCCGCTGGGCTGGAGAGGCCCCGGGGGGAAGACAGTAGGGGCAGGGAGCCTTAAGCCCACAGCAGGCAGCCCACCTTCACCCGCCACCCCCATGGGCTCTGCTCTGGCTGTGGCGCCTGTAGGGGAGGTGAAGCCAGACCCCATACACTGCTCCACCGCAGAGGCCACCACCTCCCATGGGTGGCAGCTGCAGTTCAGGCACTGCTGGGGGTGTAGGGGGCTGTGGACCCAGGTGAGGGCACTACGGGTGGGGAGTGAGGGGCACTGGCAGGGCACAGGGGGGCTGTGGGTTGAGGGTTGGCAGCACCAGCAGGGCTGGGGGGCTGTGTATCAGAAGTGAGGGGCAAAGGCATAGGCAGGGCACTGGCACATCAGGGCTGCTCAGCACCACAAAGCAGCAGGGGGGACAGTTGCTGCTGGACCTTCGTCCTAGAGAGCAAAAGGAGCAGGGGGAGCTCCAATTTTCCATGATAAAAGACCCAAAATGAAACACCAAAATTTATATGCATTTAGAATTCATTTTATTATAGCAATTGAGGCACTCGTAGGCTTCCAAACTGCTTGAAAATTATAAGTATATCAATAAAACATGGTATTCAACTGATACCTATATACCTGGTGATCATGGACAAGCTTCTGTGCTACAATCATGTCCTTCATCCACTGTCTGTCTTCCCTTTTTAATACTGTCCACTCCATGGAGCAGGGAGTGTCTTCATATGTGTATATCTAGTAGTGTAAGAGTGATGTTGCCCAGAAATTATGCAAGATTTCTTAGGGTGATATCTTTTATTGGGCCAACTACATAGTTGGGACAAAAGTTAGATGTGTACATCTAAGTCTACTAGGCCCCGATCATGGTTGGGGGCCTGGGTCCTATCGGAATACAAGGGGGAAAAAAATTGTATGAGGAGCCCTAAAAGAAGGAAAGAAATTAGACTTCGTGTCCAAGCCAAAAATCAAGGGAGAGGAATGAACCTCTTCTTTACAGGATTTTGCAGCAAAGAAGGATAAGATAGATATTCAGTAAAGCCTTATTTGTTATGCAGTGAAAGAGTGAAACAGGCTAGCAAGTGAGGTTGTGATGGTCTAGGCTAGACAACCATTTCTCGGGGTGCCCTTGGTACACCTGACTACCTTGGTGCAGAGTTAGATGACCCCGAGGCTTCTTGCTGCTGTACATTTCCAAGACTGAAAACTCTGGATAAAAAGCACTAAGTAGAACCTATCATCATCATTTGTACTTCAAAATGAATATGAAACCAACGCAAGTCATTTAAATATGAAACTTGGTCCTAGATCAGATAATTTCCTGAACAAGGAAGATTGATTACCTAACCAAGAGGTCACTTGGCAGTTACTTTCAAACTACCTGACCAAATTACTACCTATACGGTCATTCTGAAAGCAAGCAGCTCCAGAAATGTTTAACGCTTTATTAGGCTGTGCAGTTACAGGGAGCCTGCAGCATGTTATGAACTTTGCACACACGCGCCAAACAAAAAGCACACTGTTGTGACAGCGGGTCTCTGCTGAGAGTTTACACATTGCTCTTGTGGAACACAAATGCTAGCCAAAGGCTCAGGCCTGCCTTTTAGTTACCTAGTCTGGCAAAAGGAAATGGTGCTTTTTGAAAAACAAGGCAAAGCAAACTTTACCAGTGGAAAGAGGTATTTGGATTGAGGTCGTTTGCTTTGCCGGAATGAGCCACAAGTAAATGTTCAAGCCATTAATCAGGAACTGCATCTCACTGAAGTTCCGTTGAGCTTATTCTCTGGCAGGTATAACTCCTCTGTCTCTCATTCAATGCCCGCTAATAGGATCGTTCTGCAGGAAACCATCTCCTTTTATTCCACCCGAACAGCTGGACATCTGGACACAGGAGTGAAGTTTGAGAACAGCTGAAATAGTGGGGGCCAGGAATGGAACCACTATTTAAGGTGAAAGTTGATACATTTATTAAATGGATTATGCCATTACTTTCTTTTGGTCACAGAAGACTGGATTCAGTGACCAGTAGGGCCTTTTCAATCCTGCATCTTTCTGCCACTGTATCTCTCCAATAAGCACAGAAGAGGGTGCCGAATTGGGGCTCCAGACACTTGGTCTGCCTGTACACGTGCTTGTTTACATCCTAATCGAATACGTCAGAGCAGACGCAATGTATCAAGTCTGCTCCGTATTCATAGATTCATAGAAGTAGGGTCGGAGGGGACCTGAGCAGATCATCAAGTCCAACCCCCTGGGCAGAAATGAATACTGGGCTCATATGACCCCCACTAAATTAAAATTAGAACGCCCCAGCGTTGCCTCGCTTTCATGTGTATTATGCCCCCACGCATTTTAAAATGGCCACTGGGGTGCTTTATCTAAACCTCGTCAAATGAGCTTTAGGTAAGGCAACCCACAGCCATTTAAAAATGTGCAATGGTGGGGGTGGGGCTTAATACATGTGACAGTGAGTTATTTTAATTACAGCAACTGTCCAGGAACTGATCTAATTAACCCCCCAACCCCCGAGCACAAGTATAGGCAACCTTGAGTTCTGTTCTAGGCCACAGATGTGCTATGTGACCTCAGGCAACTCGGATCATGTCTCGACCCCTCTCACCACCTTCTTCCACGCACATTTGTACTTGTACAGAGCCTAAGGCAATTAGGGCCCATTCTCTGCTCCTGATTCTAGCTGCTACTAGAACAAAAAAAAAGCAGCAGCAGCAATTACCACCTGCAGGTATATCTCACTCCAAAAGGAGCATGTACTGGGGAGCACACATTCTGCACAACACCACAATCAAATAATTCATGCACTTTCCCAAGGCAAGGGGGAGGTAAGGGGGGGGGGGGCAAAAAAACCAGGTTGCTTTCTGAATCTTGCTTCAGTTAACTCAGCCACCTGTGTTCATGCCCATCCACCCACATTTACCTGTCGTATGTTGTACCTGAAACATTAAAATTAAGTCTGTCTCAATTTCCCCCCCATCTGTCAACAATTTAATGAACGTAGGTTATATGAAGTCTAGCCATTCTGCCAGGTGACTGTCAGCAAAAATGATGCTTGTATCAGTCCAGTGGGCAATGAGGTAAAACTGCCAGTGATGACAAGCAATTGGTACAGTAAAATTTAAAAGCCCCTTAGAAAATACAATTCTAAGCACCAAGAATTATCCAAATATAGCACATTAAAAGAAAGAGCAGTTTGTACATCTCTGCCAGTAACAAGGCCCTTTTTCAAAGCCTAATTAACGCAGCCTTAGCCCTTTATGCTCAGTGTTATGCCTGTCATAAACATGGTTCAATGACCAGGAAACCAATACCTGGTTCACCTCCGGTTAAAAGATATCACATAAAAAGTCTTAAATACACAGGTATCCTTTGCAGAACAGCTTTTCCCAATGGCCTTGGTACCTACATTTGTTTAACAGTGTCACAGAAGAATAAGTGTTCAATGGTTTTTAGCTTTCTAAATTGCCCATTTCAAGGCGGTAGCTGTGCTTTCCCATTTCTGGAACACTGCAGCACTGCAAATACATTAAAAAGCCTTTATATTAATAAGCTCCTCTTACATTTTCAGGGTAATACTGTCCCCATAGAAACCATTTATCCACCCTCCCTGGAATGCCCTTGACCCTAACTGCGTTGGTTATGGCTACACCTGCAGTGACTAAGCTAGCCCTGGTACTGGCAGTATGGACTAACTTTGACATAATATTTAGCTTGCTTCTTCTCAGATGAGCTTTGCTGCCTCTGTTGCCATAGCTGGACTGCTAGTTTAAAGCTGCAGTCATGGCATGCTCATCCAAGAGAGGTGTGGGGAAGCACATTATTATCCTGAATATAATACTGGCCTGGGCACCATCCAAATTAATAACTGCAGCACCAAAGTATTACCTCCATCGGGTCATTCAGTCTTGTAGGCAAAGGGTATTATTGACCATTCCCAGGTACCAGAGTACAACACTACCCATAACAAAAGCTACTGTATTGTATTGGCTCCCTTGCTTTTTTGCTTTCTGCTACCAGTAAATGCATGTTCAAAGGACTAGGTGCATACAAGGACCTATACCAAGAACCCATCAATGCTCCCACAACATCCATCCCATCCAAACCTGTCATCCATAACTTGTGCATTCTAATTTATCAACTTTTGGTTCTCTGTTCAGCAATTATTATGGGCTCTTCAAGTGGTTACAGAACAGCATGTCCTGTCCTAGACCCACTATTCATTAGTGAGATCCCTCACTGCTGGTACTGTTGGATGAAACTTTCTCTTATCAACACAACACATCTGTTAAACAGTTGGTAACCAAGGTTTATCAGGACATTGTGAAAGCCATTTCCCAACTATATCCTGATGCATGCTCTCTCTTTGTCTAGCATGTTCTTAAAGGAATCCCAGAACATGCAAACGTTTCTTCAGAACGGCATTTCAGCTTCAAAATATCAGTGGAGCACCTAAACATACGTACTGTTAAATCAGGCTTCCTTCCCTTTGCTGAGCCTTCCACCCTTCTACTGATGCCACCCTTGATCTAGAAAACAATAATCTCTACTATCAAAAGACTGTATTTTGTTATTCTGTCTCTTATCTTGGGTACCATACCAAGAAGGAGCAGGTCTACCACTCAGTGCATGTATCAAGAAGTATTTTTATGTGAGAAAGTGTGAAAACTTTACTGCACATTCACTAGCTAAGCAGAAAACAGACACCTCTCTCTTCTAAGCAACATGAATTGTGACCATCATAGACTCAGACAGTCGCTTTTATGTGAACAACTGGTAGGTAATGTATATAGAATTGAGTTGAATGCACCTCATCAGCAGGGATCTGGGTTTTCTGTTTCCCACTGGAAATGGAAAAACCCAAGAATTTTCTATTTTACCCAAGTAAGACGCAGATCTTTCATTTCATTTCAACAGAGAAACGTGGATTTTGCTCTTTTGCAAAGAGCTCTCTGCAGGCTGCAAGGGGCTGGGGGGAGTAGGAGGAGAATGGTCAGGCAGGGGCGGTATGTACATGTTCATGGCCACCAGGCAGCCTGAAGAGCAGCTCCCGCAGGTAAGTCTGGCAGGGGGAGAGGGATTGAAGCCCACATAGGGAGAAAGGGAGGGAGCCAAGCAGGGCTGGGCTGGGGCTGCAATGCGCGGCCGCAGGGGGAATGGGGATTAGGGGACTGTGGGTGGGCAGTGAGGGGCACTTGCAGGGCTGTGGGGCTGTGGCTTGGGAATGAGGGGCCAGGACCTGCATCCTGTAAGCTAAGGGAGTAGGGGGTGCTCTGATTTTCCATGTTAAAAAACCCAAAATGAAATACCAAAATTTATAGATACTTATTTGACTGTAGTGATTAAGGCACTGACAGGCTTCCAGATTGCTTTAAAATAGTAAATATATCAATAAAACATTGTGTTCAATCAATACATCTCTAGAGATCTCTAGAAATCTCTAGATATATGTTTGCTTCACTTTAATAGCAGATTTTGGGGGTTTTATCAGAAAATTTGCATTTTTTTTTTTTAAATCAGGGAAAACCAGGATCCTTGTGTCATCAGGAATTTGATCCTGATCATCCCTTTAGTCATTTGGGGAAGTCTGAGTTAGCCCATCAAGAGAATGGGGCCAGAGAAAATCATCAGACCAAGTAGTAAGTTTCTCAACATATGGAGAGTCTTGCGTCTGTTGTGTTGGTCATTCTTACTTGCATTCCAGAGCAGTTCTTCCTATAAAACACTAGCATCTAATTCTTTTGGAAGACATTTTTTGATATTTTTAAAAATTTATATATAGATATAGATCTATTGATATAGATATAGAAAAGAGTGGTTTTGTATGTAAATTACCTCATTGGTAGCTTGCTCAATTATATTTTTATACACATACACACACACACCCCAGAAAGATATCTCTCTCTATATATAATTATATTTGAGCAAGCTACCAATGAGGTAATTTACATACAAAACCACACTTTTTTTTATTATTATTAATCAGACCTTAATAAAAACAGCAGTAAGGTTAGAGTCCAAGGTAACTGAATCGCAGCAACTCAGAGAAAAGGCTGACATTGTGCTCTTAATCCCTGCTGGGGTGCCATTTCTTTTCATATCTGCTAATGTGAAGGACAGAGTGTCAACTTTAATTCCGAAATCCCTGGCTGTTGTCAGTTTGTGTCACAGTGTTAAGTGGTTTTGATTATTTCATGTCAACATGCTTTACTTAAAATGTTTCCAGGATTTGCATTTGCTTGCCATAAAATTGATAGGCAATTGTTTTGGTAAATATATTCTTATTAGTAGGGGCTAGGAAGGCCATGCTGCCATTTTCCAACTGCAGATGAGGTCAGCTGTGTTGGAGCATTTAGATGCCATCATCACAAAATCTGTAAAATGTGTCATTCCAGTTGGTACTGCTAGTCACTCATGTAGTCAGTCTAAAAAAAAAAGCCTCTCCCTGAAAGGGCAATTTCAACTAAACTGTTTCCGGAGAGGATTTCTCCAAGACAGGGTTGAGGCATGCTGCCAGGTCAAAATCAACAAGCTGGGAAGATGCACAAATAACTTCCTTTGCCACTGCTGTCTAGCTGATGCCTTTCCCCAGCAATACAGTAAAAAAATATGTACAAGTCTTCAAGAGTTTACTATGTTTCAGCAAATCATCACCAATGTTTGGCCAAAACACATGACTTTTACTTACCTTGCCCTTAAGTGATCTCGTTTGTTTTTTGAGAAAGAGTGTGACAGCAGGAGCCTACTGCCCTCATTCAGGCGTGATATAATGCAAAGAAATAAGGGACAGTATTTGACTTCTTTACTTCTTCCTCTCATTAGCTGCTATTTCTATGAATGGGATTCAGTATCATCTCTGAACTACAGGACTTTGAACTACTTTGGCCTGTGGCCCAGTATGCCAGGTACATCAGGTAAAACGCCCGTCAAATGCCCACCTGGCTCAAGGCATGACTACCACTCAGTTGAGGCACAAGTTGCCGGGTTAGATGAATGAATCACTGAGTGAAATCCATGGGGAAGTCAGACAATACGGCCGTTCTGGCTTTACTTTCCATCTCCGTACCACAGGCATCTGGGTTGGTATTCCTGATTTAAACTGGGGACAAAAATCATTTATTTCTGGTTCCAGAAATTTGGGGGCATGAAAGCAATACCAAAAAAGCAGTGCAGCAGTTGGAGAAAGAAACTACAGAAAACAGGACTTGCTTTTTATTTTTTTTTAAAAAGAACACAAAGTTAATTAACGAATAACCGTGTCTTTAATTGCTGAAAGATTTAATTTAGTCCATAAACACCTGAATCATAGTTAACTCTGGAGGATCTTTGCACGCTAATTCATATCCAACCTCAGAGAACTGTGCATTCTGTTAAGCCTATTTTTCCTGTTAATATTTGTACCTGATTAAACTTCAATACAGGTGCACATGGGTTAGTAATCACGCTTTTATATTTTGCATGTAGATTAGTCCCATTTGCATCTGCATAAATTTGTTATGCATCACTGCAAAAGTGAACGCTCAAGCAACTTTTATTTTTATCTAATCAAATCACAGCTTAATGAAAAATGAGTGACTGAGCTCAAAAAGGTGCATTACAATGGGCTCAAGGGATCACTGGTGCTGGGA
This sequence comes from Crocodylus porosus, assembly GCF_001723895.1. Lineage (NCBI taxonomy): Eukaryota > Metazoa > Chordata > Crocodylia > Crocodylidae > Crocodylus > Crocodylus porosus. The sequence goes on along the minus strand of NW_017728924.1, from coordinate 3,484,544 downwards.
GCATTGGCTGTTCACCAGGGCCATGTGCCAGCCTCCCAATCCTTGTCATAAAAACACAGTTAACATCAGCCCTAGTCAGCAGATCAGTTGTTCCCTCTTCACTGGGATAGAATAGACATTATTTTAGAGTCTCCTGCCACAGATGTACATGGGCAAAACCGGAAAAGTCTTCAGGAATGGGCCGGAAACCTGGACAATATTCTCAAACTTCAGAGGCTACATATGAGTCCTTCCTCTTGCATGAAAATGGTAAGTCGCAGGCTCTGTGCGTCTCAGCCGCTTCACTGTTAAAATGAAGATCAATCATCTCTATTTCCCAGGGATGCTACAGAGTGGCCGCATTCAAGCCTCTCAGATGTGACAGTAAAGGGCACCATTTCAGCACCTCACCTAGAAGAGTAAGATGGACTTTTTGCCAAAATTACCATCTCATCAAGACCAAGCCGTTCATTTAATTAACTAAGATTGTAAGTCACAGTACACCATATTAAGTTGGCTACCGCAGGAAGTAACAAGATGAGCCAAAACCTTTTCTTTTACTGCTGAAAAATGTTTTAAGTCATTTAACATGTAATGGAACGTAAAACCATTAAAGAAACCCCTGCGCTGCACTGGGCACATCCCGGCAGAGCTGACAGATTCAAGGAGATCTGGCGCTGGAGTGAGTTCTCCAAGGTGCTGAAGGCAGTTGCTTCTTTAAAAAGTCCTGAATCACAGCTTTTTGCACAAGAGGGCATAAGTATGTCGTGCTTACAGGCTTAGGAGGGAACAAGACGGAGACCGGCAGCAACCTAGAGATAAGCAGTGGCAAAACTTAGTGATATGATATGGGAACCCCAAAGGCGATCACAAAAAGGAAATCCAGATTGTACTGACTATCCGGATGAAGGGAACTGAACTTGTATCACGTCCTTTTGCAACCATGTTCTCACCAAGGACAAATGTGTGCCAGGAAAGTATTCCACCCCTCCTATTTACACAACCCCATTTCTGCCGTGTCCAAGTGCCTTACGGTGTAGCGTCTTCATTCACACAACATCCCCACAAGATGCTCTTGACTGAGCTTTGTGGAGTAAGAGCATCCAAGATCTACCGACTGTCATTCTGAAAGTCCAAGCAGTCACGGTGTACAGTGACATTTAAAGTCTTATGTGAAAGACGGATGTTACATATGTAAAGGAGATTTTTGCACTTTCATTTTATAAAAGAACTGAAATAGTCATGCCATGATGCATCTGACCATCTTTCTAGGAACAAAACTTGCAAAAAAATAAAAACCAAAAGGGGGGGGGAAAGATATATTCCTGTTCTGGAATCAGAAAATGGACAAAACCTGTTATGTATCGAGACAGAGTGGCAAGTTAAATCTACCTCACTCCATACAGTTATAGTCAGCAACAAGGAATAGATTCAAGGCATTGAAGTACAGCAAAACTAACAAGCAGATACAAGTTTTGTGCAGCTCCATAAGTGATAATTCTCCCTGATGAGAAAAAAAGTCACTGGTGTTCCTGGCCCAGTGTGATCTCTCAACAATGGGACAGGCAGGGCACTAGAATGACTCATGGCTAGAAATATTTGCAGAGAATCGGAGCCCTGAGTTCTTCCACGCTTGCTGAACGACAACCTTGGACATACCCTCCTCGGAAAGTGCGCCCCCTGAAGCAATACCCTTCGCTGCTGTTCGTCCTCCTTCCATATGGATTTGCTGAAGAATTACTGAAAAAAGCGTTTGCAAGAAATTAAATTAAGGAACACAAACGTGCTACAACTAGCAATAAAAAACTTCCCCAAAAAGTGAGAGGGGGTTTGTCATCCTCATTCACACTGCATTTCAAGGTCAATTAAACTCGCTAACAAGCCACTTCACTACTGCTAGGCTCCAAGTGTCGTACCGTTCTGAACAGAAACAGGAATGGCTCCAATCGACCCAGATGGTGGGCAGCATTTTAAAACAAGACAAACCCCATCCCAAGACGGATGGGTTGTACCTCTCTACAGAAACCAAAAATGCTACCAAGGACTTTACTGAGACAGAAAAATCCATCTTGTGTTCACCCAACAAATCCTTTATCCTTGCGTCTCAACTGAACCAGGGAACTAAATGCTCAATTAAAAAATAAGCCTACAGATACTTTTGTCTAAGCCATATGCTTCTCTCCCCTCCATAGACAACCTCCTCGGGTTGTTCTATCTGGATTGCCAAGCATCACACAAACAGATGGTGGGCCGAGGAATAAACACGTATGTGGTCAAAGCCAAGGGCAAAGTTGCTCTCGCTTGTGGGAAAGCCTATAAAATCTGCCTCTTGGGGAAAAGAGCCTTCTCCTCTCATGTAAACTCCAGGGAGTTCCTCCATGACTCCTCAGAGAAAGCCAAAATAAGTCTCCTTTAGATAAAGAAGAGCCCAGTGGGCACAAACAGTACACTTACCTCCACAAAGAAGTACCAGAGCACTCAAAATATCAAACTCAGCACGGACGCAACTTGCACTGCCTAACCATTCACTGAACTGGATCCTTGCATCACAAATGCAGAAAAACCCTGCAAGCCTCTGCAGGTAAGCCAAATATCCCAGAAAAAGGCTTTGCTAGATGTGGGCAAACATGCGGTTATAGAACTCTCTTAAAGAATGAAATACAACTCTTCAAAAGAAAAGGGAAAAAAAAAAAATCTCAAAAGCATTGGTTTCCTTCCATATTTTTAAATGACACCCTCCCTCACAATGAATTTCTCACTTCGCATATAGACTTTACTAAAAAAGTCACATTACCTTCTGCCCCCACCCCACCTCTTCTCCTTCCATTATCCCACTAGAAAAGATGGAGGGGGAAAAAAAACACAGCAGAGAAAACAAACATTTCTTGTCAAACCAAATTCCAACTTGGACAGGTTGAAAAGTTGTATAGACTTGAGTGCAAATAATGGAAAAAAGAAAAAAGAAATCAGCTAACATTTTTGAAAGGATGTTTCTTTCCATTGTTCATATTCCTTGTGATGCTTTCAATTTTTTTGAATTAGACCCAGGTTTTACACCCTCTTTAGGCTTGCCAACAGCCAGCCATTAGACAACATGATTAGGACACACATTTGAAAGCTCCCTTGTGATTACTGCTGGTTATCATCTACTTCAGAAGTCATGTAACTCAATAGTTCTTTCGGTAACCTGAACAAACTATTTACATCCAAAATGGTCCATCTCACAAAGTTTGTCTTCCAACATCAATAATTTTGGTGACCCTCATTTCGAAATCTTTGAAATGTGAGAATTGCATCCCACATCTGTGCACTAAAACACAGAGACGTCTAACAATTAGAAAGTGTGCACCATAATCTGCTATACAAACTTTCATCACACAAACTCAATTTGTCAGTTCTTTTGACATGTTACTAGAAACATATGAATATTGTCAGAGATTCTAACATCTTACTTCTGTGAAGTCATAATAGGAAACAAAAAAAGTGATGTGACATTTAAACTGGCATCCTGAGTCATTTGCTGAGACAACCTATTTTAATAACAAAAATGGATGCTAGTGGCAGAATTCTACTTCCTTTCGAAAACTGTGTTTATTGCTTAGTAAAAACAACTGTTTAGTAAAAATGGACTAGAAACTAAAGAAATCTATTTTCATTGATTTATTTTAAATCTATTTTCATTGTCCAGGTTGAATGCCATGTTAATATATGCCACTGCCACTGCAGCTTCCAAGCTGCCCATCAGGGCAGCGGTGGCAGCGCAGAGCAGATGCAGGGCAGTCTGGCATGGCACAGGCTCCGGGTGGCTGCAGTGGGCACCTCCTGGTAGTGGTGAGGAGGAGCTGCTTTTCCCTCGCACCAAGCAACAGTTTGTCCTGTGCTGCTGCTGCTGAGCACTGACAGGCGAGTCCAGAGCAGGTGCAGGGCTGTGCAGCGTGGGTCCCCACCAGTACCATGGGCTGGGGCCAGCGGTAGCAGCAGCCAAATGGAGCCACTGCCACCTGAGCTGCCTAGAAAGGCAGTCCAGGTGCAGAGCCACCCCAGCCCCACTACGTTCCTGCCACGTAATCCTGTACCTAGTCCAGGTGGAACCAAGAGACCCGCTGCAGGCCAGACAAGGACCCGCTGTGGGCCATATTTTGCCTACCCATGTCTTAAATTCAGAATCATCTTAGATGCAAGTAAATACAGTATATGCATTTTTTTTTTATGAATTTCAATTACTGCTGGCTGTTTAATAAAAGATATCATTTTGGAACCAAGAGTTCTAGTTTTTTTGTATGTCTACTTTTAGCAAGGCAATCAACCTGGACAATGAAAATAGATTTAATTGATTAGTTTTGTTTCTAGTCAGTTTTGACTAATCAATAAACACCAAGGGACCTACTGCGGGCTGGAGAAAGACCTGTCACAAGCCATATTTTGCCCACCCTGCTATAGGCCCTGAGCTATAGGCCTGAGCAGTGTTGAAACCCTGCCCTCGCTCAAGTCAATGGAAGTTTTGCCACTGCCTCCTTCAAGGCCTGGATTCCAACCCAGATCTTTTCCTACTGGATCTTGCGGGATACTGTGATGAGCTACAAAATAATTGGTTCATTTTGAGCAGTGTAATCCTCTTTGTATAAAACACCCTTTCAAAAAATAAAAAAAGGATTAACAAGGGGGGTATAATGATAGAGCATCCCTCGCATTAAAGGATTAGAGAGCAGCAATCTGAACTTGCAGCTAATTGGGAGGACTCTAAACCCAGGTCCAAACACATTCGTTCTTTTGTGCTGCAGTACCAGGAGGAGCGAGCCAGTGTATGTGAGCGCGCATGCCTGCTCGCCATGTGTGCAACTTAATGGCTTTTGTTGTAGCTAAAGTGATCACTTTATGCAGTGCTGATTTTTGGAGAGCCATGCACAAGGGCATTCAACTGGACATTGCTGCTTAATAACCCCAGAGTCGCAACTGCAGATGTCTACATTAACACAAGGTTTGAGAGGGTAGCAGATGGTTAGGAAGCTCTTACTGAGAAGGCTATAACGATTTCCAAAGGTAAAACAGCAAGTAGCTTTTATGTATAAATGATGTTCACCATATGGTAAGCGTGACTGAATATTTTAGACAAAAAAAAATAAAATTATTACAGTTAGATTGAACAGAACCAAAACCGTTTAAAAGTATGGCTGAGCTTTATGATAAATAATGGGATATGCTCATAGAAATAACGTTAATGCTATTTGAAAGGGGAATCGGGGACACGGGCCAAATGAATGAATGTTCTTTAGCACTAGATACAAATCCCATTACAATTCAACTTGCTTCTTTGAAGATACACCTAGAGATGAAACTGACATTTCAAGGAATTAAATGTGAGAGAGAGGTGCATTCAGTACAAAAATCATGTTATACTAACACTAATTTATGGATAGCGATTACATGCTGTAATGTTTCAGGGGCCACGAATAGGTACATCACTTTGTTTCAAATACAAAAAGCTGTCTTTCTACACCAGTACACACGTGCCTATCTGGTTGATCTGATCATATAATATATATTATACACACACACGTATATTACATATGTACATAACACGTGTATAATATATATTATATGGTCAGATCAACCAGATAAGCATGCGAGTGTTTTTGTAAGATGACAGATATATATGGTGTGTGCATACTTGCATGGGTGTGCATACAATGAACGCAAAGAAGTGGCAAATTAAAGAGGAGATGTTTTGATGAAGTACAAACTGGTATTGCTGACTTCCAAAGCAAAAACACTTGCAAACATATAAGAATCACAGTTTCAGCAGATATCATTCACAAAAACCACAAATACTTGAGTACATCCTTATGCTCTGCACAGCACTGGGTAGAATATGCCTGGGCAGCCCATGCAAAAGGTATGGACTAAGGAACTAGTTTCATGTTTCGAAGATACAGATAAGCACCATGCCGTGGTCACAGGCATTTGCAAAGGAGGCAGGAATGGATGCCAGAAGCAGAACTTTTACTACCTGCTTCTACCTAGGGAGCAGGGCTTAAATCAGCAAAGGTAGTTGGCCCTGCCTATTCCTTGAAAATTTTCAGTTAAACTGATGACTAAACATGGCATGAGTCACGTTACATCAGATTAGGTCATGTTAAGAGATTAACATCCTCTGACAAGTGAAGTGACATGTACCACTGAGTATCACCTATAGTATTTAAAGAAACTCTGTTGTTTTAGTAACCAACACAGCACATGTTGTATCACAGGCCACCAAATCAAGTACCCACCTATGGATCAGAGTATCTGCTTCCTCCCAGTGTAATGGTTAGGGTATGTGGCTTCTCTCAGATAATGTAAGTAAGCTCACATACATAGGCTGCTTCTTAGAAGCCTCATCACCTTATTGTATTTTCCAAACACGTAGGCTTGAGAAGAAAATGAGTGAAATACTGTTTCCAAAGTCACTACCAAAATACCTCTTCAATTTTTTGCTGCATGAAATGGGCACAACAAAAGCCACAGACAATTCACCCTGCCCATTACAAGCATGAAAGTCAGCTGAGGTTGGTCAACAAACAGGCCAACATACCAAGAAAAGCAGAGTGTGACCCTGGCCTGATTTTGGGGTGTGAAATGGAACAAACTTGTCTGGGATAAATTCTGCTTTGGTCTGTAGGATTCACTGAAAGCTAAGGTAAAACTCATGGGATACAATTCAAATACAGAGAAAAATGTTGGCAAACGTATTTGGGAACCCACATCATAATGCAAAATTCAAGGCAACAATTTTTGCATTGCATCATCTCCTACACCACGGCTTAACATGCACTGGAGTGTGCGGAAGGTGCATCCTTTTTCAGATAGAAGGTCAGATTAGTGACATGGATACCTTTTGGCCATATAAATTAAAAATCTATGAACACCAGATTCTGCAGTGCTTGTGGGCAATACCCCTATTAAGAATGGGTAACAAGTATGTAATTTCTTTCTGTCTTGTTTTAAGAAAAAAAAAAAAGAAGAGTCAGTCAGACACGGTTAATCTAAAAGGTAGATGGGAAAGCAAAGTTTCTGCTGAGACAGGGGTGTTGTGAATTGTGTCTTTTTTACTGGAAGGATGGTTATAAAATATCAAATTACTTTAAACAGGGCAGAAATGTGATACCATCTAGGCCAGCTGCAAAATGATCTACATTGTTCATGGTTCGTTCACATTTTTATTCTCCTCTCTAAACCACCATCCACAAGCAATCAAGCATGTCATGAACTATGTTAAAATGTAATGGGCAAGCAGCTGTATTGAAAAACACAATAAGATAAATTGTCTCCAAATGAAGATTTAAAAGTTTAGTGCAACACCCAACCCAAGTGTGCACAAAGAGATGGATGATGACCATGCAGCATCCTCAGCTGCTATTTAGCATACATTTCTATAAGGTAAAGAGCTTATTTTAGGATGATCTGGGCAACTTCATCTCTTGGGATGTGGGGACACTTAGCACCCAGAAGAATCAAGCCTTATTTCAACAGATGAGTGCAAGCAAATGCCCAAATGCCTACCCCATTGAGTTTATAAATCAATACAAACTGAATTGGGCCTTTAATGTTCATTGGAGTCTTGCCGCTGAAGCCGGTGGGAATGGGATGAAATTATTAGCTTCAAAATAAAAAATATGAATTGTGATAAATGGAGAGAGAGATGGATAAGAATGATTGCTGCTTTCATGTTTCACTTTTTTAATCCACTGATGAATTTCATGGACAGGGACCCTGAAATGCCAGAATTAATTTTTCCCCTGTGGCTGGAGAAAGAGAAGGACAGACAAGAGCTCAAACTAGTATTTAGAAATAAACTTCAACTGCACCTCAAACAGGCCCGAGTATTCTCTTTTTGGTTTGGGGTTTTTTAGTTTTTAAGCCAAATTCTATTTATCACACGCAATATTCCCAACAAATAAATACTTCTCAGGTATTTCCAACTGAAGCAGAACAGCAGGAGCATCTTATTAAAAAAGATGACCAGGAAGCAACAGTTGTAATACACAGCCAATCTAACGCTATGCATCCGTATTGTCGTACCAGTGCTGTATTAATTCAAACAACAGGTAGTGAGTCATTTCTATACTGAGTCATCCCTACCCCAGGGTCCCTTCTCAATAGTAACACTTGATACTAAATCACACACACAATCTCTTCTCTCGCTCTATTAAAGTAGAGTTTGACAATCATGTGTTCTTTCTTTTAAGCAGCCACTGCATCTGCAAATTTCTCTCTGGTTGCATTAGCGTAATGGTAGGCAGCAATCCTGCTGTCACCTTTATTTATGTGATAGTCATCCCAGTGACTTCTAAGCAACTTAGATGCTTTCAGTGTTTCATTTGTAGAGTGGCAAACCTGGAATAAGACACCTCTGATTAGTGCATTCAAGAAGACAGCCCCCAGCAGCGTCTCTTTCTAAACCATTCAATTCTGAAATTCTGCACAATGGTAAATAACTCACGCCCCCAGAGCAGTGTTTTAACCAAAGCAAGATCTTCTCTGAGCCTCCCCCGGCTAATGGGCACACATTATGCAAGAGGTAATTGCAACTGCTGATTTTTTTCTGCCCAATCACAGACTAAAATGAACTAACCGTTCTTGGGCTATTGACCACAAGCATGAGCTCTGCTGCTCTCAGATAAGTGGGCTACAGAAGCATGCCCCGTCCTTCTCTGTGGATCTTGAATTCACTCCTGCCCAGCACCACAGCTTCAACAGAAGGGGAGGAGAGCACCTTGACCCAAGAGCTTCAGGTGGTAGTTAAGGCAGTCTCCCATGAGACAGCTTGAATTCCCCATGGCAAAGAAATTAAATCAACACTTCTCCTACTCCCCTGGCCATGAGAGATACTGCTTCAGCTGGGTGGGAGATGCAAGGAAAGCCCCACCAGTTTTCTATGCCTCAGCTAGATCCACCTGTAAAATGGGCACAGTGGTGTACAGTAAGATTGTGAAGTGTGAACACAGCATATTTAGGAAAGCTTATCATTGCTCATGAAAGGAAAGGGGATCAAGTGGGTAAAGTAGTTGAACTGTATGCAGTTGCAGAGGAGCATGGTCATTATTTTTACAGATCTTCAGGTTTTCTAGAGGCTGATTCAGGTTTCCTAGAAGATGATAGCATGCCAGAGCCAGTCCAGCATACACCAAGAAGATTAAATTAAAAAGTTTTCCTGCATCTTCCTAAACAGGTACTAATTAAGTAAACATTTTTATTTGCAGTGTAGTGGTACCCTGAGAGCCCACTAAAAAAGGGGGTTCATTGTACAGCAGGAGAGAGGGGCTGTTTCTTAATAGCAAGACAAAGAGTTGGAAAGGAAACAGAGATGCTTGGACACCTCACCAGTCATTAAGGACCAAAACACCTTAAAAGCATTTTAATATTGGTTTTAAGTTAAACACTCACTCCCCTACAACTCTTAAAACATCCCATTTAAAACAGTCATCTCCATCTTTTGGGAGTCGCAGTGAATCGTGGTTCTAGAGGTAGTCTTGGAATATGTTAGCTTCTGGATATAGCAGAAGAGATTCAAGATAGAAGTTTTAAAAGAAAGCTCTTCCTTCTGAAACCCAATGAGAAAATTCAACCTATAGAGGAAGATAACTTCAAGATGTCAGAGTTTTGCCTCACTGACACACAGCAGAGGTGAATATTAAAGAACATGCACTATCAAGCCCTTATACTTTTAATGACTTTATATCAACCTACACACACACACACACACACACACACACACACAGTGTGTGTATATCTGTCTATCTATATAAAACACACACACACCAATCTATCCATACACACGACCTGTCAGAAGTAACTGCTTGTAAATGTAATTAGTGTGCAAAAGCCAACTTTGGAGCATATACCAAAATGCAATTAGCCAGCAACTTGGGGTTGTTTGCATATTCTAGT